>NC_091464.1:88080304-88680304 GCF_027789765.1 Dendropsophus ebraccatus | reverse complement strand
GAGGATGCACAGGGGGGCTATTCTATATGGGGGATGCAGGGGGTCTATTTTATATGGGGGGATGCACAGGGGGGGGCTATTCTATATGGGGGGATGCAGGGGGGCTATTCTATATTGGGGATGCAGGGGGTCTGTTCTATATGGGGGGGATGCAGGGGGGTATTCTATTTCTTTTTCCCCACATGGGGCTGCACAGCACAAGGTTATGGGGGAGGGGGATGCACGGACTTGATCTTGGGTGGGGGGCCCAGTCCACAGCTGTGCCCAGGGGCCCATAGTTTTGTTAAGACGGCCCTGCCCGGGTCCCACGCGCTCCTCCAGCATCAGGGCGGCCTGTCTCAGCTCAGGCCGCTCAGCCAATCACTGACCGCGGCGGTCCCAACCAGTGATTGGCTGAGTGGCCTGTCAGCGGACACAGGCCGCCCTGACGCTGGAGGAGCGCGGGACCCGGGAGAAGAAGAGCCCTGCACCCTGCACAGGTAATGTATACTAGTCAAGCTAGGGCTGCAAGGACATTGGTAACGATGTCCCTGCAGCCCTTGTTTAACGATAATCGGGCCGTGGAATAGGCCCAGTAAACGAGCCCCGATCTAGCAGATCGACACTCATTTATCAGGCCCCATCAGCCCGTGGAATACCACCCTTAGCGGCGTCCCAGATAGTCTAGTACTCACGAACACACAGCAGCCGGCTACCTAATGTAGCTGACCCATCTGTATAATGGCTCTTACTTCACCGAGGCCCATTACCTTGGTGACAAGCATGGGCTGGTATATACACATCATCACAGACCCTCCCAGCTGCTCTCTTATGCTGCGTTTACACAGAGCGATAATAATTCGCCCAATCGATCGTTTAACGATTTTGAAGCAACGATTTGGTTTTTATAACGATCGGCGTTTAGACAAATAAATCGTTAGAAAAATCGTTACTGCAATCGTTTTTTAGATCGCTTAAGCCCATCTTTCACATAGGGTGAATCTTTGAAAGACTGTTTACACGAAGCGATCTGTAAATTTTTAGCAAACAACGATTTTAGAACATCAAAATGTTGAAAGATCAAAATGAACGATTTCTCGCTCGTCGCTAGATCGTTCGCTGTGTTTACACGGAATGATTATCGCTTAAATGCGAACGTTATTGCGAAAATTCGAATGATAATCGTTCCGTGTAAACGCATATACCCTTACACTTATTTCTTATTCTGTGGATAATGTCTCCAGATGGGAATAGAGTATCCGTGCAAACACCGACAAGAGACGAGACGACAAGAAGCGGCTAAAGAAGCTAGGAAAGGGTTAACCAGAGCTCAGAGAGTCCCAGAGTGGAAGACAATAGAGGGAGACAAGGGGGAGGGGCAGTGACCACACTGTATAATGACTGTGCCCTCTGTCCTAGTACTACAGGAGCAGGGGAAGAAATCCCCCATTACTGACATGAGGGAAGGATGAGATGTGTAAGATGTCCTGTCAGCCTGATGAGCCGCTCACATGACTGCAGCCTGAGGCCCCTATTCAGAGAGGAGCTTGTTTCCGGGGGAGCGTGTTGTGCACGGACCGCTGCTTCCTGTCTGTCCTTCCCACATGTTTTGCTGGTGAGAGAAGAGGAAGTGCAGGCGGCAGATGGGGGAAGAGGAGCTGACAGGGACCCCCTCCCATCCTTACTAGAAGCCCCCGGACTGCAGTGACAGGTGGGAGATGTCAGTGAGGAGGAGGAGACAATGGGGACAGCTCTGTCACTGGCCTTACTGCCCACAGCCACCAATCAATGCGCAGCTTTCATGTCTTACCCTGTCACATGACCCCTGAGCTGGGATTGGTTGCTATGGGTGACAGGTAATAAGTCTGTGCAGTGGATATTGTGTATAGTGAGCGGCCATAGAGACCTCCTATGTCCTGCTACATCTGCTGCCTCTTCTATCTGCTGGGGGAGCTGGGTGACAACCAATATGGCCGCCAGGTGTGCTCACTCACCCAGCTTTCCTGAAGCCCCATTATTCAGTCATCCCTCCTCACAGCCTTATAGGCGTCTACCTGATTTCCATTCAGAGCTCTGGGAAAGCTGAATGACTGGAGGGTATAATAGCGGCCATTGTCACAGTCACCCAGCTTTCCTGCAGTGATGTGTAAGATGTAAAGTAGACGCATCTATAATGTGTCATGAGGCCGTGTACAGGTGACTGCTGGGATTGCTTGTGTCTCGTATTTCCGGTTATTGCTGGATAATCTATTTATGGTGATGGGTGTGAGCAAGAACAGTGTCACCCGGCACAGGGTGGATATCACAGATCTTTATCATTTAAATTAGGAAACTACTGTATACTTCATGTGAGTTAAAATATAACACCCAAGCTGATGTTTTCTCCTTGTTTTACAGGACTCACAGCAGAGGTTTTCTTTGTCCCATCAAGGATGGAGAAGGAGAGAGAGCAGATGGCGGGAAGGATATTAGACCTCACCCTAGAGATCATCTACTGGATAACTGGAGAGGTGAGAGTCTCACATGACGTCACTTGTATCTCTAGTAATAAAGCAGGTAAATAACTGGAGGGGAAGGATTGTTAGACTCTCTGTAGTGATCAGTGTCTCCATACACAGGATTACACAGTAGTGAAGAAGGGGTCTGGTGAGTGTGTGGCGCCCCCTAGTGTCAGGTCAGGAGGCTGGAGCAGCAGCCAGAGCCCCATCACGGAGCCTCCACCTCATTCACTGATACATGAGCAGAAGATCCTAGAACTGACCTCCAGGATGACTGAGCTCCTGACTAGAGAGGTGAGCAATGCTGCTGGGCATGCTGGGACATTATACAATAACACCAAGGGGTGAGGGGTCTGGAGGATAATTGTATCATTGTCTGTGTCAGGTTCCTATAAGGTGTCAGGATGTCACAGTGTATTTCTCCATGGAGGAGTGGGAGTATATAGAAGGACACAAGGATCTGTACAAGGATGTCATGGTGGAGGATCAGCAGCCCCTCCCATCACCAGGTAAGAGGAGAGGAAACACTGGGGTTATGGATCTCCTGGATCCCACCATATATACACTGCTCAAAAAATAAAGGGAACAATCGAATAACACCTCCTAGATCTGAATGAATGAAATCTTCTCAGTGATACTTTGTTCTGTACAAAGCTGAATGTGCTGAGAACAAAATCACACAAACATCATCAATGGAAATCACATTTATTACCCAATAGAGGCCTGGATGCTGGATTTGGAGTCACATGCAAAATTAAAGTGGAAGAACACACTCCAGGCTGATCCAACTTTGATGTAATGTCCTTAAAACAAGTCACAATGAGGCCGAGTATTGTGTGTGTCCTCCACATGCCTGTATGACCTCCCTACAAGGCCCGGGCATGCTCCTGATGAGGTGGTGGTATGACCTCCCTACAAGGCCCGGGCATGCTCCTGATAAGGTGTCTGTATGACCTCCCTACAAGGCCTGGACATGCTGCTGATGAGGTGGCGGTATGACCTCCCTACAAGGCCCTGGCATGCTCCTGATGAGGTGTCTGTATGACCTCCCTACAAGGCCCAGGCATGCTCCTGATGAGGTGTATGACCTCCCTACAAAGCCCGGGCATGCTCCTGATGAGGTGTCTGTATGACCTCCCTACAAGGCCCAGGCATTCTCCTGATGAGGTGTATGACCTCCCTACAAGGCCCAGGCATGCTCCTGATGAGGTGGCCAATGGTCTCCCCAGACCTGGACTAAAGAATCTGCCAACTCCTGGACAGTCTGTGCTGCAATGTGAGGTTGGTGGATGGAACGAGACATGATGTCCCAGATGTGCTCAATGGGAGCAGGCGGCCAGTCCATAGCTTCACTGCCTCCATCTTGGAGGAACTGCTGACACACTCCAGCCACATGAGGTCTAGCATTGTCCTGCATTAGGAGGAGCCCAGGGCCAACCGCACCAGTATATGGTCTCACAGGGGTCTGATCTCAACTCGGTACCTAATGGCAGTCAGGCCACCTCTGGCAGCACATGGAGGGCTGTGCGACCCCTCCAAAGAAATGCGCCCGCCGCCCCCCCCCCCCCCCCCCCCCCCCCCCCCTTCCATTACTGACCCACTGCTAAACCGCTCATGCTGAAGGATGTTGCAGACAGCAGATCGCTCTCCACACTATATAGGGGGAGACTTATCAAACATGGAGTAAAGTGAAACTGGCTTAGTTGCCCCTAGCAACCAATCAGATTCCACCTTTCATTTTCCAAAGAGTCTGTGAGGAATGAAAGGTGGAATCTGATTGGTTGCTAGGGGCAACTGAGCCAGTTTCACTTTACTCCATGTTGGATAAATCTCCCCCAGTGTTTCCAGACTCCAGACGCGAGTGGTGAATTTGCCAATCCTGGTGTACTCTGGTAAATGCCAAGCGTCCTGTGCAGTGTTGGGCTGTGAGCACAACCCTCATCTGTGGACGTCGGTCCCTCATACTATCCTCATGGAGTCGGTTTCTAACCGTTTGTGCAGACACATGCACATTTGTGGCTGCTGGGGGTCATGTTGCAGGGCTTTGGCAGTGCTCCTCCTTTTCCTCCTTGCACAAAGGCGGAGGTAGCGGTCCTGCTGCTGGGTTGTTTAATTCAGTTGGAGTTATATTGTGTTGTTTAAGTGTTCCCTTTATTTTGTGAGCAGTGTACAATGTATTCAGTCCCTGTGATTATTTCCTATAGATGGATCCAGTAGTAGAAATCCACCAGAGAGATGTCCCCGTCCTCTATATCCCCAGGAGTGTAAGGAGAAGGAGGAGGAAGATATCCCACTGGATTACCAGGTAGATAAAGCTGAGATTTAAAGTGTCACTGTCGCTTAAAGTGACTCTGTACCCACTGTGCAGCCCCCCCAAAGTACTTATACCTTTGTGTAGCTGCAGTCAAGTCCATTCTGGTGGTGTGTTTAAAAACACTGGTGCTGCTTTGCTGAGGGCAAAAATCCAACTTTTGTTGGGGTCTAGCCATGCCAAAGAGGCGGGGCCTAGAGCGCTCGTGCCCTAGGCCAGCATCGCCTATGTGGTGTTGCTCTCTGCTCCCCCTGGATTCCTGTTCCAACCCCTGGCCGACGGCACTGGATAAGCTGTCACTGCACATGCACCACTGTTCTCCCCAAGGGCGCATCTGCAGTGACGTTGCCAGTACCTTGCTGCCTCTGTGGTGTGTCCTCCTCACGCCACCCCCGCCCCATGGCGGTGATGTGCCTGGCCCTGCACCTCCTCTCTCACCGCCTGTTGCCTCTCCCAGCATACCATAGTGATGCCCTCTGTCTGCATTTGCATCCTCCCTCCTTTAGGCCCCGTTCCCACTGAGCAAAGCTAGCGGAATTCCGCGACGGAATTGTCCGCCGCGGAATGCCGTTAGCCTCCCGCTCATAATGGGAGTCTATGGGAGGCGCGCGCTGCTGCTCTGTACGCGCTGAAGAATGAACATGTTCATTCTTCAGCGCGGACAGGGCAGGAGCGCGCACCTCCCATAGACTCCCATTATGAGCGGAAGGCTAACGGCATTCCGCGGCGGACAATTCCGTCGCGGAATTCCGCTAGCTTTGCTCAGTGGGAACGGGGCCTTAACACGTATGCGGTTGCGACCCGATCTGGCGCAGGGGCAGTGACGCGGCGGACGTTCTCCTTCAAGCCTAGTGCGTCACTGCGTCTGCGCCGGATCACCCTCAGCAAAGTCAGCACTGACCTCTCTGACCTCTGAATACCGGCTTTCACACAGCTCCCACTGTGTAACCCTTTGTTCTCTGCTCTCTGCTGCCGACTAATTTCCCTCCTCCCCTCTCCATAGGTTACACAGGGCCCGACTGATGTAAAAGAGTCGAGATTTCCTGATAATGAGCAGTGACTGAGAGAGATGAGGGAGGGGGGGGGGGGACCAGGGGAAAGTCTTTTTGAATGCAGATAATGGCAGATTTGCCTAATAAACCCAATTACAAAGTTTCTTAAAATCCCCTGGACTATTGATTTCTGCAAAAAGAAAAACTGAAAACAGTTACACTTTAAAACCTTGAGATGACTGTATATAAGTTCTTGATGACATCTAGGTTGCATGATATGTACGTATATACACTGAAACCTCTTTGAGAAGATAATATTGCATTAAAGTTGTCTTCAGGATGGTCTTCTTGAAGAAAATGGCCATTGTGCATAATACATGGTGGCTCGGAAATGTGTCCCATGAAACCCGGTATGTTTTTTTGTACTGTACTGTAGGTATAATGAAAGTCCCTTCTGTTTTTTCACAGGTCCTTAAAGTGGGATACCAGCAGGAAGGTTATGTAGTAGCGACAAGTGAAGTCGAAAACCCCATATTAGTGATTGGTAAGAACCATTCATAGATCTTGTGTTTTACTTTATGTTCTTACAAAATAGGTAAAAAAGAATCCCTATAGAGATACAATCATAATGAGAAAACCGATTATAGTGCAGGTTGCACGATACTAGAGACATGCGATCGTACAATAAGGCCGCATTTACACTTTTTGTGTTCCGCACAGAATACGGACGTGGAAGGCCTGTACCGGAGTCTGTCCCCCACACAGCAGGATCTCTCATATGATGCTGGGAGCGGGGGAACAGTACAGACATGAGCCACGCTGTAATGGGCAAGCATATCAGAGATGCTGCCATGCAGGGGACAGGCTGCGGTACAGGCCTTCCACATCCACAATTCGTGCAGAACATGGAACGTGGAAATGCGGCCTAAGTTCAGCCAAAGCTGCCAGTCAGGAACCTTAAAAAGTCCAGGTCTCTTAGGGTTGTATCCATGTTTTCCAGGCAGCAGGATTCAGTGGCATCAGGCTCAGCAGAACTTATTGTAGTTTCGCTTATCTCTACACAATACTATAAGAGATTCCCATACAAATTTATATCCTAGGGTTATGGATCTCCTGGATCCCCCATCATCTGATCACCACATATATACAATGTATTCAGTCCCTGTGATTATTTCCTATAGATGGATCCAGTAGTAGAAATCCACCAGAGAGATGTCCCCGTCCTCTATATCCCCAGGAGTGTAACGAGGAGGAGGAGGAAGATATCCCACTGGATTACCAGGTACGTGAAGCTGATGTTACTACAAATCCTCTATAGATTGAAGCTTCTACTGACCTCCCCCAGCAGCAGCACAGTATATGCTGTATATCATCTGGTGTTGGCTGTTGTAGGTTCTGTGTGTATAGGGCCATAGAGATGAGTGGATTCACATTTGCAGGTTTACAAATGCGGACAGAATTAACAGATGTGTAAAAGGGGCCGAAGGCTAACAGAATACTGTCATGTATTGAAGAAGCCTAAATTATGGAACGTCATGAAAGGAGTAGTTCAGGAAATAATGTTTCCTTTCAAATCGACTGTCTCAGAAAGATATATAGATTTGTGGATTACTTCTATTAAAAAAAATCTCAAGTCTTTCCGTACTTATCAGCTGCTGGATGTCCTGCAGGAAGTGGTGTTTTCTTTCCAGTCTGACACAGTGCTCTCTGCTGCCACCTCTGTCCATGTCAGGAACTGTCCAGAGCAGTAGCAAATCCCCATAGAAAACCTCTCCTGCTCTCCAGACTGGAATGAATACACCACTTCCTGCAAAACATACATCAGCTGATAAGTACTGGAAGACAAAAAGATTTTTTTTTTTTTTTTATAGAAGTAAATTACAAATCTCTGGCACCAGTTGATTTCAGAGAAGAAAAAAGTTTTAAAAAGCCATCTCATCTAGAATAGGTAATTTATATTGTTTTGCTCAGGATAAAATCTGCAGTGTGAAATCCTCAACAAACACAATAGATATGAATGTACCCCAAAAGCTGTGACGTTACTTTGTAATTTTCACGTTTAAAATATGTGTCCAGGGGTGCAGCTAGCCACAGCCATGACCAGAGGTGTCTGAAGGGAGCCCCACTTCTGCCATTATTTTAATCATTACTATCCTGCCGAATCTCCACTATTCTTAAAAATACCTACCTGCATTGCTGCATACATCGGGGCAGAATGAATCGCACCTAACAGTCCACCGCAGTGAGGAAGCTAAAAGATTTTGGGCGGCCTACTCCACAGTGACTTATACCGCGGGGCCAAAGATGGCGACCAGTAAGAGCCAGAAGAACAAGAACCTACTTTAAGTGTCGGCCCACCTGCTTTATGCTATCCACGCTTCTACCACCTTCCTGACCGGGAAACTGGAGGAGGCTAAAACCGGCATTGGCAGCGACACTGAGCACTGGGTGTCATGGTTGGAAACTTGAATGGCGCCTGTACCTGCTAAGCTGGTGGCCTTGGAGAAGTCGGCTGTCACATGGGCCCAACGAGCAGACAATCTGATGTCTGAGGCACAATAATGGTGTGTTTACACAGACAGATTTATCTGACAGATCTTTAAAGCCAAAGCCAGGTACAGACTATTAACAGGGATCAGGTCATAAAGGAACGACTGAGATTTCTCCTCTTTTCAAATCCGTTCCTGGCTTTTGCTTCCAAAATCTGTCTGATAAATCTCTCTGTGTAAGCGCACCATAACGCCGGTTACTAAGCAGCCAGGACTGCAATGCAGCGCTCTGGGCGGCCTGTCGTAAGGACAAAATAGTATACCAGAACGCTTCCATACCAATGTTCCCGGACTTCTCAGCGCTCTGTAGAGAATTAGAGCCACATTTGCAATTGTCAAGGCTAACCTCTAGGACTGTCAGCTGTCCTACTGTATTCTCTACCCGGCAAGACTGCGGGTGGTGTCAGGAGAGAAAATAGTACACATTGTCCCAGACCTGCTAGGACTATTATCCTCCATCTTGGACAAACTAAGGTTTCTTTTCATTTCTTTTCAGATTCACAATGTGGCATCCTTGCAGGAAATGACTGAAGACGACACATCTGTGTTAGGGAATGGTAAGAGGCTTTGGTAAAGCTTAAAATCAAATCAAACCTTTAGCTATGTTGGCATGATATATAGTATCAATCCAATATCACTGGTAACCGAGATATATATACACCCCCTGTACAATCTATGTACATAGTAACACCAACCTCCAGAGCGTTAGACCCTCCCAACATGTTTTACTGTCATTGCTTTATTCCAAAGCGTCAGACCCTCCCGACATGTTTCACTGTCACTGCTTTATTTCAGAGCGTCAGACCCTCCTGACATGTTTCGTTATCGCTGCTTTATCTTCTGAGTTTCTAGGGACTTAGGGACCCAAGTGACACTTTTGACTGCAATA
The DNA here is from genome assembly GCF_027789765.1 of Dendropsophus ebraccatus. Classification (NCBI taxonomy): domain Eukaryota; kingdom Metazoa; phylum Chordata; class Amphibia; order Anura; family Hylidae; genus Dendropsophus; species Dendropsophus ebraccatus. The sequence continues at coordinate 88,671,086 of NC_091464.1, read as the reverse complement.
TAGTTTCTTGAGCAGAATGTAGTTACGACTTTCTTTCATTCAGTGTATGTGACCTGTTATTATTTCTATTTTTTTCAGGGGAAGGCTGGATAAGAGGATCCTATGGAGATCCCTTTTTATCTCCCTGTTCTGAAGTAGAAGATAATCAATTAGATTCTGGAAAAAATACAACTGGACATAGACGAGATGACATTTTGGCACATACTGAAACTGGGAAACGTTCTGAAAAGAAATCTCAGCTGGAGAGATGTCAAAACACAGGGGAAAAGTCGTTTCCATGTTCGCAATGTGGAAAATGTTTTAATGAGAAGTCCCGTCTTGTTCAACATCAGAGATTTCATGCTGCAGGAGTTAAGCCGTTTCCATGTTTTGAATGTGGAAAATGTTTTACTATGAGATATGATCTTGTTATTCATCAGAGAACTCACACAGGGGAGAAGCCATATGTATGTTCAGAATGTGGGAAGTGTTTTAGTGTAAAATCAGGTCTCGTTCAACATCAGAGAATTCACACAGGGGAGAAACCATTTTCTTGTTCCGAGTGTGGGAAAAGCTTTAGTCTGAAATCTGGTCTTGTTAAACATAAGAGAACCCACACAGGAGAGAAGCCGTTTTCATGTTTAGAGTGTGGGAAATGTTTTGTTACGAGATCGGATCTTTGTAAACATCAGAGAACTCACTCAGGGTTGAAGCCGTTTTCGTGCTCTGATTGTGAGAAATGTTTTACTCATAAATCAGGCCTTGTTAAACATCAGAGGACTCACACAGGAGAGAAGTCAATTTTTTGTTCAGAATGTGGAAAGTGTTTCATTGATAGAGCATATCTTGTTAAACATCTAAGAACTCACACAGGGGAGAAGCCTTTTTTATGCTCAGAATGTGGGAAATGTTTTAGCCAGAATTCGAGTCTTGTTAAACATCGACAGATTCACACAGGAGAGAAGCGATTTTCTTGCTCAGAATGTGGAAGACGTTTTACCCATAAATCATCTCTTGTTGGCCACCTGAAAACTCACACAGGAGAGAAACCATTTTCATGTCCTGAATGTGGGAAGTGTTTTAGTGAGAAATCAAATATTGTGGAACATCTGAGAACTCACACAGGAGAGAAGCCAAATTTGTGTCCAGTGTGTGGGAAATGTTTTAACCATAGATCAAGTGTTTTGAACCATTTAAGAACTCACGTAGGAAAGAAACAATAGTCGTTTCCAGTGTTTGGTAAAATATTTCATGAAAATCGGGTCTTAGAGAACAGTGTTGTATGGGTTTAAAAAATAATAATATATGGCTGAGTGTGGTATAAAAAAAAGAAGACTCTAAACTGGCCTCCTCTGAGCACCTTCCTAGTGACACATCATCCTTGCAAGAAATGGCAACTCAACCAGTGACTGGCTAAGCTGGGACACCTCTACCTGTAAACACCCCACCAATGATTGAAGGGACTAATGGTCCATTTACATGAAGCGATAATTCGCCCAATCAAATGTTTAACGATTTTGAAGCAACAATTTGTTTTTTTTATAATGATCAGTGTTTAGACGAATAAATGGTTAGAAAATTCGTTAAAAAAATCGTTTTTAAGATCGCTTAAGCCCATCTCACACAAAGGGTGAATCTTTGAGAGATTGTTTACACAAAGCGATCTGCGAATTTTTAGCGAATGACCAACGACGATTTGAGAACATGTTGAAAGATTGCAATGAACGATTTTTCGCTCGTCGCTTGATCGTTCGCTGTGTTTACATGAGCCGATTATGGCTCAAATGCGATCGTTATTGCGAAAATTCGAACGATAATCATTCTGTGTAAACGTACCAAAAGGGTCCTATTACACGGAGCGATTTTTAGCGACTAACATCAAAAAATCACAAACAAGATTGTTTATCGTTAACCTGAAATCGCCCACCATATTACGCAGAACGATAATCGTTAGATACAATTGTTACTATGATCGTTAACTCCTTCTGATCCCAGCAAAACAATTAGACAATGTGGAATTACAGCGAACGATTAACGATAATTTCAGGTTCATATCCAGATCAACGACATATGAACGATTTTTCGATCGTTGCCTGCAATTACACAGAACGATTATAGTTTAAAATTCGAAAAATATAAAGATTTTTCGCACAATAATTGTCCCATGTAATAGGGCCCTTAGGGTCCATTTACACAGAATCTGCCAAAGATTTGAAGCCAAAGCCAGAAACTGACTATAAACAGAGATCAGGTCATAAAGGAAAGCCTGAGATTTCTCCTCTTTTCAAATCCATTCCTGGCTTTGGCTTCAAATCTTTGGCAGATAATCTTTCTGTGTAAATGGACCCTTCGAAGCCTATTCCATGAAGTGATAATTGGCCCGATTCGGGCGGTTATTGCTTCGTGGAATAGAGAGAACGATCAACCGATGATCGTGTCATCGGCTGATTGTTCATTTAGCTTCAAACCTAAAATCATCGGTCCCCACCTGCGCATCGCTACATGGAATAGCGTGCGCGGCGGGCGACCAACGATTTCACAAACATCATACTTTACCTGTCCAGGCAGCAAGTCTTCTCCCGGTCCCGCGCCACTGAGCTGACAGACCACTCAGCCAATCACTGGCTGCGACCACCACGGCCAGTGATTGGCTGAGCGGTCTGTCAGTTCAGACAGGCCGCTCCGAAGTTCAGACAGTGCATACATAGTCACGGTGGGCGGGGTATTCGTCAAGTATTCACTGGGTCCTGGGCCGGCTCCTGCGCTGTAATCACGCCCCTCCGGGCGTGTTGTAAAGCGGCGCCTGGTGACGTCACTCGGAGGGGGCTGCATTGCACGTCGGCCACGCGACGTCTTTACTAGGCTGCGCATGCGCAGTGCAGCCTGAGGAGACGCTGCTGTACTGCGCTTGCGCGGTGTAGTACAGCAGCGGCTTCACGTGCAATGCCGCCCCCCCCCCCCCGAGTGACGTCACCAGGCGCCGCTTTACAACACGCCCGGAGTGGCGTGATTACAGCGCAGGAGCCGGCCCAGGACCCAGTGACTACTTGACGAAGACCCCGTCCACCGTGACTACTCGAACAGCCAGCCCCGCCCACCGTGACTACTTGTATGGTAATTTGCATTGAGCGCGGGACACGATTAAACTAACTTTGCGGGCTGAATGTTCATGGGACGGGGGGGACAGGGGGATGGTTCGGAAGCGTGCTGGCTGATGTACCAGCACGTTTCTTTACCTTTATGCCCAATTTTAGTGTGATTGGTTCCCTTTAAACGGAGTTGCTGTCGGGTAATTCACACCCGCAGCAGAAATCATATATAGTTGTTTCTATAGACATATATAGCAGTGTCTATATAGCCAACTATGGCCCATATCGGGTCCATCGGAACATAATTAACCAAGTGGGAAGCAGCAAACAACCCAATTCTATTGCAGAAAGAACGAATCACCGGGCACCCCCATAAAGCATGGAATATACCCGCCCCCTCCTCATGACATATTCAGCTGTTACTGAATGTTTGTCTCATCTGTTTTACATGTTATTCAGAATAAAAAAATCATTATTTTGGGGTGTGGAACCAATTATCTGTATTTCAATGATTTCATAGGGGAAAATTTGCTTTGGTTTAAGAGTGGATTTGGATTACAAGCACGGCCCCGGAACGAATTATACTTGTAATCAAGGCACCACTGTATAGGGATTTTTTAAGACACTTTAACTAATGGTGCAATTTACCGTACATGTGGTTGCTGCACTGCAGGTATGTGAATGAGGTACAATGTCAGGCCGGGTTCATACTGCATACGTAGTGTGAGCATAGCCCCACTGTGGCACAGTAGCAGCTTAATTTAAACTGTGGTCAGGAACCTATCACTGGTTAGTGTACCTGATCGTAGCTCCTGTTACAGTACCTGACCTTAGCTCCTTTTACAGTACCTGATCGTAGCTCCTGTTGCAGTACCTGATCGTAGCTCCTGTTACAGTACCTGATCGTAGCTCCTGTTACAGGACCTGACTGAAGCTCGTTACAGGACCTGACTGTAGCTTCTGTTACAGTACCTGATCGTAGCTCCTGTTACAGTACCTGATCGTAGCTCCTGTTACAGTACCTGATCGTAGCTCCTGTTACAGTACCTGATCGTAGCTCCTGTTACAGGACCTGACCGTAGCTCCTGTTACAGTACCTGATCGTAGCTCGTTATGGGACCTGACCGTAGCTTCTGTTACAGTACCTGATCGTAGCTCCTGTTACAGTACCTGATCGTAGCTCCTCTTACAGTACCTGATCGTAGCTCCTGTTACAGTACCTGATTGTAGCTCCTGTTACAGTACCTGATTGTAGCTCCTGTTACAGTACCTGATTGTAGCTCCTGTTACAGTACCTGACCGTAGCTTCTGTTACAGTACCTGATCGTAGCTTCTGTTACAGGACCTGATCGTAGCTTCTGTTACAGGACCTGATCGTAGCTTCTGTTACAGGACCTGATCGTAGCTTCTGTTACAGGACCTGATCGTAGCTTCTGTTACAGGACCTGATCGTAGCTTCTGTTACAGGACCTGATCGTTGTTTCTGTTAGTCTATCTCATTGTTGCCACTGTTACTGGATGTGAACCATAATATCCTAAAAAGTGAAAGAACCTTTACCAAAGTAATGCCGACATAATGCCCATTTTTCCCCCCTGTTTTCTTCCTGGGAGCATCTTATCATCAGGTGCATTTTATAAAATGAAAAATAAGGTAACAACCTGTGCAGTGACATTTAGTATTTTGTTGACACAAAGAAAGGAGAGGAACATGAGTCCACAACATGAATAGTCGGAGTCCTGGGTTCATATCCCACCAAGGACAACACTGTATGGGTTTCCTCCAACACTCCGAACCACACAGATAGTATAGATATATGTGAGCTCTAATGGGGACAGGAATGGACTTGTGTGATGACTAGTTATGTACAACACTGCAGAATAAGTTGGTGCTATATAAATAAAGGGGCCCATACACCTGCAATAACTATATTTCTAAAGGAGTAGTGTCTGGAAAACTTTGCACTGTGTCCATGTCAGGAACTGTCCAGAGCAGCAGCAAATCCCCATAGAAAACCTCTCCTGCTCTGGACAGTTCCTGACATGGACAGAGGTGGCAGCAGAGAGCACTGTGTCAGACTGGAGAGAATACACCACTTCCTGCAGGACATACAGAAGCTGATAAATACAGGAAGACTGAAGATTTTAAAATTTAAGTAAATTACAAATCTATATAACTTTCTGCAACCAGTTAACTTGAAGACCAAGTACCCTGTTAAAAAATGACCTTTGCTCAGAGACAGATGAAGTGAAGTCAGATGGACTCTCCCTCTCAGCACTGGAGACAGCAGCAGGAAGGGGAGGGACATAAGGATGCAGGATGGAGATGATTGACAGCTACCATACACCCCTCCCCTCCTGGAGGGAACCCGAGGTTTTAGTTATTTTAAACAAAGGAACAAATTAGATTCAATCACTTCTAGTCCGGAACATTAGTACAAGCTGCAGGCTGTGAAGGGGTTAATCACCCCCCCCCCCCTCCCGTCCTGTCAGCCTGATGAGCCGCTCACATGACTGCAGGGAATGTCCCGTGTTCTCTATGGAGATGGGGAAGCATGGGACGTGTAAGATGTCTCCCCTCACATGACTGCAGCCTGAGGCCCCTATTCAGAGAGGAGCTTGTTTCCGGGGGAGCGTGTTGTGCACGGACCGCTGCTTCCTGTCTGTCCTTCCCACATGTTTTGCTGGTGAGAGAAGAGGAAGTGCAGGCGGCAGATGGGGGAAGAGGAGCTGACAGGGACCCCCTCCCATCCTTACTAGAAGCCCCCGGACTGCAGTGACAGGTGGGAGATGTCAGTGAGGAGGAGGAGACAATGGGGACAGCTCTGTCACTGGCCTTACTGCCCACAGCCACCAATCACAGCGCAGCTTTCATGTCTTACCCTGTCACATGACCCCTGAGCTGGGATTGGTTGCTATGGGTGACAGGTAATAAGTCTGTGCAGTGGATATTGTGTATAGTGAGCGGCCATAGAGACCTCCTATGTCCTGCTACATCTGCTGCCTCTTCTATCTGCTGGGGGAGCTGGGTGACAACCAATATGGCCGCCAGGTGTGCTCACTCACCCAGCTTTCCTGAAGCCCCATTATTCAGTCATCCCTCCTCACAGCCTTATAGGCGTCTACCTGATTTCCATTCATTTCAATGCTCTGATCGCAGGGTCTCTGCGCCCAGCGGCTACATTGTAAGTGTATGGGGATGAATATGTGGTGCAATCACTGTGCTCCTGTATCAGGGGTCTACGGCGTCAATATTCACACTTTGCTACCCAGAACCGCAAGCCACAATTGTTATAACCACCAGTGTATGCCAAGCCGTGACCTGTAACCAACAAGACCGACGTGCTTTACTGGGATATGAATTACATGCATAGACTGTGTGTGTCATCCCCATCAGTAACCTGTACAAATCATCATGCTGTACACCCAGCGGTTATAGGGAATGTATCATCAGAAAATGACTTATTTTATAAATAATGTTTTTATGTTAAACATATTTTAAAATAATTTTTGATTATTTTTTTTCCTTCCCATTTTCCATTTTTTCTATCTATATTATAAAATAATCCTGAGATCTTGCAGTTTTCATTCTCACCACTAGGGATTAAACTAAGCTGAGACTTCCTGTTGTGTCTGTGGTGATAAGAGGAGGCTGCTGTAAAGTGATCTGTACAGCATTGCAGCATCATGTGGCACCAGTAGATAGAGGAGACAATAGCAGCTCCCTGTGGAATGACCTCTTTACAGGTCACAGAGCGCGCTCAGTAATGTTTTACATTCATCTCAAGGGGACAGAGTCTGTCTATTGTTGTCTATGTCCATGAGTCTTGCTGTAAAGCATGTCACTAAATGCTGTTAAAAACAGCTCAGGCAATATGGCCGCCACCATGACAATGAACAAAAAAAAATTTGTCAGAAAATAAGAACAGTTTACAATGAAAGAACAAGTGTTAGTATCTGACTCTAATCATTAAAAATTTAGGCAACAGATTCCCTTTAACCTTTTGTGTATCACTCATATTTGAACCCTCTTCCATACCCTGTGTAACCTTGTATTTACGCTATAGTACAGGAACATAGTTTTTTTAGGAGGCACGTCTGTGTCAAGGGTGGTGCTCGTAGTAAGAAAAAATTCCCATAGCATTATAAGGGTGCGTTCACACCTACAGGATCTGCAGCAGATTTGATGCTGTGTTCAGTTATTTAAATGAAATCTGCTGCAGAAAATCAGCTGCAGATCCTGTAGGTGTGAACGCACCATAAAAGTTCATTCTCGGCACTCACCATTTCATGCTTAAAAATTTTTTTTATTGTAGAAAAAAATTCATCAGGTTTAATACAAAGGCAACAGGACGTTTTGGCGTCAAGCAGTCCTCAACTGACGCTGAAGCGCCCTGTTGCCATTGTATTAATCCTGATGAATTTTTTTTCTACAATAAATTATTTTTTTGAAGCATGAAATGTTGAGTGCCGAGAATAAACTTTTATAATAGTACAGGAATATGGCATGCTGGTATCAGTAGTCCATTATAATGCACAATTAGTCAGACACTATACTTTGTGTAAGATGCACCTAATCCTCCTGTTTTCCCAGGTACAGGACTCTCACAGCGAAAGTTTTCTTCGATGGAGAAGGAGAGAGAGCAGATGGCGGGAAGGATATTAGACCTCACCCTAGAGATCATCTACTGGATAACTGGAGAGGTGAGAGTCTCACATGACGTCACTTGTATCTCTAGTAATAAAGCAGGTAAATAACTGGAGGGGAAGGATTGTTAGACTCTCTGTGGTGATCAGTGTCTCCATACACAGGATTACACAGTAGTGAAGAAGGGGTCTGGTGAGTGTGTGGCGCCCCCTGGTGTCAGGTCAGGTGGCTGGAGCAGCAGCCAGAGCCCCATCACCGAGCCTCCACCTCATTCACTGATACATGAGCAGAAGATCCTAGAACTGACCTCCAGGATGACTGAGCTCCTGACTAGAGAGGTGAGCAATGCTGCTGGGAATGCTGGGACATTATACAATAACACCAAGGGGTGAGGGGTCGTGAGGATAATTGTATCATTGTCTGTGTCAGGTTCCTATAAGGTGTCAGGATGTCACAGTGTATTTCTCCATGGAGGAGTGGGAGTATATAGAAGGACACAAGGATCTGTACAAGGATGTCATGGTGGAGGATCAGCAGCCCCTCACATCACCAGGTAAGAGGAGAGGAAACACTGGGGTTATGGATCTCCTGGATCCCCCATCATCTGATCATCACATATATACAATGTATTCAGTCCCTGTGATTATTTCCTATAGATGGATCCAGTAGTAGAAATCCACCAGAGAGATGTCCCCGTCCTCTATATCCCCAGGAGTGTAAGGAGGAGGAGGAGGAGGAAGAGATCCCACTGGATTACCAGGTACATGAAGCTGATGTTTCTGTAAATCCTCTGTAGCTTTCTACATATATATTATATAAAGTAGCAGTGCGATATACGCTGTATATGACCTGGTGTTTGTAGGTTGTGGCTGTAGATGTTTTTTTGTTTCATGTAAACTTCCTCCTGTTCTCAAGGCAACTATTGGGAGAACGTGAGAGAACTGTTTAACCTCTTAAGGACATAGGACGTACCGGTACGTCCTATGTCCTCACTTGCACTTCAAAGCGGGGCCGCGCGGCGGCCCCGCTTTGAAGTGCCGCGATCCCGGGTGCCGCGTGTAGCCCGGGACCGCCGCTATTAGCGGGCACGGTCTGATCGCCGTGCCCGCTAATTAGCTAATCGGAGGCAGCTGTCAAAGTTGACAGCTGCCTCCGATTACCGGAGGCAACGTTTCCCTGGTGTCTAGTGGGGGAGATCGCTCCTCCGGGACCTTGTCCCGGAGGAGCGATCTCCGTTACTGATGCCGGCCGGGGACGCGTCCAAGATGGCGCCGTCCTCGGCTCGGCACTCGTTTACTTCCGGCTGCAGCAGCCGAAAGCAAACGAGTGCCGATCTCATGGATCTCTGCAGCATATCTATGCTGCAGAGATCTCAATGAGAGATCCAAGTGTATATACTAGAAGTCCCCCAGGGGGAATAACCCTAACCCCAGGGGGGAATAACCCTAACCCCAGGGGGGCTTCTAGTATATGTGTAAAAAAAAAAAAAAAAGTGTTGTTAATAGTAAAAAGCCCCCTCCCCTAATAAAAGTCTGAATCACCCCCTTTTCCCAGGTTTTAAATAAAAGTAAACAAATAAATAAATAAATAAACATGTTTGCTATCGCCGCGTGCGTAATCGCCCGAACTATTAATTAATCACATTCCTGATCTCGTACGGTAAACGGCGTCAGCGCAAAAAAATCCCAAAGTGCAAAATTGCGCATTTTTGGTCGCATCAAATCCAGAAAAAATGTAATAAAAAGCGATCAAAAAGACGTATATGGGCAATCAAGGTACCGATAGAAAGATCACATCATGGCGCAAAAAATGACACCTCGCACAGCCCCATAGACCAAAGGATAAAAGCGCTATAAGCCTGGGAATGGAGCGATTTTAAGGAACGTATATTGGTTAACAACGGTTTGAATTTTTTACAGGCCATCAGATACAATATAAGTTATACATGTTATATATCGTTTTAATCGTAACGACTTGAGGAACATGCATAACAAGTCAGTTTTACCCCAGGGTGAATGGCGTAAAAACACATTTCCCCCAAATAAAAGAAATGCGTTTTTTTTTTTCAATTTCACCACACTTTGAATTTTTTTCTGGTTTCGCAGTGTACTTTATGCAAAAATTCAGCCTGTAATTGCAAAGTACAATTAGTGACGCAAAAAATAAGGGGTCATGGGGGTTTCTAGGTGGAAAAATGCAAGTGCTATGACCTTTTAAACACAAGGAGGAAAAACCGAAAACGTAAAAACGAAAATGGGCCATGTCCTTAAAGGGTTAAAGAGTCACTGTCTTTTTTTTTTTGCAGAAATCAATAGTACAGGCAATTTTAAGAAACTTTGTAATTGGGTTTATTAGCCAAATATGCTATTATCTGTATTTAAAAAGCCTTTTCCCAGGTCCCCCCCTCCCTCCTCTTTTCCATCCACTGCAAAAAATCAGGAAATTGTGTTTTGTTGCATGAGTCACACTCTGTCTGTTCTAGGGAAAGGGGAGGGGGGAGGAGGGCGTTAGCTGGCAGCAGAAAGCAGATAACAGAGGATTACAGGCACGGAGCTGGGTCACAGTTGTAATCAGAGCTCAGAGAGGTCAGTGCTGACTGTCAGAGGAAATAATGGGTGATGGATTTGTAGATTAACTCTTTGTTGTCCTGTTTTGGTCTTTTATTTAGCTCTCTCCATAAGAGAACAATGAAGACAGGGGGGAGAGCTTCAAACTGCTTTTTCATGATAAAAAATCCATTTTTCGGCTAATAAACCCAATTAGAAAGTTTCTTAAAATCGCCTGGACTAATAATTTCTGCAAAAAAAATTTCACAACAGTGACACTTTATATATATATATATATATATATATATATATATATATATATATATATATACAGGATCTCCTGTGAGCGGCTTTTCATAGTGAGGTTGACACAAAGAACAAAGTGACTGCTCAGTCTCCATTGGTGATGAAAGGCTTCTTTACAGTAAAAGCTGTGATATTGGTGAATAATGTTAGGCTGGGTTCACACTATGTTTTTGCAATCGTTTTTTTTGGAAAAAAACGGATGCAACTGTCTGCATCCGTGTTGATCAGTTATTCCATTGACATTATTAAAAAAGACGGAACATAACGGATCTTTTTTTTAATTTTTTTTAACGGATACAAAAATGAGGTTGACCACGTTTTTGTGTAGGCTTAAAAAACCAATCCGTTTTGATCTGTTTTTTTTATAATGGAAGTCAAGGAAATAACATATCAAAACAGATGCACACAGTTGGATCGGTTTTTTTTCATCAGTTTTTTTGCAAAAAAAAACAAACAAAAAACCACGGATTGAAAAAACGCAGTGTGAACCCAGCCTTAGTGGGCACAGCTGTCCTCTGCAGGATCGTCTCCCGTCATTACATAATAACGGACACATTTCCGCTCATGTGTAATATACGACATTGATTGTTGATCCTGTCTGACTGCCACTTGGGGAGATCCTCCTTTTTTTTAGGCAATATTGATGTATGCTTTCTCTGGGGATTTAGACCTTTACGTCCATATACAATACACTAGGTTCCTTTTTTTCCCCCTCAGGTCCTTAATTTTGAATCTCTGCAAGAAAAAGGGAGTGGACTCGGAAAGCCCATATCAATGTCAGTGGTTGGTAAGAGCCTCTCATACAGCACAATGCATCCTCATAGTTGTACCTCTAATTGTTACTCCAGTCTATGTGTTCAGTGTACACCTCCGGGTGGGAACTGCCAAGTATTGAGGACTCGTATATGTTCTCTGCAACTGGCAAGATGGAAGTGTCTCATGAGAGTAAATAGTTTCATGTTTGCAAACAGGGACGATGTCGTCATTATCTATTGAATTGTTCCTCTTTCTTCACAATAGGACGCCACCATCAGGCCATTTGCAGCACTGCTATATGGCTTTATAACTAAAAGTGCCTTTACACAGAGAGATTTATCTGACAGATTTTTGAAGCCAAAGCCAGGAACAGACTATAAACAGAGAACAGGTCATAAAGGAAAGACTGAGATTTCTCCTCTTTTCAAATCCATTACTGGCTTTGGCTTCATAAATCTGTCAGATAAATCTGTGTAAAGGCAGGCACCCTTAGATAAGTTAGGCTACCTCTTATATACTGTGTAGCCCTGTATTCTTTTTATACCAAGGAAGCTAACTATAATACTATATTGTGATTAGCAGTAGTGTATATATGTTATTCCCCTCTATTGTATCTCGATCAGTAATTCTTTATAAGTTACAATAAGTGATTATCTTTACACCAATCTATGACACCAATTCCTCCTTTTCCCCTAGGATCCTTCGCTCCAGGACTCTCACAGCTGAAGTTTAGTTTGAAAGGTGATGGTCTTTTTATTGTCAATGAAGCACCAACAATGGAGAAGGAGAGAGAGCAGATGGCGGGATGGATATTAGACCTCACCCTAGAGATCATCTACTGGATAACTGGAGAGGTGAGAGTCTCACATGACGTCACTTGTATCTCTAGTAATAAAGCAGGTAAATGACTGGAGGGGAAGGATTGTTAGACTCTCTGTAGTGATCAGTGTCTCCATACACAGGATTACACAGTAGTGAAGAAGGGGTCTGGTGAGTGTGTGGCGCCCCCTGGTGTCAGGTCAGGAGGCTGGAGCAGCAGCCAGAGCCCCATCACCGAGCCTCCACCTCATTCACTGATACATGAGCAGAAGATCCTAGAACTGACCTCCAGTATGACTGAGCTCCTGACTAGAGAGGTGAGCAATGCTGCTGGGAATGCTGGGACATTATACAATAACACCAAGGGGTGAGGGGTCTGGAGGATAATTGTATCATTGTCTGTGTCAGGTTCCTATAAGGCGTCAGGATGTCACTGTCTATTTCTCCATGGAGGAGTGGAAGTATATAGAAGGACACAAGGATCTGTACAAGGATGTCATGATGGAGGATCAGCGGCCCCTCACATCACCAGGTAAGAGGAGAGGAAACACTGGGGTTATGGATCTCCTGGATCCCCCATCATCTGATCACCACATATATACAATGTATTCAGTCCCTGTGATTATTTCCTATAGATGGATCCAGTAGTAGAAATCCACCAGAGAGATGTCCCCGTCCTCTATATCCCCAGGAGTGTAAGGAGGAGGAGGAGGAAGATATCCCACTGGATTACCAGGTACGTGAAGCTGAGATTTTTATAAATACTCTATATAGGACATCAGAAGGGACCAGCCCATTGGAAAAATGCTGCATATAAGTTCTGGATGATTTTTGTTAAATCTTGAGATAACACATATAATGGAGAGAACCATGGTTCCCCATTTCTAAAGGGTGATCTTGCCAAAGAAAGTGGTCACTGTGCGTAATGCATAGTGCCCTGAAAAGTCAGTCCCATGAAGACTGGTCTGATAAAGGGGGGGGGGGGGTCACAGTGTATATGGTAGATACAAGATATCTCCTTGCAGCTATTTAAAGTAAGGTCACCACAAAGAACAGACCTGGCTGGGGGAAAGGTCGTCATATAACCAGTGATAATTCTTTTGAGGTTTTTTTACGGTAAAAGCTGTGATGTTGGTAAATAATGTTGGTGAGCACAGCTCTCGCCTTCAGGATTGGCTCCCGTGATTTCATGTGACTTAATAACATACACATTGCTGCTGTTATGTAATATACCTGGTTGACTGTTGATCTTTTCTGATTGTCATATAAATAGACCCTTCCTGTATGATAAATTATTTTGCTCCTTGGCCCTAGCAAGCGTCATAGCAGCGTCCCTGGCACTGTCAGAGAGGTGTGCATCACCCAGTGGTTTGCACTATGATAAATGATATGGTAAATCCCCATAATAGTGCCTCACATAGTCATAGTGCACCTTGAAGAGGATGTTCAACTCTAGGCAAAATAAAAAAAAAATTGCAGGCATAGTAGTACTAGCTTACCCAAGTCCCCTTAGCAATTTCTGCTGTGATCTGCTACATTTTGGGGCCACTGTGGACGTTTTTCTTTTCACCCATCTTTTACTTCCTGGTTTGGATCATTTGAGCAAGGGACCTGCTAAACTACATAGACCAGCATTCTCTGTTTCAGAGCCTGCCCCCTTCCACCAGCCTACTTCTTGTAACTCCTCCCACATTCCCTCCCCCCAGTGACCACTAGCCAATCTAATGTAAGAACCACAAAAACCAGCCAGCCATCATTTGCCTATATGATTTCTCAGCATATCCCCAGATGCTGCTGCGTCTGCTATGATAGAAGCCGCCAGAACAGGCAGTCAGCTCTTCTGCATTGCATAAATACAGTATCTATGGAGAAGAGCTGACTGCCACTGAGCTCCAGTGATGTCCCTGCATGTATATGACTGCCACTGAGCTCCAGTGATGTCCCTGCATGTATATGACTGCCACTGAGCTCCAGTGATGTCCCTGCATGTATATGACTGCCACTGAGCTCCAGTGATGTCCCTGCATGTATATGACTGCCACTGAGCTCCAGTGATGTCCCTGTATGTATATGACTGCCACTGAGGGCCAGTGATGTCCCTGCATGTATATGACTGCCACTGAGGGTCAGTGATGTCCCTGCATGCATATGACTTCTACTGAGTGATGTCCCTGCATGTATATGACTGCCACTGAGCTCCAGTGATGTCCCTGCATGTATATGACTGCCACTGAGGGCCAGTGATGTCCCTGCATGTATATGACTGCCACTGAGCTCCAGTGATGTCCCTGCATGTATATGACTGCCACTGAGGGCCAGTGATGTCCCTGCATGTATATGACTGCCACTGAGGGCCAGTGATGTCCCTGCATGTATATGACTGCTACTGAGCTCCAGTGATGTCCCTGCATGTATATGACTGCCACTGAGGGCCAGTGATGTCCCTGCATGCATATGACTTCTACTGAGTGATGTCGCTGCATGTATATGACTGCCACTGAGCTCCAGTGATGTCCCTGCATGTATATGACTGCCACTGAGTGATGTCCCTGCATGTATATGACTGCCACTGAGCTCCAGTGATGTCCCTGCATGTATATGACTGCCACTGAGGGCCAGTGATGTCCCTGCATGTATATGACTGCCACTGAGCTCCAGTGATGTCCCTGCATGTATATGACTGCCACTGATGGCCAGTGATGTCCCTGCATGTATATGACTGCCACTGAGCTCCAGTGATGTCGCTGCATGTATATGACTTCCACTGAGCTCCAGTGATGTCCCTGCATGTATATGACTTCCACTGAGTGATGTCCATGCATGTATATGACTGCCACTGAGCTCCAGTGATGTCCCTGCATGTATATGACTGCCACTGAGTGATGTCCATGCATGTATATGACTGCCACTGAGCTCTAGTGATGTCCCTGCATGTATATGACTGCCACTGAGTGATGTCCCTGCATGTATATGACTGCCACTGGGGGCCAGTGATGTCCCTGCGTGTATATACAACTCTGCTGGATGGGAGAGATGATGGGGGAAGTAGTGTTCACTGTTCTCTCCTTGCATAGAGAACAGTGCAGTGTTCTGTGGAGAAGAAATGGACTATTAGGCTGTATTCCCACATTCCGTGTTCCTCAAGGATCATGGACGAGGAATGCCCGTGACGGAGTCTCCCCTGCCTGGACAGCATCTGTGATAAGCAAGAAAGGAGTAGTGTGAGTTCAACTGCCTATAGCCTGTCGAGGTTAACCTTGATACCCTGAACCCCAAGGGTGAAAGTACGCACAAAGAGAAAACGAATAAGGTCCTCAAAACAAGTTATAAAAATCGTGTGTCTATATGTATAAATAGTTTGAGACAATATTAACCCCTTAGCGACCCATGACGTATCTGATACGTCATGGTGCCGCTCGGGGTGTTCAGAGCGGGGTCCCGGCGGGACCCCGCTCTGAACGGCGCTGATCCCGGCTGACATGTGCAGCCGGGCAGTGCCTCTATTAGCCGGCGCGGGTCCCGTTGCTGCACCGGCTAATTAAGCCTCTAAGTGCAGCTGTCAAACCTGACAGCTGCACTTAGAGGCTTCAGACCTCACGTCCCTGGTGTCTAGTGGGACGGATCTCCCCCCCGCGATGCGATCGCGGGGGGGGGGGGGAGATCCGTTCTTCTGCCCGTGCCGGGCCTCAGCGTCGGAATGACGCTGATCCCGGCTCGGCAATAGATTGCTATGGCCTGCAGCAGGCCATAGTAATCTATCACCGATCTAATCGATCTTTGCTGTGTATATACACAGCATTGATCTCTATGAGAGATCAGTGCTGTCTATATACAAGTCCCCCAGGGGGGCTTCTAGTTACAGTAAAAAAAAAGTAAAAAAGTGTTTTTATTAATAAAAAATCCCCTCCCCTAATAAAAGTCCAAATCACCCCCCTTTTCCCATTTTATAAATATAAATTAATAAATAAATAAACATATTTAGTATCGCCGCGCGCGTAATCGCCCGAACTATTAATTAATCACATTCCTGATCTCGCACGGTAAACGGCGTCAGCGCAAAAAAATTCCAAAGTGCAAAATTGCGCATTTTTGGTCGCATCAAATCCAGAAAAAATGTAATAAAAAACGATCAAAAAGTCGTATATGCGCAATCAAGGTACCGATAGAAAGAACACATCATGGCGCAAAAACTGACACCTCATACAGCCCCATAGACCAAAGGATAAAAGCGCTATAAGCCTGGGAATGGAGCGATTTTAAGGAACGTATATTTGTTAACAATGGTTTGAATTTTTTACAGGCCATCAGATACAATATAAGTTATACATGTTATATATCATAGTAATCGTAACGACTTGAGGAACATGCATAACAAGTCAGTTTTACCATAGGACGGAAGGCGTAAATGCAAAACTCCCCGAAATCAAAACAAATTCTTTTTTTTTCAATTTGACAGCACAAATGATTTTTTTCCGGTTTTGCAGCATATGTTATGGAAAAATAATGCCTGTAATTGCAAAGTACAATTGGTTTCGCAAAAAATAAGCGCTCATATACGTCTCTAGGTGAAAAAATGCAAGCGCTATGGACTTTTAAACTTAAAATGGAATAAGCAAAAGCGCAAAAACGAAAATAGGCTTTGACCTTAAGGGGTTAAAGGTTAAAATGCAGAAATTAATTTATTTATAAAACATGCATAAATATCTAAAAGAGGTTCATCTGGTACCAGAAACTAGTATAATGTAAGCAGAAAAATAAATGCAGAAGAAAATATAAAAGCGAATAAAAGGGTTAAAAATATCAAATGGAAGTGAAAAAATTTAAATACAAAGTAGTGGAATAATAAAAATAAAAAGCTGGATGAAAAAAATGAAAGAAGAAAAGCTGCCCGATGTGATTATATGGATAGAATGGCTTAATTAGGGGTAAACAATGATTAAACGGTCAATAAATGTTCTTAAATGAGGAGACAATTTATCTGATCAAGAGTAGTCCACAAGATTATATTCATCCGATTAGCTGTATCTAGTGTTTGGTTAAATATGCCGATAATTAAACCTCGTTCGCCGTTCATGTTAAACGGTCATTGGATTTTTACTTTTTTCAGTGCAGCGGTGATGGTTAGCGCTGTCTCTATACGGCTTTCTAGACACAGTATTTGTGTAAAACTTATTTCAGATAGCTGGTCTTTGTATATATAAAGTGGCACTTGATATCTCTTTTTGATCGCTGTTATTAATAGAGAATGCAAGTGGCACTTAGCAATATATAGTGATTAGTCTCTTACGATCGCTGTTAACAGTTATAGATGCATATAACGCTAGTAGTAACAATAGCATTTTGGTGCAATGTGCACCTCTCACCCTTCCGAAGTTTGCTGGTTTCAGGCCAGATCGGGTCCGGTGAAGAGGTTCCTGTGCAGCGTTTTCTAGTTGAGCAGTAAGCACCTGCAGCGCTGTTCGCCGTCTGATTTATTGGATGGATATCTTGCGCGGCCGCCGCAATCCCAGCTGCATCTAAATTGCTCTTTGTGCCCCATCCCTGATGTCTAGGGGTCAGATCACCCCCCGCGGCCGGGCCTCAGCGTTGGAATGCCGCTGATCCCGGCTTGGTATTCTTCTCATCTGGTCTGCACCAGACCAGACCAACAGAGCCATGATCTAATGGATCGGCGCTCTGTAATATACACAGCATTGATCTCAATGGGAGATCAATGCTGTGTATATAGAAGTCCCCCAGGGGACTTCTAATTACTGTGTAAAAAAAATAAAGTTTTTTCATTAATAAAAAAAATCCTGTCCCCTACTAAAAATTTTAATCACCCCCTTTTCCTATTTTATAAATAAAAAAAAATAAGTAAAAACATGTTTGGTATCGCCGCATGAGTAATCGCCCGAACTATTAAATTATCACATTCCTGATTTTGCACGGTAAATGTTGTAAGTTCAAAAATACGCCAAAGTGCAAAATTGCGCATTTTTGGCCGCATCAGATCCAGAAAAACTGTAATAAAAAGCGATCAAAGAGTGGCCTATATGCAATCAAGGAACCAATAGAAAGTACAGATCATGGCGTAAAAAAATTATACCTCACACAACCCCATAGATGAAAGGATAAAAGCGTTATAAGCATGGGAATCAAGCGATTTCATGGAGCATTTAGATTTTTAAAAAGGTTTTAATTTTTTTAAAGCCATCAAATAAAATAAAAGTTACACAAGTTACATATCGGTGCAATCGTACTTGAGGAACATAGATAACATTTCAGTTTTACCATAGAACAAACGGTGTAAACACAAAACCTCCCCAAATAAAAAAAAAATGTTTTATTTTTAATTTCGCTGTGCAAATATTTTTTTTTCTGCTTTCGAAGCATATTTTATGGAAAAATTAGGTCTGTCATTGCAAGGTGCAATTAGTGGCGCAAAAAATACGGGTTCGTGTGGGTCTGAAGGTGAAAAAAAGGAAGCGCTACGGCCTTTTAAATGCGAGGAGGAAAAAACAAAAGCGCAAAAACAAAAATTCTCATGGTTCTGAAGGGGTTAAAGACGTCCTGGCACAGGCAGTGCGGTGACACCATTCACGAATTCCCTGTGTCGGGCGCATTCTAGCCCGCTTATCTGAAAGTTCAGACATCGTGGCACATCTATTACGGAAGGCCGTCCATATTATAACCTGTGCGACGTTCTGTCAGTGGGCCAGAGCTAGGAAATCAATTCATTTCCTTGGGTGGTCAAAAACAATGGCACTGCGGGCCAGAGGGTGACATGCCCGCTTTAGACCTTTACCTTCTATCTTCTACTTCATCTTCTATTTTGTTTTGTTCTCAGGTCATTCCCTCTCAGGGAAGTTATGGGTTCAAGTGCACCCCGTCCTCCATATCGGTATCAGTGAATGGTAAGAGCTTTTAATACGTCTTGTATTTTGTTCTGCCCCTTTAAATAAGACAGGTTTACATAAAGCTTACCAGTCGTAGTTTGTATGTTCTCCCCATGTTTGTGACTTGTAGCAAACTCTGTACAAAGCTGCGTATATAAGGAAAGGAATTATTATAATTAATTATCTTTTACATTTTAAAGCATAGGTTTTTCCATTTGTGATTCTTGATCCTCATAGGTTTCATGCATCAGTCTTAAAGGGGAATGCCACCCAAAACAAACTTTTTATATGTTACTCCATGTGGGGAGAGCATAACAAACAGCCTGTTCTTACCTTTCTGCTCTCCCCTGGTGTCCTTTTATGTAATCTTTGGGTCCCCAGCTGGTTGATTACGTCTCAACTTTCGAGACTGACTTGTCTAGGGGTAACGGCTGCGCAACCAATCATTGACCGAGACGGGACAGCGCCACGGCCATTGATTGGCTGAGCAGGCTGTAACTCCTCAGTCGAGTCCAACTCAGAAGTGGAGGTGGGATTGTTCAGCTGGGGACCTGAAGATGACATAGGATAATTCCTTTAAATTCCTTTCATTCATGTGGTTGACTGCTTGTTTTTGTGATGCTAGGCCACATAAAAAATGTAAAATATAAGTCTTTAATTAAAGAAAAAGTGTTGTTTCTTTTTCTAGAAGACTGGATGAGAGGCGGCCATGAACATCTCCTTTTATCTCCCTATTGTGAAGTAGAAGATAATCAGTCGCATTCTGGTGAAAAAAGGACTAAACGTGGACTGGGTGAAATCTTTGTAAGCTCTGAATATGCGGAACCTTTTGAAAAGAAATCTCATCTTGGAGGATCTCAACAAGTTCACACTGAGGAGAAACCATTTTCATGTTCAGAATGTGGGAAATACTTTAGACAAAAATCGTATCTTATTAAACATCACAGAACCCACACAGGAGAGAAACCATTTTCGTGTAGTGAGTGTGGAAAGTGTTTTGGTCAGAAATCAATCCTTGTTCATCACCAGAGAACTCACACAGGAGAGAAGCCCTTTTCATGTCCTAAATGTGGGAGGTGTTTTAGTGAGAAATCACATCTTGTTATACATCAGAGAACCCACACAGAGGAGAGGCCATTTTCATGTACTGATTGTGGGAAAAATTTTAAGCATAAATCAAATCTTGTGAAACACCTAAGAACTCACACGGAGGAGAAGACCTATTCATGTTTGGAATGTGGAAAATGTTTTACTATCAGATCAGATTTTTATATACATAAGAGAATGCACAGAGGAGAAAATCCATTTTCATGTTCGGAATGTGGGAAATGTTTTACTCTGAAATCACGTCTTGCTCAACATCAGAGAGTTCACACAGGGGAGAAGCCATATCCTTGTTCAGAATGTGGAAAGTGTTTCAGTGATAGCTCATCTGTTGTTAAACACATGAGCACTCACACAGGGGAGAAGCCATTTTCATGCACAGAATGTGGAAAATGTTTTGGTACGAGAACAGATCTTTTTAAACACCAGAGAATTCACACAGGAGAGAAGCCTTTTTCATGTTCAGAATGTGGGAAATGTTTCAGTCTAAAATCGAGTCTTGTTAAACATCAAAGAATTCACACGGGAGAGAAGCCATTTTCTTGTTCAGAATGTGGAAAAAGTTTCACTGATAGATCATATGTTATTAAACATATGAATATTCACATGGGGAAAAAGCCCTATCCATGTCAAGAATGTGGAAAATGCTTTAGATACACTTCGGGTCTTGCTAGACATCAAATAGTTCACACAGGAGAGAAGCAGTATTCTTGCTCAGAGTGTGGGAGATGTTTTGCCCAAAAATCAATTCTTGTAGGACATTTAAAAACTCATACTGGAGAGAAGCCATTTTCATGTCCTGAGTGCGGGAAATGCTTTACTGAAAAATCAAGTCTTGTGGAACATCAGAGAATTCACACAGGAGAGAAGCCATATACATGTTCAGTATGTGGGGGATGCTTTAACCGTCAATCAATTCTTAAGAAACATATGAGAACTCACACCGGGGAGAAGCCGTATTCATGTACAGTATGTGGAAGATGCTTTAACCATAAGTCAACTCTTCTGAAACATGTGAGAACTCACACTGGGGAGAAGCCATTTTCATGTTCTGAATGTGGGAAGTGTTTTACCCAAAAAACGCATCTTGTAAAACATATGGTGACTCACACAGAGAAGAAATAAGTTATGCGCAATGTTTGCTAAATGTTAGCAAAAAACAGGACTGGTAGAGCTCACTAGAGGAAATATATCAGCTCTATCATAGGACCTGCTGGGCCAGGATTCCTTCTCATGTGTAACGTAAATGCTTAGCCACAATACGAAAAACCATTACTGTTGTAGCCAAATTTAAGGGGATTAGTCAGGGTCAGAAAACTGCATCTGCTTCCTTCCAAAACCTTCTGTCTTCAGGTTTTGCAGAGTATTGCATCTTAGCCCCATTCACTTCAATGGAGAGGAGCTGCACCTAACCTGTGGACAGGTGTGGTGCTGTTCAGGAAAGTTAGCAGGCATGTTTTTTTATAATCCTTGACAACTCCTTTAATAGCATTTTGAGTGAATGTGCCGCATCCCAAAATTCTCCTTTATGAGACAGGACAGTAAAGTAACAAGATTGGTAGGGGTTTCGTGCTATAAAGCGTTGCTGTAGAAGATGTGATATTGATGAATATATATTGTGTTCCTGTCTAAACTATTATACTGTTTAAATGTGTGTCCACTGTGCTCCAAAATGGCCGTGTCCTGTATGTCCGACATCTGAAGAACTAGCTTTTATTTATATGTCACCATTGAAATTGCAGCACCAAGAAGGGAAATTCATCCCATCAAGTACAATATAGATCACTTCACGCCATTCTGCTAATCTGACAGTCTGTCCGGGCAGAGGTTTGCCTCTTGCCATCTTTCTAGTTCACCACTGGGGCACCCGACGTAAACCAGCGAGACATCTCAGCCTACATGCATAGCTATTGGCTTGAGTGATAACCCAAGGTCCCCTCATTCGATGGTTGTGTCCCTCTCCAAGTTGTATGTTGTGGAACAGGAGGTATTGCACAATGTTACTGGACTCACCTGATCCAATTTCTGATGTTTCATGGAGTTAAAAAAATAATAAAAAAAAAATAATATATATATATATACACATCTGGGTTCTATAGTCTTAAAGTGTACCTGTCATGTAAAAGTCACTTTTCAGAAATCAATAAGTATCAATAGTATAAGCGATTTTAAGAAACTCTGTAATAGGTTTTATTAAGCAAAAGAGTTTCCTTCTGTACTCAGAAAATGGTTTTCCTACCCCTCCCCACTTACTTCAGAAGAAGCAGGATTTCTGTGTCCATTATGGTCTATGAAGGGTAGAGGGGCTGAGGGGGATGAGTGAGCACAGAGAGGAGAAATATCAATCCTGCTTAGCACTACATCCTGCAATCTTCTCTCATCAAGTTCCCAGACCAGCACTGACCCTTCTGACCTGTGAATCCAGCGTTTATGTACCCAGTCTCCAGCCTGTACAGCTGCTTGTCTCCTCTTCCTGCTCACTCACCCCGCTTGGCCCCTCAACCCTCCATAGGTTATAATTGACTTTGCTTCTCTGTACTGAAGGTGATTTTGCCTGATAATGAATGGATAAGGGGGGGGGGGGGGGGGTTGCTTTTACTATTTTTACTATTGATTTGCGCAAAAATTATTTAAATTACAGTTACACTTTAAACTCAGTGTCACAGATTGGGATTAGGTGCTACAATGTCCAGATTTTATGCCACATTCAAACATCTGCAATTTCTGTTCATAATTGCGGACAGACTATGGACCTATTATTTTCGATGGCCCCATTCAGGTGCCCGTAGATGTTAGGGATGCAGTTTCAATGCTGTGAAGTGTATTTTATGTGTTCCCAGTAGGATCCATATTTGCATTGAGGGGGCCCTGATGATTCGTAAAGTACAAACGCTCCAGAGTTTTACCTATTGATCTATGTGTATCATCTTCTGCCTGTAACGCACAAACCCCTTGTGTCTCTTATATATTATTGTGTAAATGGATCCTCATCAGCGTAATGTTGTCTATGTGCGGATAGACTTACGTCTTATAAATAACAGATGAGATTCCGCATACAAGATAAGAACACTGGAGTGCTAGCCTGCGTGTCATTACACAAGACCAAACCAACACGACGACAAGGTACAACAAATGCTGCACCTCCAAACCCCAAAGAATTGGGAAATACTAAATATCTTTTTTTTTAGAATAAACCAGTGCATGTACAGACAGTTTACATCACAATAGGGAATCACCAATATGGTCCACCAGTCAGGACCTGTATGACCATCCCCAGTATACAGTGCTAAACAGGATACTTGCCGTAACTGAACTCTAGACTGATGGTCTATATGAGGCATGAGGAACCTTTGCCCTCCAGCTGTTGTAAAACTACAATTCCCATTATGCCTGGGCAGCTAAAGCTTTGGCTTGATCAAGCATGATGGGAATTGTAGTTTTGCAACAGCTGGAGGTCCAAAGGTTCCCCATCCCTGCTCTATATACTGGAGATTGTTTCACTCTATTTAAGGGACTAGGGATATATGCCAAGCCATAATCCCTCCAAAAGGAAAGACTACCTATCTATAGTCTGCTGTTTATCCCTAGTCAGGTTCTAAGACTCATAGGGACACATTTATCATTCTCTTAGCGCCATTATTCTGACAAATTTTGTGCAGCAAATATCAGGCTGTTGCTGTATTTTTTAGCAGTTTGCACTTTTTTCAAATTGAAGGGGCGTGGTTTATGTTAAAGCGTAACTGTCATTGCAGGGTCATTTTTCTGAAAACATTAAATATCAACAGTACAAGTGATTTTAAGAAACTCTGTAATAGGTTTTATAAACCAAAAGAGTTTCCTTCTGTACTGAAAAAGCAATCTCCCAGCCTCCCCCCTCACTCAGAAGCAGCAGGATTTCTGTCTCCATTATGTGGCTATGAAGAGGGGAGGGGCTGTTAGGAGTGACTGAGCACGGAGGATTTCTGCAAAGCACAACACCCTGCAATCTTCTCTCAGTAAGTTCATAGATAAGCACTGACCTTTCTGACACCTGAATTTAGCGTTTTAGGTGCCCAGAGATTCTACAAACAGCTGACCTTCATGTCACCTCTTCCTGCTCCTTCATCTCCCTCAGCCCCTCCCCCCTCCATAAGGATAGAATGGAGAGAGCAGAGCCCGTCTTCACTGACTTCTCTGTAATGAAGACGTGTTTGCCTGATAATGCACAGATAAGAAGTCGGGGGAGGCTGGGAGATTATTTCTTGAGTACAGAAGGAGGCTTTTTTGGCTGATGAAACCTATTACAGAATTTCTTAAAATCGCTTATACTACTGATTTCTGCAATAAAAAAAACATGACAGTTACTCTTTAACTACTTTTTTAGCCAGATTTATCACATGCCAAAAAAATGTCCAAGAGCGCAAGATTCATCATGTGGGTGCTCAGGCCTTTGGGTTTTTGCGCAGCATAGGAAAAATGTGCAAGCACAAAAAAAAAAAAAGTTGTGCCCCATAGTATTGAAAAGATGGGAGAAGCTACCTTGCTTATCCTTTCTTCCTAGAATTCCTGGTGACGTCTGTAAGTCTCCCTACGACTTTATGACACCCTCCTCAAGGAACATTAGCATCCCATTGGCCCCACAACTATAGCCCTCCTAATAGCCAGCCAGCAACCCGCTCAGAACTGACGAGGGGCAATAACCCCGAAACAGCTGTCTTTCCTTTTGGAGAGATTTTAGCTAGGCATATATCCCTAGTCATGTTCTCCTAGTTCGAGATAAACTTGAAGGGAAAGCTACTAACCTATAAGTCGTCTATACAGACGTCTTCATGACATTCAAGTAGAATTAGTATCCTTATATTCCAGTACTTAACTTTTTATATGTTGCTTCCCTTATATAAAACATAAACATCTTATCCTTACCTCTCCACACTCCCTCGATATCCTATGTTGTCTCCTGGTCCATAGTTGACCGCTATGTCATTGTGGACCTCCATCTTTCCAAAAGGCAGGGAATCAGCTGCACCGTACAGAGCTCTGCCATCTATATCCTTGTGGACCTGAAGGAACAATTTTGGAGACTTGAGAAGTGGCTTCAGTAACCAAGCTCTGGGCTGAGGGAGGTGAACGTCCAGAGATGGAGACCACTCATTAATCTACATTCATAAGGACATGGACCGATGCTCCCCTCCATGTAAAACATTCACACATACACCAGTACATTGCTGGGAAGCAAACAGATCATACATGTTAGTATGTATTGGTGTCAATGAGGCGTGGCCTGAGGTCTGTAGTGCCTCTCTGCTCTGAAACCCTGGCCGATCTCTGTTTGACAAAGCCCCAAAATGGGGAAAAGTGACAATTTGTTTTACGAAGAAACTTTTTTTTTAACGTTTTAATTCCAGTGGCCTATTTAAGCCGCAATGAATCTGACAACTACTCACCTTCTACCCCAGTGCTGGACGGCTTACACACGCTCAAAGTGGTGTGGAGTACGCTGGTTCGTGTTGGCGCTGGAAGAAGGCAGCGTAGTCCATGCCACTTCTGGTGAACATGTAGCCGGCCGGCACAGGGGAGTAGGTGATTAATAGTCAGATGCGATGACAGAAGCGCACATTATGTGTTCCTGTCATCGCGGTTATGTCCTATTTTTATTCAGGGTTTTCACTGAATAGCGGCCGCAGAAAACTTCTCGTAGCGCCGCTTGGATACCATCTTGAGTGTATACTATGTGTATACACTCCGGCCGGGATCCTTTCAGCATGCAGCACTACGTAAGTTCTATGGAAATCATGGCTGTTGTTTCAACGGCTGTGATTTCCACGGAACCTACGTATTGTGAACATAGCCTAAGAGTACAAACACACACGGCATATACGCTGCCTATTTACTGCTGCGATACGCAGCAGATACGCAGCAGATTAGATCTAAATAACTGAACACAGCATAAAATCTGCTGCGTATCTGCTGTGTGTGTTTGTACCCTAAGGCTATGTGCACACTGAGGAAAAGGCAAGGAATTCAGCTTGAAATTCAGCTTGAAATTCCTCCCGTAAAAAATGTGCAGAGCAAAGTCTCATTGTGTTCAATGGGTTTTCTGCTCTGTTGTTCACACTGCAGAATTTCCGAGCAGAATTTTCTGCTGTAGATCTGCTAGAGGAATCCTATAGAAGTCAATGGGGGGGGCTTAAATTCTGCCTGAAAACTTTCAGCTACAATTTCTCGAGAATTGCTCAGTGTGCACATAGCCTAAGGGTACAAACACACAGGCCAGATTCGCAGCGGATTTCTCGCTGCAAATCCTTTGCCTGTAGTTTGTATGGGAAGACATACAGTGAGATTGCCATCCCGCTGCGAGTAAGTAGACCGCCCCGTTAACCCCCTGTTGGCCGGTGTATACTGTTCCTGCTCCGCGCTCTGGCTTGTTTCAGGGGCTTCCTGTATCTGGACGTCACGCTCAGCGACTCGGAGGATTGCGGTGGGGGAGCGCACTGATTGGCTGAGCATGTTAGGGTGCCTTCCCAAAGAAGGCCTACTGTTGTTGGCTGTCTCCTAATTGAGTTGGAGAATGGGTCCGGATCCCTCTCCCACACCATGCACTTAGAATGAAGACACAGACAACGTATCTTGCAAACAAGTCTGGTGTGTCCTGCTATCTCTGAGAACCCACCTTTATTTATACAGAAAAAAACCAATGGATATGAATGTAAAATGCAAAGTCATACACTATGCAAGTCATCAACTTCAAAGAAAGAACAATTAAGAATATGTTTTGACAGATATGGATATACAATAAGATTAACTGTTCAATTAAAAATTGTTTACATAAGGATGTTGATATTAAAAAATTGTTTACATAAGGATGTTGATACATGAACATTTTGTTATCTGCTTACAAAAATGTGAATAATAAAATAACATTAATTATCTGCTAAAAACAGGTGGTGGACCAGCTTTATGGCCTTGAACAGGATTCAGTTCAAAAATAGGAAAGTTCATCAGAAAAGAGTTTATTTTTCTTCTATTAAAAGAGTTTATTTTTCTTCAAACTTTGGATGGATTAACTCATTCCTCTCATTCCCCCCTTTTTGGCGATGATGAAGAAATCTGGGTCCTGGACAGGATTAAATCCCAATATGTACCCTAAACACTCTCTGACCGGCGAGGGTTGTCAGGGTGCGGATGCTTCTGGGTCCAACACCATCACCTAGAGCCACATGGGCATATCCTCCTCCAAGAGATTTCCTCATCATAACGCCAATCTAGAAGGAAAAGAAACAAACATCATTACTTATAGAGTATAAGATTTAGTCTTTGTAACTTGCTGACAACAACAGCATAATCCTTTGATTACACAATAGACCAATAAAAGAAACAACATGATCTGAAAAACTGTTTGTAGTATTCCCATGAACCATCCTCCCATACCATTGAACCAATTTGCAGGATTTAAAGGAGAAGTCCGGCCAAAATTAATTTTTGATATGTTGTTACTTATGAAAAGTTATACAAATTTCTAATGTACATTAATTATGGGAAATGCACATATACTGCTATTTCCCTTAATTTAGTAGATCAGGAAGTGTTAGAAATATCTATGAAGAAGTGATGTCACGACCCAGGGTGTAATTCCCATGGAGTGTCCAGCAGGGGGCGCTCTCTATATAGAAGTCTATGGGACTTTATTGTTTCTATGGGTTTCTATGTAATGTAATGTATTGTAATGTAGTGTACAGTGCTTTATTGAATGAATACATCTATGGAATACTTTGGGGAGCAAGTGTCCTTGCTCCCCAAAGTATTGCATAAATGTATTCATTCAATACACAGTAAGCCCGCCGATCCGCCGCATTTCCGCCGCATTCCCGCCGATCCTCCACACGCTGATCCGCCGCATTCCCGCCGATCCGGACCATATACATTGAACTACAGCTCCCATCATCTGCTTCTAGTATGAACAGGTGATGGGAGCTGTAGTTGGGTAATGGATATGACATGCCGCCGGGCGCAGGGGGGAGCCGCTCAGTACACAGCAGCTCTCCCCCCTCCTCCTCCTCCTTCCGTGATAACTTCCGCCTATACCAATGCTGAGTCCCTGCCTGGCCGCCGCTCTCCGCTCACATATACCGGCTCTCGGCATCAGCGCGGACACCAGGATGCATCGGGAGCCGGTATGTATGGGGGGGAGAGCGGAGAGCGGCGGCCAGGCAGGGACTCAGCATTGGTATAGGCGGAAGTTATCACGGAAGGAGGAGGAGGAGGGGGGAGCGCTCCTGTGTACTGAGCGGCTCCCCCCTGCGCCCGGCGGCATGTCATATCCATTACCCAGCTACAGCTCCCATCACCTGTTCATACTAGAAGCAGATGATGGGAGCTGTAGTTCAATGTATATGGTCCGGATCGGCGGGAATGCGGCGGATCAGCGTGTGGCGGATCGGCGGGAATTCGGCGGAAATGCGGCGGATCGGCGGGCTTACTGTGTATTGAATGTATTGAATGAATACATTTATGCAATACTTTGGGGAGCAAGGACACTTGCTCCCCAAAGTATTCCATAGATGTATTCATTCAATAAAGCACTGTACACTACATTACACTACATTACATTACATAGAAACCCATAGAAACAATAAAGTCCCATAGACTTCTATATAGAGAGCGCCCCCTGCTGGAGACTCCATAGGAATTACACCCTGGGTCGTGACGTCACTTCTTCAGAGATATTTCTAACACTTCCTGATCTACTAAATTAAGGGAAATAGCTCTATATGTGCATTTCCCATAATTAATGTACATTAGAAATTTGTATAACTTTTCATAAGTAACAACATATCAAAAATTAATTTTGGCCGGACTTCTCCTTTAAGCTAGCTAATGCCCCTGACCACCATTTATCCTGGTCTGCCAGAATCATCTCATCATGTTTTTTCCTTAGTTGTGCAATTTTATCCAGTCCTGCTGTGATTTGCACTATTCCCTGATCATTTACATAATGACAACATGTAGGGCCAACTACCTGACACATCCCCCCTTGAGCAGCAGTCAGAAAATCAAGTACCACAGTGTGCTGGTTAGTAACTACCATAAGTTGCCTCTGCACTGCTACTGAGGTGTTAAGTATATCCAGTATGTCAAATATCTGATCATCTAAATAGTCTGTGGCTTCAACTAATTTGTCCCAAGTTTGCATCACCATAGGATACAGAAATAAAGTACTAAAGAATTTGTTGGCCGCTGACATCTGTACTAGATGAGGTCTTCCATTGTGTCGCGGTTTATTGTCCTTGGCCCTTTTTGTCAGTGAATGTCTAGGGATCTTACCTATTGGGAGGTCGTCAGTCTGTACTATAAAGGTAGCAGGTGTCAATCTTACCACTGTACAGGTACCATTTATCCCCACAGGGAGCCATTTGTAGGCGTTCCTTCCACAGACCCAATACACTCCTCCTGGGAGGTCCCATAGGTGAGAATGCTGTAAAACTAGATGATGGGCAAGATCAATCAATTTGCTTACACTCTTTATTGCACACCACTCAGGATCTTGTCCCAAAGGGCTACAATATCCAGCATCTGGGTTTCCACATGTAGGATCGTTTGGACTGTATGCCGATGAATCATTACACCACAAATTATGTTGTTCATTCTGACAGGTTGTCTCATTACCACCTTTGAATAAATATGACCTTTCCCATTTAGAATCTATGATCTTTCTCTCTAATAGGGATGGTTTCCACACATCTGATGTCCCTTTACTAGCATCTGTCCTATTGAATATTATTTTTACATTCTCTAAGGGCACATCTCCCATGTGTATTATTTGAGTAGAGTTTCTTCTCACCCAACTACCCCCTTTGAATGCTAGATTTTGGTAACCTTGGGTTGGAGACCTCACTTCCCCTGCCCACCATGGAAAAGATATCCACCCTACTATTGGAATTGTGACACTGACATTCCACTGACTACTGTACTGTGTATCATTATTAGCTAATTGGTCCCAACAGGAATCAACATCAAGAAATTCTTCAAATGGGACAGGAATAGCTAGATAAGCAAGAGAAGATGCGGTTACTGGGGAGTGGGTACATATCCAACAGTCAGATACATTTAGTTCCATGTTAAGTAATTTGTGATGTGTTAGTAACATGTTTTCTCGAGACTCAGATTTTTTTAACAAGGATATACTCAACCCAGTTAGGATCAAAATCATGATGCAAGTTTGCAATGGCTGGCATGGATCCATGTCTCCTTTCCTTCCAACTTGACAGATGTAGGTGTTGTCAAAAGCACTTGGAATGGACCATCAAATCTGGGCTCAAGACTTTTTCGAGTATGCTTCTTTACATAGACAAGATCACCAGGTTGTAATTTATGGCTTCCAGTATCAGCCTCAGGGTCTGGAAGGGAAGAGAAAACTCGAGAATGGTTATTATTTAGTTGCTTTTGCAAACTGATAACATATGCAGATAGGTTATCGCAATTCATTTCCAACTGCTGTGGTAGATAACACCCCAACTGTGGTACCCGCCCAAACAATATTTCGTATGGAGAGAGTTTAGTCTTGCCCTGAGGAGCTGTTCTCACTGAATACAAAGCAATTGGTAAGCACTGTGGCCATGGTTTATGTGTCTCTTGCATTGTTTTTTGTATTTTCAGCTTAAGGGTACCATTCAGCCTTTCCACCTTTCCTGAGGCCTGTGGCCTGTAGGGGGTGTGTAGTGCTGAGTCTATACCCAAAGCTTGACACACATTTTGGAACACTTGACCAGTAAAGTGCGTTCCTCGATCCGATTCAATGACTTCTGGTAGGCCAAATCTTGGAACCAGTTCCATAGCAATCTTAGCTGCTGTATTTCTGGCATTGGCTGACTTTACCGGATATGCCTCTGGCCATCCAGAAAAAAGATCCACACAGACAAGTACATACTCATGTGGACCAGACTTTGGCATCTGGATGTAGTCAATTTGAAGTCTCTGAAAGGGATAATAAGCCCTTGGTAAATGTTTTTGTGGGACTTTTACTGTCTGTCCAGGGTTATTGGCCTGGCAAATGTGACATACCCTTAGGCGTTCATTCACATAATGCCTGAATCCTGGTGCATACCAGAATTTTCTGCTTTGTTGCAACATCACATTTGCACTGACATGGCTAGGTAGATGTAAGGCTGAGTAAAGGGTTGGAAACCAGGCTTTTGGCAAAACTGGTAACCCTTCAATATGCCATATTCCATCCACCAACACCCCTTTTCTTGTACATTCGTCAAGCTCTTCCTCTGTCATAGACTGAATGACTTTTTGTAATTCTGTTTGTTCACTCACAGTATCCACTTCTTCATCAGGTTCTAGTGGAAGAAGAGCTGCTTTCTTTGCAGTTTTGTCGGCCAAATCATTCCCTCTGGCCTCCTTGGTATCTGCTCGTGTGTGAGCAGCCACTTTTATCACTGCAAGATCTCTGGTTTTTGCAGCTATCTCTATGAGTTCTTTGATCAGAGTCCCATGCTTAATAGGGTTTCCTGCTGCAGTCAGAAACCCTCTTACTGCCCAAATGTGGCCTGAGTCATGGATTACGCCATGTGCGTATGCTGAATCAGTGTAGATATTGGTGGCATCATCTCCTGCTTGTTCTATGGCCTTTTTCAGTGCTGTTAATTCTGCGACCTGGGCAGAACAGCTTGGCGGCAAAGGGCCACATATCACTGTCTCATGCAGGGTTACCACAGCATATCCAGTATGGAATTTGCCATGCTCATCAGCAAACCTGCTGCCATCAATGAAAAATTCATGCACAGGATTTGGCAATGGGATTCTTGAAATATTGTGAATAGGTTGTGACTCTGCTTCTATTAGTTCAGCACAGTCGTGTTCCATGATTTCAAGTGTTTCTTCACCATTGTCATTGTCCTTTTCCCCCCTGTCCAAATCTGTGAATATGAGAAGTTCAGCCAGATTTAGACTTGTGAGTTTTTGAAAGATGAAATTAGGAGGAAGGAGAAGTGCACATTGCATACGGACTTGTCTAGCCATTGACAGATGCTTAGTTTGGACCTGTGTTAGTATGGCATAGACGTCATGAGTAGTGAGAATGGTGGTAGGATAATCTAGAGATACATCTGATGCTTTATCCACAATGACTTGTACTGATATGACAGTCCTTAGGCAAGTGGGAGCTGCTTTGACCACTGAGTCCAATTTGACTGAATAGTACCCCAGAGGTCTATGTTTGCCATCATGTTTCTGAGTAAGGACTCCCAAAGCATACCCATCTATTTCTCTGATAAAGAGAAAGAAAGGATACCCGTAATTTGGCAAACTCAAGGCAGGGGCTCTCAACAATTCTTGCTTGAGAGTTTGAAATGCAGCTGCCGCTTCTGCTGGAAATTTGAAAGGAATTTCTTTTGTGCAATCATACAATGGTTGCATTAGTTTTGCAGCATTTGGTATCCACTGCCTACAGTAAGATACGAGTCCCAGAAAAGCACGAAGCTTCTTCACATTGGTTGGAGGTTTGGCTTGCTGTTGGCCACAGCTACCACTACTCTTTTTTGTTTTCCTTCCTGCAAATCCAATTGGATTCCACATGCTTTTGTAATCATATCATCCACATTATCTGCCTGTCTCCACTCTGGGCAACATAATTTCAGTTTATCTGCAATTGGGTGTCTTAAACCATCTATGAAAGCTCTTGCTAGCAATCTTCTGACTGCTGCATCTTGTAGATCCAGTCCCTCATCTTGATATGACTGGTTTAGTCTGAAAGAATAGTCAGTCACTGATTCCTGAGGACCTTGTATTACTGGTCCTGCGGATCCCTTTTGTCTCTGTTGCATTTGGCAAAAAGCATTTAAATGTGGCATAAACTGTTGTCCTGATGCCATTGACCTTATGTCATGAGGTGCACGATTGCCAATATGTGCCTGGAGTTGGGAAAATTGAACTGGGCTCATTTTCATTCTACAGAGATCCATCATGTCTATCCAAGCGGCTCTATATGTACCTTGAATTTGATCTAGGTACCTCCAAAAACTAACAGGAGCTATTCCAGGATTTGGTGCATTCTGCAACAGAGACATTTGATCCCCAGGTTGCCAGGGTTTATATTCATCAAATGCTCTTAGTTGGCAATCTCGTGGAGCATCAGGATTATTAGGATCTATTGGTTCCTTAATAAATATCCTTCTCTCAATCACAGGGTGCAAAGCATCAGGATGAGGCTTGTGTGCCCCACATGCTAAGCAAGTGTCCTCCCAGTCTGGGTTTTGTTGACCACAGTTGAAACATACCCATCCCGGGGGTACGTGTACTGTTTTTGTGTAAGAAGGGGGGGGATTTGAGACTGGAGTAAGGCTCAGTCCCTTTTTGTTATCTCCCCTCTGGGTTATATCCCAGGTTCCCTCTTTCCAGTCATATATCCATTGTTGGTCTTTTGCCTGTTGAGATAGATCTTTCATATGGGTAACTGTCATTTCCCATCCATTATCAATTATTAATCCTCCCCTTTCTTCTTGGACTTTAGTCCAAGTATTGGGGTTAAAAACAGCATCGTGTTGGATGTTAAAATATTTCAACATTGCTTTTGCCCTTTTTGCTTGTTCTTTGCCATATCGGCAGGTCACTATGTGGGTTGCAGAAACCCCTTTTGATTCTGTTTGTCCCATTTTATATTACTTCGTGATCGTATAACAGGAGGCACCCAGAATGATCAACTGATGATTTCCTTTCTTGTGTCCTGTACACTTATGACAGGAGGCACCCAGAATAATCAACTGATGATTTCCTTTCCTGTGTCCTGTACACTTATGACCACGGATCACTACCAAAAGCTGGGACTTAGAATATTCCACGGTTCAGGGCTTCCTTTTCTTATGTTGAAATACACTCTTGCTGCTATGTAGATTGCAAAACAAGTTACCCCAAGTATACAGAGGACAGGGATTAGCATATTACAGATCTTTCCCTTGGAAACAACCAGACTACTGTCCAGCGTCCTTGTATAGTTAGGCTACTAGGCTCATTCCAAAGTGGTTTTAGCACTGGCACTGTTCCCACTGCACAACGCTCCGTGTTTATGAGGATCTGTGTGACAACCACGGCCGGGCCCTGAGTAACAGTTTTAGCCTGAATGAGCAATTCTTCGCCTACTATATACTATCCCTCACAGGTTAGGACAAACAAACATAGAACAGCCAACAAGAGGAGAACAGAGTTCAAATTAACACGCCTATCGTGAGTTCACTTTTGATAACTTACTCTGCAGAGGTAGGTAAGAAAGATGTGAAGGAGGAGAGCACAGAAAAGAGCAAACAAATTTTTTACTCTTACCTGGCCAGGTTTTGTGGTCTCCTTGTTCACCCCTCTCTCTCCTGGTACAGCAGTGCAGGTCATCCGATCTCCCGATGTAATGGGCGTGTCCCTGTTCGGGCGCCAAAAATGTTAGGGTGCCTTCCCAAAGAAGGCCTACTGTTGTTGGCTGTCTCCTAATTGAGTTGGAGAATGGGTCCGGATCCCTCTCCCACACCATGCACTTAGAATGAAGACACAGACAACGTATCTTGCAAACAAGTCTGGTGTGTCCTGCTATCTCTGAGAACCCACCTTTATTTATACAGAAAAAAAACAATGGATATGAATGTAAAATGCAAAGTCATACACTATGCAAGTCATCAACTTCAAAGAAAGAACAATTAAGAATATGTTTTGACAGATATGGATATACAATAAGATTAACTGTTCAATTAAAAATTGTTTACATAAGGATGTTGATATTAAAAAATTGTTTACATAAGGATGTTGATACATGAACATTTTGTTATCTGCTTACAAAAATGTGAATAATAAAATAACATTAATTATCTGCTAAAAACAGGTGGTGGACCAGCTTTATGGCCTTGAACAGGATTCAGTTCAAAAATAGGAAAGTTCATCAGAAAAGAGTTTATTTTTCTTCTATTAAAAGAGTTTATTTTTCTTCAAACTTTGGATGGATTAACTCATTCCTCTCAAGCAGGACATCCAGCAAGCCAGAGCGCGGAGCAGGAACAGTATAGACCGGCCGACAGGGGGTTAACGGTCTACTTACTCGCAGCAGGATGGCAATTTGCTGTATGTCTTCCCATACAAACTACACGCAAGAGAAATCCGCTGCGGATCTGGCCTGTGTGTTTGTACCCTAAGAAATATTTGATTTTCCAGGGAATTATCCGAGGAAAAAACACTGAAACCTAAGGGGATGTGTGCCCTAACACATCAACCATGTAATAGGACACTATAGGTATACGGCTGTAATACGGATCCGAAACACGGACGTGCAAACAGCAAGCTGCAGGCTACGAAGGGGTTAACCCCCCTCCCGTCCTGTCAGCCTGATGAGCCGCTCACATGACTGCAGCCTGAGGCCCCTATTCAGAGAGGAGCTTGTTTCCGGGGGAGCGTGTTGTGCACGGACCGCTGCTTCCTGTCTGTCCTTCCCACATGTTTTGCTGGTGAGAGAAGAGGAAGTGCAGGCGGCAGATGGGGGAAGAGGAGCTGACAGGGACCCCCTCCCATCCTTACTAGAAGCCCCCGGACTGCAGTGACAGGTGGGAGATGTCAGTGAGGAGGAGGAGACAATGGGGACAGCTCTGTCACTGGCCTTACTGCCCACAGCCACCAATCACAGCGCAGCTTTCATGTCTTACCCTGTCACATGACCCCTGAGCTGGGATTGGTTGCTATGGGTGACAGGTAATAAGTCTGTGCAGTGGATATTGTGTATAGTGAGCGGCCATAGAGACCTCCTATGTCCTGCTACATCTGCTGCCTCTTCTATCTGCTTCTGGGGGAGCTGGGTGACAACCAATATGGCCGCCAGGTGTGCTCACTCACCCAGCTTTCCTGAAGCCCCATTATTCAGTCATCCCTCCTCACAGCCTTATAGGCGTCTACCTGATTTCCATTCAGAGCTGCGGGAAAGCTGAGTGACTGGAGGGTATATTGGCGGCCATTGTCACAGTCACCCAGCTTTCCTGCAGGAACGTGTGAGATGAAGAGTAGATGCTCGTGTGTCCCAACCGCCCCAGATCCAGTAGGACATTTGTGATTTTGCCCACATCATGCTAGGACGATGTCCATGAGGTGTTTTTGTGTTTTCTTTACATTTCTTTTTATAAAGTTGTGTAACTTTGTACAAAGATTATTAAAGGAAAAAAAAGTATACATTGGGTGGCTACAGTA
Organism: Dendropsophus ebraccatus; assembly: GCF_027789765.1. Lineage (NCBI taxonomy): Eukaryota > Metazoa > Chordata > Amphibia > Anura > Hylidae > Dendropsophus > Dendropsophus ebraccatus. The sequence continues at coordinate 88,634,779 of NC_091464.1, read as the reverse complement.
AGGAGTGACGTGGCCTCTCTCCTGCCACCAGTGGCTGTGTCGGGAACTGCAGGGCTGCACAAGTTCTGGTCCTGAAACACATACATCTCTCTAGCTCTGCAGCATACAATTACTGAGCCTCCCTGATGTCTGTGTGTTACATGGAAGCATTAGAAGAGACGTTATACCTGGGATCCCCAGAGGGCTGGATGCCACTTTGGGGTGCTGTTCCATATATCTTTTAGTGGTCCGATAATGTTATGTTGTATTCTGCTGTCTGTAGTCCTTCAGAAGTCACAAATAGTGAGACGCCATACTTTATAAGATGGGATTTAACAGCAAACCCTCTTGTTTTTCTGTAGGTGTCTCTGAGAAAAAGTTTTCCTTGAAAGACGATGGTCCATTACATCAGTGACCCCAGAAGGATGGAGAAGGAGAGAGAGCAGATGGCGGGAAGGATATTAGACCTCACCCTAGAGATCATCTACTGGATAACTGGAGAGGTGAGAGTCTCACATGACGTCACTTGTATCTCTAGTAATAAAGCAGGTAAATGACTGGAGGGGAAGGATTGTTAGACTCTCTGTAGTGATCAGTGTCTCCATACACAGCATTACACAGTAGTGAAGAAGGGGTCTGGTGAGTGTGTGGCGCCCCCTGGTGTCAGGTCAGGAGGCTGGAGCAGCAGCCAGAGCCCCATCACCGAGCCTCCACCTCATTCACTGATACATGAGCAGAAGATTCTAGAACTTACCTCCAGGATGACTGAGCTCCTGACTAGAGAGGTAAGCAATGCTGCTGGGCATGCTGGGACATTATACAATAACACCAAGGGGTGAGGGGTCTGGAGGATAATTGTATCATTGTCTGTGTCAGGTTCCTATAAGGTGTCAGGATGTCACTGTCTATTTCTCCATGGAGGAGTGGGAGTATATAGAAGGACACAAGGATCTGTACAAGGATGTCATGGTGGAGGATCAGCAGCCCCTCCCATCACCAGGTAAGAGGAGAGGAAACACTGGGGTTATGGATCTCCTGGATCCCCCATCATCTGATCATCACATATATACAATGTATTCAGTCCCTGTGATTATTTCCTATAGATGGATCCAGTAGTAGAAATCCACCAGAGAGATGTCCCCGTCCTCTATATCCCCAGGAGTGTAAGGAGGAGGAGGAGGAGGAGGAGATCCCACTGGATTATCAGGTACATGTAGCTGATGTTTCTGTAAATCCTCTATAGATTGATGATAATGAAGCTTGAACTCCCCTAGCAGAGGCGCAGTATACAATATATATGACTGGTGTTGGCTGTAGTAGGTTGGATTATGGTTATTGGTATGATATGTACTCTGCAAACAAAGATGTAAACTGTTCTACTATAGTTAACTGTTCCGTTTTGGACACCAGTGTGTGTGAATAGCCCAGAAAGAAGCAACTAGCAACAAATCTACTCCGACTCCTGTCTCCACTGACATCCACTGTTGATGGAGACTCAGGAGGCCTCTGACCTTTTACCTTTTTATAGGATAAACCAAGGCTGCATTTACACAGAGAGATTTATCTGACAGATTTTGAAGCCAAAGCCAGGAACAGACTATTTCTCCTCTTTTGAAATCCATTCCTGTCTTTGTCTTAAAAATTCTGTCATATAAACACACCATAAGATTACTATTTCTCTTTTCAGGTCCATACTGTGGGATCATTGCAGGAAAGTTATGGAGTAGAGATGAGCAGACCTGAGACCCCCATATCAGGGTCAGAGAACGGTGAGAGACTTTCACATATCTTGTGTTTTACTTTCTCTTCTAAAACTGTCCTTGTCACTCAAAAAAATTGTTAGATGGAGCTGGAAGAAGCGCACAGCTGAGTGCTTCATCCCATGGTTTACGGCCTTTTTCATCTACTGCAGGAGATGGGCTCTGTACACCCCACTGATCAAAATTTTTTTTCATTTAAGGGGGGGTCAATTCTGACTTCTTTTACTCCAGTAATACTCTTAAAGGGAATATGTCACCCTGATTTTCTTTTACTGATTAGAGTCAGAATCTAAAACTTGTTCTTTTATTCTAATCTGTTTCTACTTTCTGAGTGCAGTTTTTATTTCACTTTTTTGCACATTGTTATGGGGGCGGCCATCTTGTCTGAGCTGTTTTTAACAGCACTTAGTGACATGTTTTACAGCAAGACTCATGGACAATGACGACAATAGACAGAGTCTGTGCCCTTGAGATGAATGGGAAACAATCCTGAGCGCGCGGAGGTCATTCCACAGGGAGCTGCTATTGTCTCCTCTTATCTACTGGTGTCACATGACGCTGCAATGCTGTACAGATCACTTTACAGCAGCCTCCTCTTATCACCAGAGACACAACAGGAAGTCTTGGCTTAGTTTTAGCCCCAGAGGTGAGAATAAAAACTACAAGATCTCTAACTATAAATACATTTGCTAGATGTATTATTTTTACATGGTTCATTGTATAATATCGACACACTTGTATTGTGAAAAAATTGAAAAAAAATTAGAAATTCTTGATGTGGTGACTGTATTCTGATGAACTTTCTTTGTTTGGACCTTTTGACGTATTCTAAACTTGGAGATTTTTTCTCTAGGTGAAAACTGGATGAGAGGCCTCCATGGACACCCAGACCTCCATGGACACCTCCATTTAACCCCCTATTATGAAATAGATGATAATCAGCCACCAATTGACAAACATATAACCGGACGTGAATTTTCTGAAAGGTCTGAATATGCGAAACGTTTTGAAAAGCGAATCCACACAGATAAAAGGCTATTTTCCTGTTCAGAATGTGAGAAATATTTTACTAAGAAATCAAATCTTGTTGCTCATCTGAGAACTCACACAGGAGAGAAGCCGTTTTCATGTCCGGAATGTGTGAAGTGTTTTAGTCAGAAAGCAAATCTTATGGAACACCTGAAAACTCACACAGGGGAGCTGCCATTTTTATGCTCAGAATGTGGGAAATGCTTTAGTAATAAATCTGTTCTTGTTAGACATCAGAGAACTCACACAGGGGAGAAGCCTTTTTCATGTCCTGAATGTGGGAAGTGTTTCAGTTTGAAATCGATTCTTGTTAGACATCAGAGAACTCACAGAGGAGAAAAGGCTTTTAAGGCTTTCTCTTGCTTAGAATGTGAAAAATGTTTTACTCATCAATCAAGTCTTGTTACACATCTGAAAACTCACACAGGAGAGAAGCCATTTTCATGCAAAGAATGTGGAAAGTGTTTTACTTATAAAAGAACGCTTGTTGAACATCTGAGAATTCACACAAAGGAGAAGCCGTATTCCTGCTCAGATTGTGGGAAAAGCTTTAATCAGAAATCGATTCTTGTACGACATCAGAGAACTCACACAGGGGAGAAGCCGTTTTCATGTTCAGCATGTGGGAAATGTTTCAGCCTGAGAAAAAATCTTATTTATCATCTAAGAACTCACACGTGAGAAGTCAAAACATGTAAATAGAAACATGATAAAAATAGAACGGGTCCAAAGACCGGCTACAAAAATGGTGGAAGGTGTGAGGCATAAACCATATCAGGAAAGACTTAAGGATTTGAATTTGTATAGTCTGGAGGAAAGAAGGGAAAGGGGGGACATGATTGAAACCTTTAAGTATGTTAGGACTAAATCAGGTTCAGGAGGGAAGTGTTTTTAGTAAAAAACTGGGCTCAAGAACAAGAGGACACAGTGAGAGGTTAGTTGGGAGAAAGATCAGAAGCAATGTGAGAAAATATTATTTTACTGAAAGAGTAGTAGATACCTGGAACAAACTTCCAGCAGAGGTGGTTAGTAAATCTACAATATCAGAATTTAAACACGCCTGGGATAAACATACAGTACATCTATCCTAATATAATAAGAAATACTAAAAGGGCAGACTAGATGGACCCAGTGGTCTTTTTCTGGCGACAATCTCTATGTTTCTATGTACAGTATGTGTACATCAAATGTTGGGTTTGGGCATATGGAGTGGGCTCACAAGCTGCATTCTGCTGCCGACACTTACTGTTACTGACCAGCATTGACATTCACTTTAAGATACTAGGGTCAGTAGTCAGTGGCTATGGATGTCACACCAGAGCTTTGTACCATACACACAAATAAAGATTCTTGCACTGTACTGTAAGCTATTTAAAGGCTGGTTGTGCAATTCTAGTAAAAAATTTTAAAGCATCTGCTTTTCCATTATTATTTTTTGTAACTTAATGAGCACATATTCAACCTTTCAGTACCTTTTGCACAACTTGCTACTCTCTAACTAGATGCTTGTTAGGTGGTGTTACAGTGTACAGGGCAGGTGTGTCTAGTGGTGGTGTTAGGCTGGGTTCACACTATGTATATTTGAGGCTGTATTTGGTCCTCATGTCAGGTCCTCATGGCAACCAAAACCAGGAGTGGATTGAAAACACATAAAGGCTATGTTCACATAATGTTGTAATTGAGTGGATGGCCGTCATTTAATGGCAAATATTTGCTGTTATTTTAAAATAACGGCTGTTATATTGAAATAATGGAAGTTATTTACCGTTATATGACGGCCATCCACTCAATTACAACATTGTGTGAACAGAGCCTTTCTGTGTTTTCCATCCACTACTGGTTTTGGTTGCCATGAGGACCTGACATGAGGACCAAATACTGCCTGAAATATACTGTGTGTGAACCCAGCCTTACAGTGTACAGGGCAGGTGTGTCTAGTGGTGGTGTTACAGTGTACGGGGCAGGTGTGTCTGGTAGTGATGTTACAGTATACAGGGCAGGTGTGTCTAGTGGTGGTGGTGTTACAGTGTACGGCGCAGGTGTGTCTAGTGGTGGTGGTGTTACAGTGTACGGCGCAGGTGTGTCTAGTCGTGGTGTTACTGTGTACGGGGCAGGTGTGTCTGGTGGTGGTGTTACAGTGTACGGGGCAAGTGTGTATAGTGGTGGTGTTGCAGTGTACGGGGCAGGTGTGTCTGGTAGTGATGTTACAGTGTACGGGGCAGGTGTGTCTGGTAGTGATGTTACAGTGTACGGGGCAGGTGTGTCTAGTGGTGGTGGTGTTACAGTGTACGGGGCAGGTGTGTCTAGTGGTGGTGGCGTTTAGTGGTGGTGGCGTTACAGTGTACGGGGCAGGTGTGTCTAGTGGTGGTGGCGTTACAGTGTACGGGGCAGGTGTGTCTAGTGGTGGTGGTGTTACAGTGTACGGGGCAGGTGTGTCTAGTGGTGGTGGCGTTCCAGTGTACGGGGCAGGTGTGTCTAGTGGTGCTATTACAGTGTACAGGGCAGGGCTGTCGTGGTGGTGGTGGTGTTACAGTGTACAGGGCAGGTGTGTCTAGTTACATCTCATTAGATTATATATCAGAGCAGTGATATGTTACATCATTATATTATATATCAGAGCAGTGATATGTTACATCATTATATTATATATCAGAGCAGTGATATGTTACATCATTATATTATATATCAGAGCAGTGATATGTTACATCATTATATTATATATCAGAGCAGTGATATGTTACATCATTATATTATATATCAGAGCAGTGATATGTTACATCTAGAGATGAGCGAATCGGGTTCGGGTTCGAGTCCATCCGAACCCCAACGTTCGGTATTTGATTAGCTGGGGCTGCTGAACTTGGAAAAAGCTCTAAGGTTGTCTGGAAAACATGGACACAGCTAATGACTATATCTGTGGTTTCCACATAGCCTTAGGGCTTTATCCAACTTCAGCAGCCACCGCTAATCAAATGCCGATTGTTTGGGTTTGGATGGACTCCAGCATGCTCGAGGTTTGCTCATCTCTAGTTACATCTCATTATATTTCATACTAGAAAATGTACCCGACACTGCCTGGGTATAAAGTGTCAGTTTTTTAAGTAGATTTGTTCTAAGGTGCCCAGGAGGCCAAGCTAAAGGTATTGTTTCATCTGAGTTAATCGGTGGAATTAGTGTATACTTGTAGTGCATAGTTGGAGGGGTTCTGTATACCCACAATGTATAGTTTTTAGGGCTCTCGCATATCTGTAGTGCATAGTTGGGGGGGGCTGTATACCTATAGTGTATTGTTGGGGGGGTCCTGTATACCTGTAGTGTGTAGTTGGGGGGGCTGTATACCTGTAGTGTATAGTTGAGGGAGGTCCTATATACCTGCAGTGTACAGTTGGTGAAGGTCCTGTATACCTGTACTGTATAGTTCGGGGGTCCTGTATACCTGTAGTATATAGTTGGTGCTGTATACCTGTAATGTATAGTTGGTGGAGGTCTTGTATACCTGTAGTATATAGTTCGGGGGTCCTGTATACCTCTAGTGAATAGTTTGAGGGTCCTGGATACCTGTAGTGTATAATTGGTGGAGGTCTTGTATACCTGTAGTATATAATTCGGGGGTCCTGTATACCTGTAGTGAATAGTTTGAGGGTCCTGTATAACTATAGTATAGAGATGGTGGAGGTCCTGTATACCTGTAATGTATAGTTTGGGGTCCTATATACATGTAGTATATAGCTGGTGGAGTTCCTATATACCTGTAGTATATTTGGGGTCCTGTATACTTGTAGTATAGAGTTGGTGAAGGTGCTGTATACCTGTATTATAGAGTTGGTGTAGGTCCTGTATACCTGTAGTGTATAGTTTTGAGGTCCTGTATACCTGTAGTGTATAGTTTGGGGTCCTATATACCTGTAGTATATAGTTGGTGTAGGTCCTGTATACCTGTAGTGTATAGTTTTGGGGTCCTGTATACCTGTAGTGTATAGTTTGGGGTCCTGTATACCTGTAGTATATAGTTGGTGGAGGTCCTGTATACCTGTAGTGTAAAGTTTGGGGTCCTGTATACCTGTAGTGTCCTGTATACCTGCAGGGTTGTATTTACCCGTATGGCAGTGTTATTCAGTCACAGTGTGTCGGTATTGGTCATGTCTGGTATAGTGGTGTTATCCAGTCACAGTATGGCGGTATTGGTCAGGTCTGGTGTGGCAGTGTTATCCAGTCACAGTATGGCGGTATTGGTCAGGTCTGGTGTGGCAGTGTTATCCAGTCACAGTTTGGTATACCTGTAGTGCCCTGTATATACATGTACTGTATGGATGGAGTAGGGGGCCCTGTATATACATGTACTGTATGGATGGAGTAGGGGGCCCTGTATATACATGTACTGTATGGATGGAGTAGGGGGCCCTGTATATACATATACTGTATGGATGGAGTAGGGGGCCCTGTATATACATGTACTGTATGGATGGAGTAGGGGGCCCTGTATATACATGTACTGTATGGATGGAGTAGGGGGCCCTGTATATACATGTACTGTATGGATGGAGTAGGGGGCCCTGTATATACATGTACTGTATGGATGGAGTAGGGGGCCCTGTATATACATGTACTGTATGGATGGAGTAGGGGGCCCTGTATATACATGTACTGTATGGATGGAGTAGGGGGCCCTGTATATACATGTACTGTATGGATGGAGTAGGGGGTCCTGTATATACATGTACTGTATGGATGGAGTAGGGGGTCCTGTATATACATGTACTGTATGGATGGAGTAGGGGGCCCTGTATATACATGTACTGTATGGATGGAGTAGGGGGCCCTGTATATACATGTACTGTATGGATGGAGTAGGGGGCCCTGTATATACATGTACTGTATGGATGGAGTAGGGGGCCCTGTATATACATGTACTGTATGGATGGAGTAGGGGGCCCTGTATATACATGTACTGTATGGATGGAGTAGGGGGCCCTGTATATACATGTACTGTATGGATGGAGTAGGGGGCCCTGTATATACATGTACTGTATGGATGGAGTAGGGGGTCCTGTATATACATGTACTGTATAGATGGAGTAGGGGGCCCTGTATATACATGTACTGTATGGATGGAGTAGGGGGCCCTGTATATACATGTACTGTATGGATGGAGTAGGGGGTCCTGTATATACATGTACTGTATAGATGGAGTAGGGGGTCCTGTATATACATGTACTGTATGGATGGAGTAGGGGGCCCTGTATATACATGTACTGTATGGATGGAGTAGGGGGCCCTGTATATACATGTACTGTATAGATGGAGTAGGGGGTCCTGTATATACATGTACTGTATAGATGGAGTAGGGGGTCCTGTATATACATGTACTGTATAGATGGAGTAGGGGGTCCTGTATACATGTACTGTATAGATGGAGTAGGGGGTCCTGTATATACATGTACTGTATAGATGGAGTAGGGGGTCTACCAGTTATTACTGTGGATGTTGTGAGGCAGCTTCCCTAGCAACCATTGCTCCCTGTGAAAATGAAAGCAGTAATCCTATTGGTTGCTAAGGCTCCAACTGCCGTGTCTGCTGCAGCTAATTATATCACCTGTGTTTGCAGTGAGGAGATTTTCCCATTCATCTCTATGGGGCGCCTCTCTTTCCCCTCCCCCTCCCCTCCTGTACATCTGGCGGGGACGGGACCTTCGCAATAACCTTCCCGGGCACCCAATGTATCTGTGTGCCAAATTTGGGGTCAAACGGTTCAGGCGTTTGGAAGTCTATAGAGGACAGACAGACAGACAGACAGACTTTCATTTTTATGATATAGATTGGAGCAGTGAGGGATATGTTAAACATCTGATTTACTGAAATCACTGAAACTCTCCCTATTATGTGCCAAATCAGACAGATATCACTCAGTGTAAGGCTATGTTCACACAACGTTCTTTTTAAGTAAAGAACGGACACTGATTGCAATTGCCTCAGCGTCCGTTCTTTACTGCAGGGGCGGCATTGCATTGACGTCAACATCGTTATTCTATCGCCTGTTCTTTAGAAGGGGCGTTATAATAATGTGCCTGTACATCAGCTCTTCACACAACGCAATGTGCAGCGGCGGACACACATTGCATTGAAGTGAATGGCTAATTGATTTGCGGGCACACCCGCCGGTGCCTGCAAATCAATTGTGAAAATAGAAAGTTCCTGCAGCCTATACTGGGGTATCGGCTGCAGGAACGGGCTGAGTGCATCCCGATGGCCGGCTGTTTAACCCTTTAAGGACAGGGACAATTTCGATTTATGCGTTTTCGTTTTTTCCTCCTTGTGCTTAAAAGGCCATAGCACTTGCATTTTTCCACCTAGAGACCCACATGAGCCCTTATTTTTTGCGTCACTAATTGTACTTTGCAATTACAGGCTGAATTTTTGCATAAAGTACACTGCGAAACCAGAAAAAAATTCAAAGTGTGGTGAAATAGAAAAAAAAAAAGCATTTTGTTTATTTGGGGGAAATGTGTTTTTACGCCACTCGCCCTGGGGTAAAACTGACTTGTTATGCATGTTCCTCAAGTCATTATGATTAAAACGATATATAACATGTATAACTTATATTGTATCTGATGGCCTGTAAAAAATTTAAACCATTGCCAACAAATATACGTCACTTAAAATCGCTCCATTCCCTGGCTATAGCGCTTTTATCCTTTGGTCTATGGGGCTGTGCGAGGTGTCATTTTTTGCGCCATGATGTGATCTTTCTATCGGTACCTTGATTGCGCATATACAACTTTTTGATCGCTTTTTATTACAATTTTTCTGGATTTGATGCGACCAAAAATGCGCAATTTTGCACTTTAAGATTTTTTTGCGCTGACGCCATTTACCGTGGGAGATCAGGAATGTGATTAATTAATAGTTCGGGCGATTACGCACGCGGCAATACCAAACATGTTTATTTATTTATTTACTTTTATTTATAACCTGGGAAAAGAGGGGTGATTCAGACTTTTATTAGGGGAGGGGGCTTTTTACTATTAACAACACTTTGTTTTTTTACTTTAACCCCTTAGTGACCGCTGTTGCCTTTTCACGGCGGCCACTAATGGGCTTTATTCCGATTCGTACGCCTTTTAACGGCGGGCGCATCGGAATGAATTACCGCCCGGCGGCGGCTGCAGGATGGGTGATCAGCGGTCAGTGTAACCGCTGACACCCTCCTGTAACTGCCCGGAGCGGAGGATTCTCCGCTCCGGGCAGTTTAACCCGTTAAATGCCGCTGTCAAACCATGACAGCGGCATCTAACGGGTCCCGGTGGATCCCGGACGGCGCCGTGGGTCACTTACATGATCGCGATGTCCCGCGGCGCCGTCCGGGGTCCCGATGTCTCCATGGTGATTCCGGGGTCCTAATGAAGGTCCCCGGGGTCACCATGGAGATGCCTGATGCTGACAGGGGTGGCCGCGGCTATTGCCTGTCAGCATGAGGCATGATACAATACATTGCAGTACATCAGGTACTGCAATGTATTGTATCAGTGATCTAAGTATTTTACACTAGTGTACGGTAATGTACACTAGTGTAAAAGTAAAATAAAGTGAAAAAAAATGTGCACCAAACACAACACAGCCCCCCCCCAATATTAAAGATGCATTACATTCCCCATACACTATAAAACATTACATAAAAGTGATCAAAAACACAAATCCTATACATATTTGGTATCGTTACGTCCGTAACAACCCAATCTATAAAACTATATCAATAATTATATCGCACGACACACGCTGTAAAAAAAAAATAAAAAAAACTGTACTAGAATAGCTGTATTTTATCAATCCACTTTAGAAAATACGTCATAAAAGAGATCAAAAAGTCATATACATATAAAACTTGGTATCAATAGAAACTACAGATCTTCCCGCAAAAAATAAGCCCCAAACCAGCTCTGTCGCGCAAAAGATGAGAACGCTATGGATCTTGCAATGCAGGGACAGTTTTTGTGGGTTTTGGCTAGGAAGATAGTTTCTATTGCGCCAAAGCGGTAATAGTTAAAAAAAAACTATACAAATGTGGTATCGCCGTAACCGTAGCGACCCAGAGAATACATGTATTATGTTATTAGTGACCACCGATACAGATTTTTACGGCGATCACTAATGGGCTCTATTCTGCTGCCATCAGGTCTTTATGGCGATGGTGCAGAATAGTGCAGCGGCGCCGGTAATGCCCGCAGCCCCCTCCTCTCAGCTATCGGAGGTAGCTGAGGGGTTGGGGGAGAGTGTGGGCTCAGTCCCGGCCAGTCCCCTCACCGGTGATCGCCGTTATTATCAGTATAAAGGCGGCTACCGGTAACGGGCATTGCCAGCGCAGCTGAACGCTTTCATCTCTTCTCACCGTGAATCCACAGTGAGAGGAGATGAAAACATGTCCCCCATCCCCAGAATTAACCCTAGTGACCTGGCCACTGACCCTCCCCTCCCTGGGCGGCCATCTGATCCAAGATGGCCGCCGTCATCACTGTGAACAGACTTTGTTCACAGTGATGGATTCCTAAAAATGATCCAAGCTTCATTCTCTCCACCACCGGAGGTGGCGGAGAGCATGGGGCAATGATCGGTGACCACCCGGTGTGGTCCTAGTACAAGTGATCAGCGGTATATACTATATACCACTGATCGCTTGTTCCAAATGGTGCCGGCACTTTTTTACGCCTGTCACCAAAGTCAAGTGCCCTGGATTACCCGTAACCACCCTGGATTACTTGTAACCACCCCAGATTACCCGTAACCACCCCAGATTACCCGTAACCACCCCAGCTTACCCGTAACCACCCCAGATTGCCCGTAACCACCCCAGATTGCCCGTAACCACCCCAGATTGCCCGTAACCACCCCAGATTGCCCGTAACCACCCCAGATTGCCCGTAACCACCCCAGATTGCCCGTAACCTCCCCAGATTGCCCGTATCCACCCCAGACTGCCCGTATCCACCCCAGACAACCCGTATCCACCCCAGACAGCCCGTATCCACCCCAGACAGCCCGTATCCACCCCAGACAGCCCGTATCCACCCCAGACAGCCCGTATCCACCCCAGACAGCCCATAACCATCCCAGACAGCCCATAACCATCCCAGACAGCCCATAACCATCCCAGACAGCCCATAACCATCCCAGACAGCCCATAACCATCCCAGACAGCCCATAACCATCCCAGACAGCCCATAACCATCCCAGACAGCCCATAACCACCCCAGATTGCCCGTCACCACCCCAGAATGCCCGTAATCTCCCCAGATTGCCCATAACCATTCCAGACAGCCCGTAACCACCCCAGATTGCCACAGACTGCCTGTAACTACCCCAAATTGCCTGTAACCACCCCTAGATAGCCAGTAAACACCCCAAGATTGCCCATAACCACCCCATACAGCCAGTAACCACCCCAGATTGCCTGTGACTACCCCAGATTGCCTGTGACCACCCCAGATTGACCGTAACCACCCCAGATTGACCGTAACCACCCCAGATTGACCGTAACCACCCCAGATTGACCGTAACCACCCCAGATTGACCGTACCCACCCCAGATTGACCGTAACCACCCCAGATTGGCACAGACTGCTCGTAACCACCCCAGATTGCCCATAACCCCACCAGATTGCCCATAACCCCACCAGATTGCCTGCTGCCACCTCAGATAGCCAGTAAACACCCCGAGATTGTCTATTACCACCCCAGATAACCAGTAAACACCCACATATTGCCTGTAACTAAAATGACACTCCTTCTCTTCTGAGCCCTGCTGTGTGCCCATACAGTGGTTTATGCCCACATATGGGGTACCATTGTACTCAGGAGAACCTCCGTTACAAGTTTTGGGGTACATTTTCTCCCTTGTTCCTAGTGAAATTGAGAAATTTCAAACTAAACAAACATGTTATTGAAAAAATTAAATTTTTTTCATTTTTACGGTCTAGTTTTCAATACTTTCCTCCAATACCTGTGGGGTTAAAATGCTCACCACACCTCAAGATAAATTCCTTGAGGGGTGTACTTTCCAAAATGGGGTGATTTTGGGGGGGAGGGTTCTATTCTGTAGACATTACAGGGGCTCTGCAAACGCACCTGGCGCTCAGAAACTTCTTCAGGAAAATCATGCACTGAAAATGCTTGGCGCTCCCTTCCTTCTGTGGCCCGCTGTGTGCCCACACAGTGGTTTATGCCCACGTATGGGGTACCGTTATACTCAGGAGTACCTGCGTTACATATATTGGGGTGAGTTTTCTCCCCTGTTCCTCGTGAAATTGAGAAATTTCAAACTAAACAAACATATTATTGGAAAAATTCTATTTTTTCATTTTTACTGTCTTCTTTTGAATACTTTCCTCTAATACCTGTGGGGTCAAAATGGTCACCACACCCCAAGATGTATTCTTTGATGGGTGTACTTTCCAAAATGGGGTGACTTTTGGGGGGGTTCTATTCTGCTGACACTACAGGGGCTCTGCAAACGCACCTGGCGCTCAGAAATTTCTTCAGCAAAATCTGAACTGGAAATGCTAATAGGTGCTCCCTTCCTTCTGAGGCCTGCTGTGTGCCCATACAGTGGTTTACGCCCACATATGGGGTACCGTTCTACTCAGGAGGACCTGCATTACAAAATTTGGGGTGCATTTTCTCTCATGTTTATTATGAAAATGAGATACTTTAATCTAAACAAATATATTATTGGAAAATTTCTATTTTCCATTTTTTTCCGGCCTAATTGTAAATACTTTCCTCCAGCCCCTGTAGGGTTAAAATGCTCATTATACCCCTAGATTAATTCTTTAAGGTGTCTAGTTTCCAAAATGGGGTCACTTATGGGGGTTTCCAGTATACAAGCCTCCTAAATCAACTTAAAAAAAGAACTGGTCTCTAAAAAAATCAGTTTTGGAAATTTCATGAAAATTTGATAATTTGCTGATACATTTCTAAGCCCCGTAACACCCTAAAAAAGTGAAATATGTTTACGAAATGAAGCCAGAATAAAGAAGACATATTGATAATGTGACCTAGTAACTAATTTATGTCCTACGACTTTCTTTTTTTAGAAACAAAGAATTTCAAAGTTCGTAAAGTGCAAAATTTTCAAATTTTTCATTATATTTTGATGTTTTTCACAAAAAACACACAAGACAGTGACCAAATTTTGCCACTAACATAAAGTACCATATGTTACGAAAAAACAATCTCAGAATGGCTAGCATACGTTAAAGCATCACTGAGCTATAAGCGCATAAAGTGAGACAGGTCAGATTTTGAAAAATGAGCCTGGTCATTAAGGCCCAAACAGGCTTGGTCCCTAAGGGGTTAAAACTTGTACTAGAAGTCCCCCTGGGGTTAGGGTTATTCCCCCCTGGGGTTAGGGTTATTCCCCCCTAGGGGACTTCTAGTACAAGTGCTTTGATCTCTCATAGAGATCTCTGCAGCATAGATATGCTGCAGAGATCCATGAGATCGGCACTCGTTTGCTTTCGGCTGCTGCAGCCGGAAGTAAGCGAGTGCCGAGACGGGGACGGCGCCATCTTGGAGCGGTCCCCGGCCGGCTTCAGAAACGGAGATCGCTCCTCTGGGATAACATCCCGGAGGAGCGATCTCCTCCACTAGACACCAGGGAACGGCTGAATCCGGTAATCGGATGCAGCTGTCATGTTTGACAGCTGCATCTGATTACTGTATTAGCGGGCACGGCGATCGGACCGTGCCCGCTAATACCTACGGTCCCGGGCTACACGCGGCACCCGGGACCGCCGCGGTTCAGAGCGGGGTCGCCGCGCGGCCCCGCTCTGAACTCCCTTACCGGCATCAGGGCGTAAATTTACGCCCGATGTCGTTAAGGGGGTTAACATAGCAACGGATGCTGTTAAACGGCGTGTGAACATACCCTAATAAAGGCAATGATCAGCTGAGGAGCGATCTTTCGCTTATGTGCTGTTTGTTGCCTTTCAACAAGTTTAAATACCATCGGCAGCCGGCCGCCGGGCCGGACTGGGACTGAAAAGCAGCCTTGGCACACAATACCTACCAGCCCACAAAATATGCTGATATTCACACAGTAATGTATCAAAATAAGGATGATTTCACTTTAGTGTGTTATTTACATATTTTTTAAGCCAGACTGGGACAGGCTGTCCACAATATGGGCTTGAAAAAATATGCAAGTAACATGTAGTAGTAAGATAATAAATAAGGGTGCTGCAGGGGTTAACAACTCACCTGCCCTGATGCAGTCAAGTGTCACAGATGGTGCTGTCCTGATGATGATCCTTAGCAAATCGATATACATGAGCAGTATGATGACAGAATAAGATGCAATACCAGCCTTAACCACTGGGGGCAACATAAAACGAGCTTTTGCAGTGTCTATTACACTTTCCAGCACTTAAACTAACAGAATACCTTTAGAAAGAAAGAACCTATGTGCTGGGACACTGCATAGACACACACACAGCACACGTAGACACACACATACACAAAAATATTACTGTATTTAAATTAACTTTTGACACATGACACGGATGTTAAATAAAGTGAGATGTCCTAAAATAAAAATCTGATCAGCTCGTGTTATAATGCAGATGTTCTGGTGACCATATTGTTTACAGGTTGTGAGCCATGATACCTTGCAGGTCATGTGATCGCTGTGATTGGTTGTTGTGTACATCACTTGCTGGTCATAGACCTAAATCAGCCTGCAGCTACACAGGATAGTGGGGTGCTGCCTGCTATCTACTTTATTGCTGGAAAGCAGCGGATGTCCACGGATCTGGGGCATGAAGCTCCGGAATCACAGAGTGGGGGTGGGGGGGTGGGCTAACAGAATATGAATGGTTGGAGCATTTATGTGCCACCCAGACAGCCTACATGTACGTATACATGTACACACATAACACATATGCATACATCGTGTCATACTAACAGTCACATGACATAGATATACAACTACATACATGCGCGTCATACATATACAAACACGTGGAAATTACATGCTATCTATATGCCTCTATAGTGATAAAACACAACTAGACACATGACTACACAACAGATGCGCACATACGGCACATTACACAAGTACACAAATATGCAGATATACAAATTACACAGATACAGACACATGCAGATTACATTTATACATGTACTAACCCTCACACAGACAGACACATGACAGAGATGTGCACACACACACACACACACACACACACAGGCACATCACACATATATTCACACACACACACACACACACACACACACAGGTACATCACACAGATATTCACACACACACAGACAGGCACATCACACATATATTCACACACAGAGAGAGGGAAATCACACAGATATTCACACATACACAGGCACATCACATATATATTCACACACACAGACAGGCACATCACAGAGATATTCGCACACAGACAGGCACATCACGCAGATATTCACACAGACAGGCACATCACACAAATTCACAGACAGACAGGCACATCACACATATATTCACACACACAGACAGGCACATCACACATATATTCACACACACAGACAGGCAAATCACAGATATTCACACACAGGCACATCACACATATATTCTCACACACACACAGGCACATCACACAGATATTCACAAACACAGACAGGCACATCACACATATATTTACACACAGACAGACAAACATAGACAGGCACATCACACATATTCTCTCACACACACACACACACACACACACACAGGCACATCACACATATATTCACACAGACAGACAAACAGATAGGCACATCACACATATATTCACACACACACACAGACAGGCACATCACACATATATTCACAGACAGACAGACACATCACACATATATTCACACACAGGCAGACAGGCACATCACACATATATTCACACACAGACAGACAGGCACATCACACATATATTTTCACACACACACACACACACACACACACACACTCACACTTTTTATAGAGGTGTAGAAGCTCCAGGTACACAAATATGCAGATATACAAATTACACAGATACAGACACATGTAGATTACATTTATACATGTATATTACTAACCCTCACACAGAAAGACACATGACAGATGTGCGCACACACACACACACACACACACACAAACTGGCACATCACACCTATATTCTCACACATAGGCACATCACACAAATATTCACACACAGACAGACAAACAGGCACATCACACCTATACACACACACACACACACACACACACACACACAGACAGGCAGGCACATCACACATATATACACACACACACAGAAAGGCACAACACACATATATTCACATAGACAGGTACATCACACAGATATTCACACACTGACAGGCACACCACACACATATATACACACACACAGACAGGCACATCACACATATATTCACACACACAGACAGACAAATAGACAGGCACATCACACACACCGACAGACAGACACACGCATATATATATATATATATATATATATATATATATATATATATAATATATTCACACACTTTTATACAGGTGTAGAAGCTCCAGGAGTGCACTTCTCTCCATCTTCTCTCTCTGCTCAGGGCCATGCAGCATGCAACCTGCAGCCCTTCCCCCTCCTCCTCTGTACCGACTGCAGAGCTGTATACAGGAGGGGGCAGACATCACTCCGGGGGAGGGGGATCAGGACAGAGAAGAGGGGGGCCACAGCTTTTTACTTGATCTTCCTGCCTGTCACCTGCAGGTTTATTAACTGTGTGGAGGGAGCACAGCCTTTCACTGGATCGTCTGTGGTGTGTCCAGCCTGGGAGCTGCTGAGAAGGGGAGGCCATCCATGGGGAGTGCAGAGGGGGAAATAAGTGCAGTTATAACTGTTCTGACCTGATAGCGGCTCTGAACGCCACCACCGCACACGCTGACAAGTTCACAAGCTGAGATGAGGCCCCCTCAGTCCAGTGGAGGCCCCTCAGCACAGACGATTAGCAGTGGGTGGCCCTGTGGCTGCCTGTTAGCTTGTCAGTGAGATCTTTGACACGGAAGTGTCTGGCAGCTGCCGGGCCTCCTCAGTCCAGCAGGGGGCCTCAGCAGAGACGACTAGTGGTGTAACTGAGTAACTGCCTGTTAGTTCTTAATAAAGGAACATTTAATTATGCACCCTGGGTGGCCCCCACGGACTGGCAATCTGGGCAGCCCACCGGGCATATGCCAGATCTGCCAGATTGTCAATCCGGGCCTGACGATCAGTCTGTGCGGAAGGATAGGTGCCTCTGTCTGGACACTCCGGCCACCGGGGGGGGGGGGGGGGTAATTTACATACTCCCAGCAGGATGTCAATCCTGCTGCGAGTATGGCACCCCTGGACCATTAGGGAAGGGATACATGAGAGAATAGGCAGCAGGGGAGGAAGGGGTTAATGTGGTTTTAGTG
The DNA here is from genome assembly GCF_027789765.1 of Dendropsophus ebraccatus. Lineage (NCBI taxonomy): Eukaryota > Metazoa > Chordata > Amphibia > Anura > Hylidae > Dendropsophus > Dendropsophus ebraccatus. The sequence goes on along the minus strand of NC_091464.1, from coordinate 88,616,558 downwards.
TGTGTTAAGCTGAAGACTTAGTGCTGAGGTGAGCGGACTTGGGATAGGTTAAAGGAATAGCTAATAGAAAGTGTGTATCTGGGGGATATGTAATGAAGTGGTACCCAGATACAGGATTGTGATAGGCTGTCGGGAATAGTGGGAGGTAGGTTTAGTGGAGGTATAAAATAGGGGTTGCTCAGGCGGACAGGGTCTGTCTGCTGGAGCAACCTGAGAATAGGAGAGAGTTAGTGAGCTGCCCGCCCGCCCTTCAACGCGTTCCCTTTCTTTTGTTTTTCTTTCAGAGAGGATGGTTCAGTATTAGATAGAACAGGCGTGACCAATACTATTTACATTTCTTGACTGTTTAATTGTAGCCTGAGCAAGTTGGCTGGGCTAATTGTATCTCATTTATTAAATAAAGTTATTTATAAAGTTTAATTATTTTATATGAAGGCCTTTTGGCCTTTAAAATGTTGCCATAACAGTGCCTTGGGTGTATTTATTTATAGTGGTTAGGTAAGTCTGCGGAATTCTCTCATGTATTTTCAATAGGGTTGAATGAAATCCGCTGCGGATCCCGTACGTGTGAACGTACCCTAAGGGTACAAACACACACGGCATATACGCTGCGTATTTACTGCTGCGATACGCAGCAGATTAGATCTAGATAACTGAACACCGTATCAAATCTGCTGCGTATCTGCTGTGTGTGTTTGTACCCTAACAGTGTATTTGTTTACCCTTATTAAAGTGCTTTTATCAGCAAGGCTTGTTAGTCTTCTTTCAGGGAGAGATTAGGGGCTGCATTTCCGTGTGTATATGAAGGCTGATCCCAGGACGCCATAGATGCTAAAATTGGTTGATCAGGTTCTGGCCCCATTGTTCTTACTTTGTATATTGTAGGTGGGGGGAGGGAAGACCAATCTGAGGATGAAAAGTTTCTGTCAGACTGGGTGTCTCCAGGTGGGGGGAGCAGGCAGCTGTAGCCACCAGAGGGGTATAAGAGACCCCAATGTGGTGAAATGGGGGTCATTCACCAGGAAGGAGCTCACCAGAGGAACAGACTTGGGACAGAGACTGGAGAGAGAGAGCGGAGTGTGAGGAGAGTCCATGTATGGTGACTATAACATCACTCAGGTGAGTGGAGATGGAGAGCGGAGTGTGAGGAGAGTCCATGTATGGTGACTATAACATCACTCAGGTGAGTGGAGATGGAGAGCGGAGTGTGAGGAGAGTCCATGTATGGTGACTATAACCTCACTCAGGTGAGTGGAGATAGAGAGCGGAGTGTGAGGAGAGTCCATATATGGTGACTATAACATCACTCAGGTGAGTGGAGATAGAGAGCGGAGTGTGAGGAGAGGCCATGTATGGTGACTATAGCATCACTCAGGTGAGTGGAAATAGAGAGCGGAGTGTGAGGAGAGTCCATGTATGGTGACTATAACATCACTCAGGTGAGTGGAGATAGAGAGCGGAGTGTGAGGAGAGGCCATGTATGGTGACTATAACATCACTCAGGTGAGTTGAAGGAGAAGGAATTATCTGGACTCTTTGTTGCGGTCTGGATGCTTCTTGGTTATGTCTTGTGTAGATCTCCATATAGATCCCATTAGAACTAGAACAGGGAGTTCCCACCTCTTACAATACACATTTCCTATAACCTCTCCTACTCTCTTGCACCTTATACAGTGTTATGTAGGATTACATTGCTGGACTATATATTATGGGGAATTAGTGACCGGTGACATTCAGTATAGTGATTGTGTGGTGCTCAGTATCCGCCATCAGGAGGCAGGAATGATGGGGAAGTGTTGCTGCCTGACAATTATTGATTTTCTATGGAGACTTATTGGGGTAGGAGGATGACAAATTTTTATATTGATAAGATCCTCACATTTTTGCACATTTGTAAGGACTAACAGTGAATGATGGGAAATTTGTAGGCTTTTGTATAGATGCTCTGGGGGAGATTTATCAAACATGGTGTAATGTGAAACTGGCTCAGTCGCCCCTAGCAACCAATCAGATTCCACCTTTCATTCCTCACAGACTCTTTGGAAAATGAAAAGTGGAATCTGATTGGTTGCTAGGGGCAACTGGGCCAGTTTCACTTTACACCATGTTTGATAAATCTCCTCCATTATCTGCTTTCGCATGGTGAAATCGGCTGCTACCCATGATTTTTATCTTACTTTGATGGTAAAAAAAAAAAAATACTAAATCCTCTTATAGATAATACTATATTGTATCTTTGTGACCCCTGAGGAAGCTACATTTCTGAATGGTGATACATGTGGGGATTCCTGCCTGCATATTATAAATTTTATATATATTTATATCAAATTTTTGATTTACTGATTCCTTTATAGAAATTGTTGAAATAAAAACATAAGTGTTTAAAGGCTTCTTTACTGTAAAGCTGTAATGGTTTTGGGGTGTATTGGTTTATGCATTGAGGGTCTTTTGCCCTTCACCAGTATATAAGATAATCTAAGATTCCCTTTTGTTTCTCTTCTCAGGTAATATGGACTCCTTCCAGGAAAGCTACAGAGGAGCAATGAGTGGTCCGGAGACCCCCATATCAGTGTCACAGAATGGTGAGAGCCTCTCATACATCTTGTATTGTTTCCTCTCCTGACTGACATCACCTACAATGTTGTGCTTACTTTCCAATGGAGCATATGTAGAACACAGAGATATCTGCTGAACCCCATAGACGAGTCTTTTGGTTACATTGGGAACCATCTGCCATTGTCTAGAGCAGGGGTATGAACCTTTGGCTCTCCAGCTGTTGCAAAACTACAATTCCCATCATGTCTGGACAGCCAAAGCTTTAGCTTCCCCATCTCTGCTCTAGAGGGTATTGGGACTGATGTTCATTAAAGTAGTAGTCCGGCCATTTTTAAAATCTGGCAGGGGGGCATTTGATCAGGAGTACGAACTTACCTTTCTCTGCTCCAGCAGTAAGCAGCTGGAGCGGCCACGGGACCCCCGCCGGAAGGCATTTTACCCCCAAGTTGTGATGACATCACAACTTGGCGGAAAATGCCTGTCCCAGCTGATGGACAGGCCATTTAGCCAATCAGTGACTGGAGCATTGTCCCTCCCCAGTCACTAACTGGCTGAGCAGCCAGTCCATCAGCTGGGTTGGGGGAGAGGTAAGTTACTATTTGTTATGAAATTCACATATACTTCATCATATACTTGGTCTATATTAGTGTCATTTAACGTGTTGTTTACCATACGTTGTTTATATAACAGTGTCTCGTTCTTGTGTCTGTGTTGTGGCTGCGATGTAGGTTCATGGTGCTCTCCTCCTAGGCGTGCTGCCAGCATTTCTCTCCTATTTCCAGAAGCAGTTACAAGGCTGAAGCATTTTAAGGATTTACAATGTTTTTTTCCAAAGTAATAAGCCTTTATGGCCACCTTCACAGTATTATGTACCTTAGCCAGGGTGATAATCACCCTCGATAAAGCAACAAGCGAAACGTGCGTCGGGTGTACGGTGAGGTGGATATATGAACTAAGGACACGTATGGGTAATGTTCTATTATAAAAGGATGGTATTTATTTATTTCTGTATACTCACTGTGAGTTATATTTATTTATTGCATGCTGTACCAGCCCAGTGCCCAGTACATATATAGGTTCATTACTTTCTATTGCTATTTGCTCTGTGATGTTATACTTTATATGTAAGAACCTTGTTAATCCACCGTTTTTATGGGGATTTGTATTAGCTCCAGCCCCCATGTGATGTATCTTTTTTTAAAAAAATAGTTTCACTCTTTGATATGTAAACAATAAAGTAAATTTATATATACTGGTCTTGCATTCGTAGTTGTTTTTTTAGGTTTAGTATTATGTACCTGCAAGGCCCCTCTAGTGTTATGTACCTGTGCGGCTCCTGTAGTGTTATATACCTGTGCGGCCCCTATAGTGTTATGTACCTGTGCGGCCCCTATAGTGTTATGTACCTGTGCGGCCCCTATAGTGTTATGTACCCGTGCGGCCCCTGTAGTGTTATGTACCCGTGCGGCCCCTGTAGTGTTATGTACCTGTAAGGCCCCTCTAGTGTTATGTACCTGTGCGACCCCTGTAGTGTTATGTACCTTTGCGGCCCCTGTAGTGTTATATACCTGTGCGGCCCATGTAATGTTATGTACCTGTGCGGCCCCTGTAGTGTTATCTACCTGTGCGGCTCTTGTAGTCTTATGTACCTGTGCGGCCCCTATAGTGTTATGTACCTGTGCGGCCCCTATAGTGTTATGTACCTGTGCGGCCCCTATAGTGTTATGTACCTGTGCGGCCCCTATAGTGTTATGTACCCGTGCGGCCCCTGTGGTGTTATGTACCCGTGCGGCCCCTGTAGTGTTATGTACCAGTGCGGCTCCTTTAGTATTATGTATCTGTGCGGCCCCTGTAGTGTTATGTACCTGTGTGGCCCCTGTAGTGTTAGGTACCTGTGTGGCCCCTGTAGTGTTAGGTACCTGTGTGGCCCCTGTAGTGTTATGTACCAGTGTGGCCCCTGTAGTGTTAGGTACCTGTGTGGCCCCTGTAGTGTTAGGTACCTGTGTGGCCCCTGTAGTGTTAGGTACCTGTGTGGCCCCTGTAGTGTTAGGTACCTGTGCGGCCCCTGTAGTGTTATGTACCTGTGTGGCCCCTGTAGTGTTATGTACCTGTGCGGCCCCTGTAGTGTTAGGTACCTGTGCGGCCCCTGTAGTGTTAGGTACCTGTGCGGCCCCTGTAGTGTTATGTACCTGTGCCGTCCCTGTAGTGTTATGTACCTGTGCCGCCCCTGTAGTGTTATGTACCTGTGCCGCCCTTGTAGTGTTATGTACCTGTGCCGCCCCTGTAGTGTTATGTACCTGTGCTGTCCCTGTAGTGTTATGTACCTGTGCTGCCCCTGTAGTGTTATGTACCTGTGCTGCCCCTGTAGTGTTATGTACCTGTGCTGCCCCTGTAGTGTTATGTACCTGTGCCGCCCCTGTAGTGTTATGTACCTGTGCCGCCCCTGTAGTGTTATGTACCTGTGCGGCCCCTGTAGTGTTATGTACCTGTGCAGCCCCTGTAGTGTTATGTACCTGTGCCGCCCCTGTAGTGTTATGTACCTGTGCCGCCCCTGTAGTGTTATGTACCTGTGCTGTCCCTGTAGTGTTATGTACCTGTGCTGCCCCTGTAGTGTTATGTACCTGTGCCGCCCCTGTAGTGTTATGTACCTGTGTGGCCCCTGTAGTGTTATGTACCTGTGTGGCCCCTGTAGGGTTGTGTACTTGTGCGGCCCCTGTAGTGTTATGTACCTGTGCGGCCCCTGTAGTGTTATGTACCTGTGTGGCCCCTGTAGGGTTGTGTACCTGTGCGGCCCCTGTAACACACAACTCTTATCCCTGCCACTCCTGTCAGTGCAGCCTCTTGCTTTATGGCATTACACCTTTAGTAAGAGAACACTTCTTATAGTGATTTGCTGATCTGACTCTGATAAATCTCTGGCTCCTCACATGGATTTTGCTTCCTTTTTCCAGGTGGAGATGGGATAAGAGGCGGCCATGGAAATCTCCTTCTATCTTCTAATTCTGATTTAGAAAATGATCAGTCACAGAATGACATACAAAGATCCGGACTTTCTGCAAGTTTGGAATGTGAGAGACGTTTTGAAAGGAAATCTTATCCCTCCATGTATGAGACAATTCATGTAGAGGACCGGTCACTGTCATGGTCTGAACGTGGTCAGAACTCAAATCTTGGAGAACATCAGAGAACTCACACAGGGGAGAAACCATTTTCATGTTTACAATGTGGAAAACAATATCAACATAAATCCAGTCTTATTATCCATCAGAGAACTCACACAGGGGAAAAGCCATTTTCCTGTCCTGAATGTGGGAAATGTTTTCATCAGAAATTTCTTCTTACTGACCATCAAAAAACTCACACTGGGGAGAAACCATTTTCATGTTCAGAATGTGGAAAATGTTTTACTACAAAATCAGATGTTATTATGCATCTAAGAACTCACACTGGCGAGAAGCCATTTTTATGTACAGAATGTCAAAAATGTTTTACTAAGAAATCCCATCTTATTATCCATCAGAGAACTCACACAGGAGAAAAGCCATTTTCATGTCCTGAATGTTTTAAGTGTTTTAGTCAGAATTCACATCTTCTTACTCATATAAAAATCCACACAGGAGAGAAACCATTTTCATGTCTTGAATGTGGAAATTGTTTTAGTCAGAAAATATCACTTAGGAAACATCAGGAAACTCACACTGGGGAGAATCCATATTCATGTTTAAAATGTGGAAAACGTTGTAGAAATAAATCCAATCTTATTATCCATCAGAGAACTCACACAGGGGAAAAGCCATTTTCCTGTCCTGAATGTGGGAAATGTTTTAATCAGAAACGTCTTCTTACTGACCATCGAAAAACTCACACTGGGGAAAAGCCATTTTCATGTCCTGAATGTGTGAAGTGTTTTCGGCGGAAGTTGCAGCTTCTTGATCATATAAAAACCCACACAGGTGAGAAGCCTTTTTCGTGCCCTGAATGTGGGAAATGCTTTAGTCAGATGATAAAACTTGTGGAACATCAGAGAACTCACACAGGGGAGAAGCCATTTGTATGTCCTAAATGTAAGAAATGTTTTAATAGGAAATCATCTCTTAACAAGCATCAGAAAACACACAGGAGTAACACCATTTTCATGTCCTGAATGAGTGAAGTGTTTTTCATCTGAAGTTACATCTTCGTTATCATAAAAAAAGCTCTTCAAAATGGATCCCTATTCTTCTGTACTCTATACTTGTATCCCTGACCATTATCCATTGCAAAAATTTTGCAGACATTTTCTCTGGTAAGATATATTATATAGTTTATTACATTCCCCTTCACTGCTGAGTTATGCAAAGATTATTGAAATTACATTGTGATGTTGATTTAACTTTTTGTATTTTATGCCATGTTTGCACAATGCATTTTTGTAATTAGGTAACCAGTTAATTCTTTATACTGTATACAAGAAAAACATGTGTTTTTTAACTATCTCAATAAATATCTTGAAACCCATTATTCCTTATCAGAGAGAAATCCTTGGTGGGATATCAGTAATATCTATTGTGTGTAATGAGACTGAATTATATTGATATTTGTCACAGAAACAGAAAACGTTTCTATGGAAAGTGTCAGGAGTTTATATCAGAGCAATGTGGCATATGTTACATCTCATTATATTATATATCAGAGCAGTGATATGTTACATCTCATTATATTATATATCAGAGCAGTGATATGTTACATCTCATTATATTATATATCAGAGCAGTGATATGTTACATCTCATTATATTATATACCAGAGCAGTGATATGTTACATGTCATTATATTATATATCAGAGCAGTGATATGTTACATCATTATATTATATATCAGAGCAGTGATATGTTACATCTCATATTATATATCAGAGCAGTGATATGTTACATCTTATTATATTATATATCAGAGTGGTGATATGTTACATCTCATTATATTATATATCAGAGCAGTGATATGTTGCATCTCATTATATTATATATCAGAGCAGTGATACGTTACATCTCATTATATTATATATCAGAGCAGTGATATGTTACATCTCATTATATTATACTAGAAAATGTACCCGGCGCTGCCCGGGTATAAAGTGTCAGTGTGTTAATTAGATTTGTTCTAAGGTGCCCAGGAGGCCAAGCTAAAGGTATTGTTTCATCTGAGTTAATCAGTGGAATTAGTGTATACCTGTAGTGCATAGTTGGAGGGGTTCTGTATACCCACAATGTATAGTTTTTAGGGGCCTCGCATATCTGTAGTGCATAGTTGGGGGGGCTGTATACCTATAGTGTATAGTTGGGGGGGTCCTGTATACCTGTAGTGTGTAGTTGGGGGGACTGTATACCTGTAGTGTATAGTTGAGGGAGGTCCTGTATACCTGCAGTGTACAGTTGATGAAGGTCCTGTATACCTGTACTGTATAGTTCGGGGGTCCTGTATACCTGTAGTATATAGTTGGTGCTGTATACCTGTAATGTATAGTTGGTGGAGGTCTTGTATACTTGTAGTATAGAGTTGGTGAAGGTGCTGTATACCTGTAGTATAGAGTTGGTGTAGGGCCTGTATACCTGTAGTGTATAGTTTTGAGGTCCTGTATACCTGTAGTGTATAGTTTGGGGTCCTATATACCTGTAGTATATAGTTGGTGGAGTTCCTGTATACCTGTAGTGTATAGTTTTGGGGTCCTGTATACCTGTAGTGTAAAGTTTGGGGTCCTGTATACCTGTAGTATACCTGTAGTTGGTGAAGGTCCCGTGCACCTGTAGTGTATAGTTTTGGGGTCCTGTTTACCTGTAGTGTCCTGTATACCTGCAGGGTCGTATTTACCATTAGGCACCCATGGTCTGGTGCGTAGGGTAGCACCTTGCAGAGGGGCAGTACCCTCCCGTTCAGACTTGCCAGAAAATGGTGTCTTTTCGAGGGGGGTATGGCGGTATTGGTCAGGTCTGGTATAGTGCTGTTATCCAGTCACAGTATGGCGGTATTGGTCAGGTCTGGTGTGGTGGTGTTCTCCAGTCACAGTATGGCGATATTGGTCAGGTGTGGTATGACAGTGTTATCCAGTTACAGTATGGCGGTATTGGTCAGGTCTGGTATAGCAGTTTTTTCCAGTCATAGTATGGTGGTATTGGTCAGGTGTGTTATGACAGTGTTACCCAGTCACAGTATGGTAGTATTGGTCAAGTCTGGTATAGCGGTGTTATCCAGTCACAGTATGGCGGTATTGGTCAGGTCTGGTATGGCAGTGTTATTCAGTCACAGTATGGCGGTATTGGTCAGGTCTGGTGTGGCTGTGTTCTCCAGTCACAGTGTGGCGGTATTGGTCAGGTCTGGTGTGGCGGTGTTATCCAGTCACGGTATGGTTGTATTGGTAAGGTCTGGTATGGCAGTGTTATCCAGTCACAGTATGGTGGTATTGGTCAGGTCTGGTGTGGCGTTGTTATCCAGTCACGGTATAGTGGTATTGGTCAGGTCTAATATGGCGGTGTTATCCAGTCACAGTATTGTGGTATTGGTCAGGTGTGGCAGTGTTATCCTGTCAATAGCGGTATTGGTCAGGTCTGGTATAGCAGTGTTATCCAGTCTCAGTATGGCGGTATTGGTGAGGTCTGATATGATAGTGTTATCCAGTCACAGTTTTGTGGTATTGGTCAGGTCTAGTATGACAGTGTTATCCAGCACAGTATGGCGGTATTGGTCATGTCTGGTGTGGCAGTGTTACCCAGTCACAGTTTGGTATACCTGTAGTGCCCTGTATATACATGTACTGTATAGATGGAGTAGGGGGTCCTGTATACCTGTACTGTATAGATGGAGTAGGGGGTCCTGTATATACATGTACTGTATAGATAGAGTAGGGGGTCCTGTATATACATGTACTGTATAGATGGAGTAGGGGGTCCTGTATATACATGTACTGTATAGATGGAGTAGGGGCTCCTGTATATACATGTACTGTATAGATGGAGTAGGGGCTCCTGTATATACATGTACTGTATAGATGGAGTAGGGGCTCCTGTATATACATGTACTGTATAGATGGAGTAGGGGGCCCTGTATACATGTACTGTATAGATGGAGTAGGGGGTCCTGTATACATGTACTGTATAGATGGAGTAGGGGGCCCTGTATATACATGTACTGTATAGATGGAGTAGGGGGTCTACCAGTTATTACTGTGGATGTTGTGAGGCAGCTTCCCTAGCAACCATTGCTTCCTGTGAAAATGAAAGCAGTAATCCTATTGGTTGCTAAGGCTCCAACTGCCGTGTCTGCTGCAGCTAATTATATCACCTGTGTATGCAGTGTGGAGATTTTCCCATTCATCTCTATGGGGCGCTCTTTCCCCTCCCCCTCCCCTCCTGTACATCTGGCTGGGACAGGACCTTCACTAAAACCTTCCCGGGCACCCAATGTATCTGTGTGCCAAATTTGGGGTCAAACGGTTCAGGCGTTTGGAAGTCTATACAGGCAGATAGACAGACTTTGATTTGTATTATATAGACTAGAAAATTTACCCGGCGCTGCCCGGGTATAAAGTGTCAGTGTGCTAATTAGATTTGTTCTAAGGTGCCCAAGAGGCCAAGCTAAAGGTATTGCTTCATCTAAGTTAATCAGTGGAATTAGTGTATACCTGTAGTGCATAGTTGGAGGGGTTCTGTATACCCACAATGTATAGTTTTTAGGGGTCTCGCATATCTGTAGTGCATAGTTAGGGGGGCTGTATACCTATAGTGTATAGTTGGGGGGGTCCTGTATACCTGTAGTGTGTAGTTGGGGGGGGCTGTATACCTGTACTGTATAGTTCGGGGGTCCTGTATACCTGTAATGTATAGTTGGTGGAGGTCTTGTATACCTGTAGTATATAGTTTGGGGGTCCTGTATACCTGTAGTGCATAGTTTGAGGGTCCTGTATAACTGTAGTATAGAGTTGGTGGAGGTCCTGTATACCTGTAGTGTATAGTTTGGGGTCCTATATACCTGTAGTATATAGTTGGTGGAGTTCCTGTATACCTGTAGTATATAGCTTTGGGGTCCTGTATACCTGTAGTGTATAGTTTGGGGTCCTGTATACCTGTAGTATATAGTTTGTGGAGTTCCTGTATACCTGTAGTATATAGCTTTGGGGTCCTGTATACCTGTAGTAAAGAGTTGATGAAGGTGCTATATACCTGTAGTATAGAGTTGGTGTAGGTCCTGTATACCTGTAGTGTATAGTTTTAAGGTCCTGTATACCTGTAGTGTATAGTTTGGGGTCCTATATACCTGTAGTATATAGTTGGTGGAGTTCCTGTATACCTGTAGTGTACAGTTTTGGGGTCCTGTATACCTGTAGTGTATAGTTTGGGGTCCTGTATACCTGTAGTATATAGTTGGTGGAGGTCCTGTATACCTGAAGTATATAGTTGGTGGAGGCCCTGTATACCTGTAGTGTATAGTTTTGGGGTCCTGTATACCTGTAGTGTAAAGTTTGGGGTCCTGTATACCTGTAGTATATAGTTGGTGGAGGTCCCGTGCACTTGTAGTGTATAGTTTTGGGGTCCTGTATACCTGTAGTGTCCTGTATACCTGCAGGGTCATATTTACCATTAGGCACCCATGGTCTGGTGCGTAGGGTAGCACCTTGCAGAGGGGCAGTACCCTCCCGTTCAGACTTGCCAGAAAATCTTTGGTCAGGTCTTGTATAGCGGTGTTATCCAGTCACAGTATGGCGGTATTGGTCAGGTCTGGTATGGCAGTGTTAATCAGTCACAGTGTGTCGGTATTGGTCATGTCTGGTATGGCGGTGTTATCCAGTCACAGTGTGTCGGTATTGGTCATGTCTGGTATGACAGTGTTATCCAGTCATAGTATGGCGGTATTGGTCAGGTCTGGCAGTGTTATCCAGTCATAATATATGGCAGTATTGATCAGGTCTTGTATGACAGTGTTATCCAGTCATAGTATGGCAGTATTGGTTAGGTCTGTTGTGGCAGTGTTATCCAGTCACAGTATGGTGGTATTGGTCAGGTCTGGTATGGCAGTGTTATCCAGTCACAGTATGGCGGTATTGGTCAGGTCTGGTGTGGCAGTGTTATCCAGTCACAGTATGGCGGTATTGGTCAGGTCTGGTATAGCAGTTTTTTTCAGTCATAGTATGATGGTATTGGTCAGGTCTGGTATGACAGTGTTATCCAGCACAGTATGGCGGTATTGGTCAGGTCTGGTGTGGCAGTGTTACCCAGTCACAGTTTGCTATACCTGTAGTGCCCTGTATATACATGTACTGTATAGATGGAGTAGGGGGTCCTGTATATACATGTACTGTATAGATGGAGTAGGGGGTCCTGTATACATGTACTGTATAGATGGAGTAGGGGGTCCTGTATATACATGTACTGTATAGATGGAGTAGGGGGTCCTGTATACATGTACTGTATAGATGGAGTAGGGGGTCCTGTATATACATGTACTGTATAGATGGAGTAGGGGGCCCTGTATATATATGTACTATATAGATGGAGTAGGGGGTCCTGTATACATGTACTGTATAGATGGAGTAGGGGGTCTACCAGTTATTACTGTGGATGTTGTGAGGCAGCTTCCCTAGCAACCATTGCTCCCTGTGAAAATGAAAGCAGTAATCCTATTGGTTGCTAAGGCTCCAACTGACGTGTCTGCTGCAGCTAATTATATCACCTGTGTTTGCAGTGAGGAGATTTTCCCATTCATCTCTATGGGGCGCCGCTCTTTCTCCTCCCCCTCTCCTCCTGTACATCTGGCGGGGACGGGACCGTCGTTAAAACCTTCCCGGGCACCCAATGTATCTGTGTGCCAAATTTGGGGTCAAACGGTTCAGGCGTTTGGAAGTCTATTTGGGACAGACAGACAGACAGACTTAGATTTTTATTATATAGACTAGAAAATGTACCCGGCGCTGCCCGGGTATAAAGTGTCAGTGTGTAAATTAGATTTGTTCTAAGGTGCCCAGGAAGCCAAGCTAAAGGTATTGTTTCATCTCAGTTAATCAGTGGAATTAGTGTATACCTGTAGTGCATAGTTGGAGGGGTTCTGTATACCCACAATGTATAGTTTTTAGGGGTCTCGCATATCTGTAGTGCATAGTTGGGGGGGCTGTATACCTATAGTGTATAGTTGGGGGGGTCCTGTATACCTGTAGTGTGTAGTTGGGGGGGCTGTATACCTGTAGTGTATAGTTGAGGGAGGTCCTGTATACCTGCAGTGTACAGTTGGTGAAGGTCCTGTATACCTGTACTGTATAGTTCGGGGGTCCTGTATACCTGTAGTATATAGTTGGTGCTGTATACCTGTAATGTATAGTTGGTGGAGGTCTTGTATACCTGTAGTTTATAGTTTGAGGGTCCTGGATACCTGTAGTGTATAATTGGTGGAGGTCTTGTATACCTGTAGTATATAGTTCGGGGGTCCTGTATACATATAGTTAATAGTTTGAGGGTCCTGTATAACTATAGTATAGAGTTGGTGGAGGTCCTGTATACCTGTATACCTGTAGTGTATAGTTTGTATAGTCCTATATACCTGTAGTATATAGCTGGTGTAGTTCCTGTATACCTGTAGTATATTTGGGGTCCTGTCTACTTGTACTATAGAGTTGGTGAAGTTGCTGTATACCTGTATTATAGAGTTGGTGTAGGTCTTGTATACCTGTAGTGTATAGTTTTGAGGTCCTGTATACCTGTAGTGTATAGTTTGGGGTCCTATATACCTGTAGTATATAGTTGGTGGAGTTCCTGTATACCTCTAGTGTATAGTTTGGGGTCCTGTATACCTGTAGTATATAGTTGGTGGAGGTCCTGTATACCTGAAGTATATAGTTGGTGGAGGTCCTGTATACCTGTAGTGTAAAGTTTGGGGTCCTGTATATCTGTAGTATATAGTTTTGTGCAGGTCCCGTGCACCTGTAGTGTATAGTTTTGGGGTCCTGTATACCTGTAGTGTCCTGTATACTTGCAGGGTTGTATTTACCCGTATGGCAGTGTTATTCAGTCACAGTATGGCGGTATTGGTCATGTCTGGTATGGCAGTGTTATCTAGTCACAGTATGGCGGTATTGGTCAGGTCTGGTGTGGCGGTGTTATCCAGTCACGGTATGGTGGTATTGGTCAGGTCTGGTATAGCGGTGTTATCCAGTCACAGTATGGCAGTATTGGTCAGGTCTGATATGATGGTGTTATCCAGTCACAGTATGGCGGTATTGGTCAGGTCTGGTGTGGAAGTGTTACCGAGTCACAGTTTGCAGGTATTGGTCAGGTCTTTTTATGGCAGTGTTATCCAGTCACAGTATGGCGGTATTGGTCAGGTCTGGTATGACAGTGTTATCCAACACAGTATGATGGTATTGGTCAGGTCTGGTATGGCAGTGTTATCCAGTCACAGTATGGCGGTATTGGTCAGGTCTGGTATGACAGTGTTATCCAGCACAGTATAGCGGTATTGGTGAGGTCTGGTGTGGCGGTGTTATCCATTCACAGTATAGCTGTATTGGTCAGGTCTGATATGACAGTGTTATCCAGTCACAGTATGGCGGTATTGGTCAGGTCTGGTATGGCAGTGTTATCCAGTCACAGTATGGCAGTATTGGTCAGGTCTGGTATGGCGGTGTTATCCAGTCACAGTATGGCGGTATTGGTCAGGTCTGGTGTGGCAGTGTTACCCAGTCACAGTTTGGTATACCTGTAGTGCCTTGTATATACATGTACTGTGTAGATGGAGTAGGGGGTCCTGTATATACATGTACTGTATAGATAGAGTAGGAGGTCCTGTATATACATGTACTGTATAGATGGAGTAGGAGGTCCTGTATATACATGTACTGTATAGATGGAGTAGGGGGTCCTGTATATACTTGTACTGTATAGATGGAGTAGGGGGTCCTGTATATACTTGTACTGTATAGATGGAGTAGGGGGCCCTGTATATACATGTACGGTATAGATGGAGTAGGAGGTCCTGTATATACATGTACTGTATAGATGGAGTAGGGGGTCCTGTATATACATGTACTGTATAGATGGAGTAGGGGGCCCTGTATATACATGTACAGTATAGATGGAGTAGGGGGTCCTGTATATACATGTACAGTATAGATGGCGTAGGGGGCCCTGTATACACATGTACTGTATAGATGGAGTAGGGGGTCCTGTATATACATGTACTGTATAGATGGAGTAGGGGGCCCTGTATATACATGTACTGTATAGATGGAGTAGGAGGTCCTGTATATACATGTACTGTATAGATGGAGTAGGGGGCCCTGTATATACATGTACTGTATAGATGGAGTAGGGGGTCCTGTATATACATGTATAGATGGAGTAGGGGGTCCTGTATATACATGTACTGTATAGATGCAGTAGGGGCCCTGTATATACATGTCCTGTATAGATGGAGTAGGGGGTCCTGTATATACATGTAATGTATAGATGGAGTAGGGGGTCCTGTATTTACATGTACTGTATAGATGGAGTAGGGGGTCCTGTATACATGTCCTGTATAGATGGAGTAGGGGGTCCTGTATATACATGTAATGTATAGATGGAGTAGGGGGTCCTGTATATACATGTACTGTATAGATGGAGTAGGGGGTCCTGTATACATGTCCTGTATAGATGGAGTAGGGGGTCCTGTATATACATGTAATGTATAGATGGAGTAGGGGGTCCTGTATATACATGTCCTGTATAGATGGAGTAGGGGGTCCTGTATACATGTACTGTATAGATGGAGTAGGGGGTCTACCAGTTATTACTGTGGATGTTGTGAGGCAGCTTCCCTAGCAACCATTGCTCCCTGTGAAAATGAAAGCAGTAATCCTATTGGTTGCTAAGGCTCCAACTGTCGTGTCTGCTGCAGCTAATTATATCACCTGTGTTTGCAGTGAGGAGATTTTCCCATTTATCTCTATGGGGCGCCCCTCTTCCCCCTCCCCCTCCCCTCCTGTACATCTGGCGGGGACGGGACCTTCGCAATAACCTTCCCGGGCACCCAATGTATCTGTGTGCCAAATTTGGGGTCAAACTGTTCAGGCGTTTGGAAGTCTATAGAGGACAGACAGACAGACACCTTATCGTGGTGAGGCAGTTTACGCTGTTTGCAAAAAGTAACCAAGAGACTCATTATCTTTGTGGGAATTTTTTGGGCAGTTGGGGGGGCTGCTTTTAATTATTTTCATGTCTATGGTGGGTCTGTATCTTGCTGTTGCGGTGAGCTGTTGCATTTTTCTGTGTTTTTGTGTGTTTGCAATTTCAGCCATGGCAACGTGCTCCTGCCTAGTGTGAACAGTGTTCTAGGAGAGCTGACCAATTTTTTCCTTTTTTTCTGTTAGACAGACAGACAGACAGACTTTGATTTTTATGATATAGATATCAGAGCAGTGATATGTTACATCTCATTATATTATACTAGAAAATGTACTCGGCGCTGCCCGGGTATAAAGTGTCATTGTGTTAATTAGATTTGTTCTAAGGTGCCCAGGAGGCCAAGCTAAAGGTATTGTTTCATCCAAGTTAATCAGTGGGATTAGTGTATACCTGTAGTGCACAGCTGGAGGGGTTCTGTATACCCACAATGTATAGTTTTTAGTGGTCTCTCATATCTGTAGTGCATAGTTGGGGGGGCTGTATACCTATAGTGTATAGTTGTGGGGGTCCTGTATACCTGTAGTGTGTAGTTGGGGGGGCTGTATACCTGTAGTGTATAGTTGAGGGAGGTCCTGTATACCTGCAGTGTACAGTTGGTTAAGGTCCTGTATACCTGTACTGTATAGTTCGGGGGTCCTGTATACCTGTAGTATATAGTTGGTGCTGTATACCTGTAATGTATAGTTGGTGGAGGTCTTGTATACCTGTAGTTTATAGTTTAAGGGTCCTGGATACCTGTAGTGTATATTGTGGAGGTCTTGTATACCTGTAGTATATAGTTCGGGGGTCCTGTATACCTGTAGTGCATAGTTTGAGGGTCCTGTATAACTGTAGTATAGAGTTGGTAGAGGTCCTGTATACCTGTAGTGTATAGTTTGGGGTCCTATATACCTGTAGTATATAGTTGGTGGAGTTTCTGTATACCTGTAGTGTACAGTTTTGGGGTCCTGTATACCTGTAGTGTATAGTTTGGGGTCCTGTATACCTGTAGTATATAGTTGGTGGAGGTCCTGTATACCTGAAGTATATAGTTGGTGGAGGTCCTGTATACCTGTAGTGTAAAGTTTGGGGTCCTGTATACCTGTAGTATATAGTTGGTGGAGGTCCCGTGCACTTGTAGTGTATAGTTTTGGGGTCCTGTATACCTGTAGTGTCCTGTATACCTGCAGGGTCGTATTTACCATTAGGCACCCATGGTCTGGTGCCTAGGGTAGCACCTTGCAGAGGGGCAGTACCCTCCCGTTCAGACTTGCCAGAAAATCTTTGGTCAGGTCTTGTATAGCGGTGTTATCCAGTCACAGTATGGCGGTATTGGTCAGGTCTGGTATGGCAGTGTTATTCAGTCACAGTGTGTCGGTATTGGTCATGTCTGGTATGGCAGTGTTATCCAGTCACAGTATGGCGGTATTGGTCAGGTTTGGTGTGGCGGTGTTCTCCAGTCACAGTGTGGTGGTATTGGTCAGGTCTGGTATAGTGGTGTTATCCAGTCACAGCATGGCGGTATTGGTCAGGTCTGGTATGGCAGTGTTATCCAGTCACAGTATGGCGGTATTGGTCAGGTCTGGTATGGCAGTGTTATCCAGTCACAGTATGGCGGTATTGGTCAGGTGTGGTATGACATTGTTATCCAGTTACAGTATGGCGCTATTGGTCAGGTCTGGTATAGAAGTTTTTTCAAGTCATAGTATGGTGGTATTGGTCAGGTGTGTTATGACAGTGTTATCCCTTCACAGTATGGTGGTATTGGTTAGGTCTGGTATAGCGGTGTTATCCAGTCACAGTATGGCGGTATTGGTCAGGTCTGATATGATGGTGTTATCCAGTTATGGTATGGTGGTATTGGTCAGGTGTGGTATGACAGTGTTATCCAGCATAGTATGGCGGAATTGGTCAGGTCTGGTATGGCAGTGTTATCCAGTCACAGTATGGTGGTATTGGTCAGGTCTGGTGTGGCGGTGTTATCCAGTCACAGTGTGGCGGTATTGGTCAGGTCTGGTATGGCAGTGTTATCTAGTCACAGTATGGTGGTATTGGTCAGGTCTGGTGTGGCGGTGTTACCCAGTCAAAGTTTGGTGGTATTGGTCAGGTCTTGTATGGCAGTGTTATCCAGTCACAGTATAGCGGTATTGGTCAGGTCTGGTATGGCAGTGTTATCCAGTCACAGTAAGGCGGTATTGGTCAGGTCTGGTGTGGCAGTGTTATCCATTCACAGTATGGCGGTATTGGTCAGGTCTGGTATGGAGGTGTTATCCAGTCACAGTATGGCGGTATTGGTCAGGTTTTGTTTTATCAGTTAATCAGTGAAATTAGTGTATACCTGTAGTGCATAGTTGGAGGGGTTCTGTATACCCACAATGTATAGTTTTTAGGGGTCTCGCATATCTGTAGTGTATAGTTGGGGGGGTCCTGTATACCTGTAGTGTGTAGTTGGGGGGGCTGTATACCTGTAGTGTATAGTTGAGGGAGGTCCTGTATACCTCTAGTGTACAGTTGGTGAAGGTCCTGTATACCGGTACTGTATAGTTCGGGGGTCCTGTATACCTGTAGTATATAGTTCGGGGGTCCTGTATATCTGTAGTTTATAGTTTGAAGGTCCTGTATAACTGTTGTATAGAGTTGGTGGAGGTCCTGTATACCTGTAGTGTATAGTTCGGGGTCCTATATACCTGTAGTATATAGTTGGTGGAGTTCCTGTATACCTGTAGTATATAGCTTTGGGGTCCTGTATATCTGTAGTATAGAGTTGGTGAAGGTGCTGTATACCTGTAGTATATAGTTGGTGGAGTTCCTGTATACCTGTAGGGTATAGTTTTGGGGTCCTGTATACCTGTAGTGTATAGTTTGGGGTCCTGTATACCTGTAGTATATAGTTGGTGGAGGTCCTGTATACCTGAAGTATATAGTTGGTGGAGGTCCTGTATACCTGTAGTGTATAGTTTTGGGATCCTGTATACCTGTAGTATATAGTTGGTGGAGGTCCCGTGCACCTGTAGTGTATAGTTTTGGGATCCTGTTTACCTGTAGTGTCCTGTATACCTGCAGGGTCGTATTTACCATTAGGCACCCATGGTCTGGTGCATAGGGTAGCTCCTTGCAGAGGTGCAGTACCCTCCCATTCAGACTTGCCAGAAAATCTGGTGTCTTTTCGAGGGGGGTATGGCGGTAATGGTCAGGTCTGGTATAGCGGTGTTATCCAGTCACAGTACGGCGGTATTGGTTAGGTCTGGTATGGCAGTGCTATTTAGTCACAGTGTGTCGGTATTGGTCATGTCTGGTATGGCGGTGTTATCGAGTCACAGTATGGCGGTATTGGTCAGGTCTGGTGTGGCGGTGTTCTCCAGTCACGATGTGGCGGTATTGGTCAGGTCTGGTATAGTGGTGTTATCCAGTCATAGTATGGCAGTATTGGTTAGGTTTGGTATGGCAGTGTTATCCAGTCACAGTATGGCGGTATTGGTCAGGTGTGGTATGACAGTGTTATCCAGTTACAGTATGGCGGTATTGGTCAGGTCTGGTATAGCAGTTTTTTCCAGTCACAGTATGGCGGTATTGGTCAGGTGTGTTATGACAGTGTTACCCAGTCACAGTATGGTAGTATTGGTCAGGTCTGGTGTGGCGGTGTTATCCAGTCATGGTATGGTGGTATTGGTCAGGTCTGGTATAGTGGTGTTATCCAGTCACAGTTTGGCGGTATTGGTCAGGTCTGGTATGGCAGTGTTATCCAGTCACAGTACGGCGGTATTGGTTAGGTCTGGTATGGCAGTGCTATTTAGTCACAGTGTGTCGGTATTGGTCATGTCTGGTATGGCGGTGTTATCGAGTCACAGTATGGAGGTATTGGTCAGGTCTGGTGTGGCGGTGTTCTCCAGTCACGATGTGGCGGTATTGGTCAGGTCTGGTATAGTGGTGTTATCCAGTCATAGTATGGCAGTATTGGTTAGGTTTGGTATGGCAGTGTTATCCAGACACAGTATGGCGGTATTGGTCAGGTGTGGTATGACAGTGTTATCCAGTTACAGTATGGCGGTATTGGTCAGGTCTGGTATAGCAGTTTTTTCCAGTCACAGTATGGCGGTATTGGTCAGGTGTGTTATGACAGTGTTACCCAGTCACAGTATGGTAGTATTGGTCAGGTCTGGTGTGGCGGTGTTATCCAGTCACAGTTTGGCGGTATTGGTCAGGTCTGGTATGGCAGTGTTATCCAGTCACATTATGGCGGTATTGGTCAAGGCTGGTGTGGCAGTGTTATCCAGTCACAGTTTGGTATACCTGTAGTGCCCTGTATATACATGTACTGTATAGATGGAGTAGGGGGCCCTGTATATACATGTGCTGTATAGATGGAGTAGGGGGTCCTGTATATACATGTACTGTATAGGTGCAGTAGGGGGTCCTGTATATATATGTACTGTATAGATGGAGTAGGGGGCCCTGTATATATAGGTACTGTATAGATGGAGTAGGGGGCCCTGTATATATATGTACTGTATAGATGGAGAAGGGGGCCCTGTATATATAGGTACTGTATAGATGGAGTAGGGGGCCCTGTATATACATGTACTGCATAGATGGAGTAGGGGGCCCTGTATATACATGTACTGTATAAATGGAGTAGGGGGTCCTGTATATACATGTCCTGTATAGATGGAGTAGGGGGTCCTGTATATACATGTCCTGTATAGATGGAGTAGGGGGTCCTGTATATACATGTACTGTATGGATGGAGTAGGGGGTCCTGTATATACATGTACTGTATAGATGGAGTAGGGGGTCCTGTATATACATGTACTGTATGGATGGAGTAGGGGGTCCTGTATATACATGTACTGTATAGATGGAGTAGGGGGTCCTGTATATACATGTACTGTATGGATGGAGTAGGGGGTCCTGTATATACATGTACTGTATAGATGGAGTAGGGGCTCCTGTATATACATGTACTGTATGGATGGAGTAGGGGGTCCTGTATATACATGTACTGTATAGATGGAGTAGGGGCTCCTGTATATACATGTACTGTATAGATGGAGTAGGGGGTCCTGTATATACATGTACTGTATAGATGGAGTAGGGGGTCCTGTATATACATGTGCTGTATAGATGGAGTAGGGGGTCCTGTATATACATGTACTGTATAGATGGAGTAGGGGGCCCTGTATATACATGTACTGTATAGATGGAGTAGGGGGCCCTGTATATACATGTGCTGTATAGATGGAGTAGGGGGCCCTGTATATACATGTACTGTATAGATGGAGTAGGGGGCCCTGTATATATATGTACTGTATAGATGGAGTAGGGGGCCCTGTATATATATGTACTGTATAGATGGAGTAGGGGGTCCTGTATATACATGTACTGCATAGATGGAGTAGGGGGTCCTGTATATACATGTACTGTATAAATGGAGTAGGGGGTCCTGTATATACATGTCCTGCATAGATGGAGTAGGGGGTCCTGTATATACATGTACTGTATAGATGGAGTAGGGGGTCCTGTATATACATGTACTGTATGGATGGAGTAGGGGGTCCTGTATATACATGTACTGTATAGATGGAGTAGGGGGTCCTGTATATACATGTACTGTATGGATGGAGTAGGGGGTCCTGTATATACATGTACTGTATAGATGGAGTAGGGGGTCCTGTATATACATGTACTGTATGGATGGAGTAGGGGGTCCTGTATATACATGTACTGTATAGATGGAGTAGGGGCTCCTGTATATACATGTACTGTATAGATGGAGTAGGGGGTCCTGTATATACATGTACTGTATAGATGGAGTAGGGGGTCCTGTATATACTTGTACTGTATGGATGGAGTAGGGGGTCCTGTATATACATGTACTGTATAGATGGAGTAGGGGTCCTGTATATACAGTATAGATGCAGTAGGGGGCCCTGTATATACATGTACTGTATAGATGGAGTAGGGGGTCCTGTATATACATGTACTGTATAGATGGAGTAGGGGGCCCTGTATATACATGTACGGTATAGATGGAGTAGGGGGCCCTGTATATACATGTACTGTATAGATGGAGTAGGGGGCCCTGTATATACATGTACAGTACTGTATAGATGCAGTAGGGGGTCCTGTATATACATGTACTGTATAGATGGAGTAGGGGGTCCTGTATATACATGTACTGTATAGATGGAGTAGGGGGTCCTGTATATACATGTACTGTATAGATGCAGTAGGGGGCCCTGTATATACATGTACTGTATAGATGGAGTAGGGGGTCCTGTATATACATGTACTGTATAGATGGAGTAGGGGGTCCTGTATATACATGTACTGTATGGATGGAGTAGGGGGTCCTGTATATACATGTACTGTATAGATGGAGTAGGGGGTCCTGTATACATGTACTGTATGTATGGAGTAGGGGGTCCTGTATATACATGTACTGTATAGATGGAGTAGGGGCTCCTGTATATACATGTACTGTATAGATGGAGTAGGGGGTCCTGTATATACATGTACTGTATAGATGGAGTAGGGGGTCCTGTATATACATGTACTGTATGGATGCAGTAGGGGGTCCTGTATATACATGTACTGTATAGATGGAGTAGGGGTCCTGTATATACAGTATAGATGCAGTAGGGGGCCCTGTATATACATGTACTGTATAGATGGAGTAGGGGGTCCTGTATATACATGTACTGTATAGATGGAGTAGGGGGCCCTGTATATACATGTACGGTATAGATGGAGTAGGGGGCCCTGTATATACATGTACTGTATAGATGGAGTAGGGGGCCCTGTATATACATGTACAGTACTGTATAGATGCAGTAGGGGGTCCTGTATATACATGTACTGTATAGATGGAGTAGGGGGTCCTGTATATACATGTACTGTATAGATGGAGTAGGGGGTCCTGTATATACATGTACTGTATAGATGCAGTAGGGGGCCCTGTATATACATGTACTGTATAGATGGAGTAGGGGGTCCTGTATATACATGTACTGTATAGATGCAGTAGGGGGTCCTGTATATAGATGTACTGTATAGATGGAGTAGGGGGCCCTGTATATACATGTACTGTATAGATGGAGTAGGGGGCCCTATATATACATGCAGGGCCACTTCTGCCATGAGGCGGAATGAGTATTCCGCCTCAGGCGGCAGATTCTGCGGCCATGCAGGGGGCGGCAGATAGCCGCCCTGCAGCCGCTCACTTGTCCTGCGGCAGCCGTCCGGTCCCGCCACCAACGCTCACCGATGTCCCCCGCCGCGCTCCCGCGCTGTCAAGTCAGCAGCTTTCATGGTCCTCCAGCAAGTCTTGAGTGCCCGGGGTCAGCGGGGGCCGCGATGAGCTGGGACAGCGGTTATCGATGGCGGCGATGACAGCCGCTGACTGACGGCGCGGGAGCGCGGCAGGGGACAGCGGTGAGCTTTGGCGGCGGGAGTGCTGCGGCAGGACAGGTGAGCGGATGTAGAGCTGGAGCGCGAGCGGGGGGAGGCTGTTCTTTGTATACGGGGGTGCCGGGTATGCATTGTGGTCGGGGGGGGGGGGGTGTCGGGAGCTAGTGAGGGGGCGGCCGCCTGCGGTTTGCCTCAGGCGGCGGAGACCCCAGAATCGGCCCTGTATACATGTACTGTATAGATGGAGTAGGGGGCCCTGTATATACATGTACAGTACTGTATAGATGGAGTAGGGGGTCCTGTATATACATGTACTGTATAGATGGAGTAGGGGGTCCTGTATATACATGTACTGTATAGATGGAGCAGGGGTCCTGTATATACATGTACTGTATAGATGGAGTAGGGGGTCCTGTATATACATGTACTGTATAGATGGAGTAGGGGGTCCTGTATATACATGTACTGTATAGATGGAGTAGGGGTCCTGTATATACATGTACTGTATAGATGGAGTAGGGGGTCCTGTATATACATGTACTGTTTAGATGCAGTAGGGGGTCCTGTATATACATGTACTGTATAGATGGAGTAGGGGGTCCTGTATATACATGTACTGTATAGATGGAGTAGGGGGTCCTGTATATACATGTACTGTATAGATGGAGTAGGGGGCCCTGTATATACATGTACTGTATAGATGAAGTAGGGGGTCCTGTATATACATGTACTGTATAGATGGAGTATGGGGTCCTGTATATACATGTACTGTATAGATGGAGTAGGGGGCCCTGTATATACATGTACTGTATAGATGGAGTAGGGGGTCCTGTATATACATGTACTGTATAGATGGAGTAGGGGGTCCTGTATATACATGTACTGTATGGATGGAGTAGGGGGTCCTGTATATACATGTACTGTATAGATGGAGTAGGGGGTCCTGTATATACATGTACTGTATGGATGGAGTAGGGGGTCCTGTATATACATGTACTGTATAGATGGAGTAGGGGCTCCTGTATATACATGTACTGTATAGATGGAGTAGGGGGTCCTGTATATACATGTACTGTATAGATGGAGTAGGGGGTCCTGTATATACATGTACTGTATGGATGGAGTAGGGGGTCCTGTATATACATGTACTGTATAGATGGAGTAGGGGTCCTGTATATACAGTATAGATGCAGTAGGGGGCCCTGTATATACATGTACTGTATAGATGGAGTAGGGGGTCCTGTATATACATGTACTGTATAGATGGAGTAGGGGGCCCTGTATATACATGTACGGTATAGATGGAGTAGGGGGCCCTGTATATACATGTACTGTATAGATGGAGTAGGGGGCCCTGTATATACATGTACAGTACTGTATAGATGCAGTAGGGGGTCCTGTATATACATGTACTGTATAGATGGAGTAGGGGGTCCTGTATATACATGTACTGTATAGATGGAGTAGGGGGTCCTGTATATACATGTACTGTATAGATGCAGTAGGGGGCCCTGTATATACATGTACTGTATAGATGGAGTAGGGGGTCCTGTATATACATGTACTGTATAGATGCAGTAGGGGGTCCTGTATATAGATGTACTGTATAGATGGAGTAGGGGGCCCTGTATATACATGTACTGTATAGATGGAGTAGGGGGCCCTATATATACATGCAGGGCCACTTCTGCCATGAGGCGGAATGAGTATTCCGCCTCAGGCGGCAGATTCTGCGGCCATGCAGGGGGCGGCAGATAGCCGCCCTGCAGCCGCTCACTTGTCCTGCGGCAGCCGTCCGGTCCCGCCACCAACGCTCACCGATGTCCCCCGCCGCGCTCCCGCGCTGTCAAGTCAGCAGCTTTCATGGTCCTCCAGCAAGTCTTGAGTGCCCGGGGTCAGCGGGGGCCGCGATGAGCTGGGACAGCGGTTATCGATGGCGGCGATGACAGCCGCTGACTGACGGCGCGGGAGCGCGGCAGGGGACAGCGGTGAGCTTTGGCGGCGGGAGTGCTGCGGCAGGACAGGTGAGCGGATGTAGAGCTGGAGCGCGAGCGGGGGGAGGCTGTTCTTTGTATACGGGGGTGCCGGGTATGCATTGTGGTCGGGGGGGGGGGGGGTGTCGGGAGCTAGTGAGGGGGCGGCCGCCTGCGGTTTGCCTCGGGCGGCGGAGACCCCAGAATCGGCCCTGTATACATGTACTGTATAGATGGAGTAGGGGGCCCTGTATATACATGTACAGTACTGTATAGATGGAGTAGGGGGTCCTGTATATACATGTACTGTATAGATGGAGTAGGGGGTCCTGTATATACATGTTCTGTATAGATGGAGCAGGGGTCCTGTATATACATGTACTGTATAGATGGAGTAGGGGGTCCTGTATATACATGTACTGTATAGATGGAGTAGGGGGTCCTGTATATACATGTACTGTATAGATGGAGTAGGGGTCCTGTATATACATGTACTGTATAGATGGAGTAGGGGGTCCTGTATATACATGTACTGTTTAGATGCAGTAGGGGGTCCTGTATATACATGTACTGTATAGATGGAGTAGGGGGTCCTGTATATACATGTACTGTATAGATGGAGTAGGGGGTCCTGTATATACATGTACTGTATAGATGGAGTAGGGGGCCCTGTATATACATGTACTGTATAGATGGAGTAGGGGGTCCTGTATATACATGTACTGCATAGATGGAGTATGGGGTCCTGTATATACATGTACTGTATAGATGGAGTAGGGGGTCCTGTATATACATGTACTGTATAGATGGAGTAGGGGGTCCTGTATATACATGTACTGTATAGATAGAGTAGGGGGTCCTGTATACATGTACTGTATGGATGTAGTAGGGGGCCCTGTATATACATGTACTGTATAGATGGAGTAGGGGGTCCTGTATATACATGTACTGTATAGATGGAGTAGGGGGTCCTGTGTATATATGTACTGTATAGATGGAGTAGGGGGTCCTGTATATACATGTACTGTATAGATGGAGTAGGGGGCCGTGTATATACATGTACTGTATAGATAGAGTAGGGGGTCCTGTATATACATGTACTGTATAGATGGAGTAGGGGGCCCTGTATATACATGTACTGTATAGATGGAGTAGGGGGTCTACCAGTTATTACTGTGGATGTTGTGAGGCAGCTTCCCTAGCAACCATTGCTCCCTGTGAAAATGAAAGCAGTAATCCTATTGGTTGCTAAGGCTCCAACTGCCGTGTCTGCTGCAGCTAATTATATCACCTGTGTTTGCAGTGAGGAGATTTTCCCATTTATCTCTATGGGGCGCCTCTCTTTCCCCTCCCCCTCCCCTCCTGTACATCTGGAGGGGACGGGACCTTCGCTAAAACCTTCCCGGGCACCCAATGTATCTGTGTGCCAAATTTGGGGTCAAACGGTTTAGGCGTTTGGAAGTCTATAGAGGACAGACAGACAGAAGGACAGACAGACAGAAGGACAGACAGACAGACAGACAGACTTTGATTTTTATTACAGTGATTTTCAAGCTTTTTTGAGCCGCGGCACACTTTTTATACTTAAAAAATCCCGGGGCACACCACCAACCAAAATGGCACAAAATGACACTAAAACAGTACATATTATACATATAGTTAATAATATAGATTCTAAATGTATTTATACTCACTCAGTTTGAAACCTGGGCCTGTTTTCTTCTCCACCCTGTGCTTCTCTCCTGTGCTTCTCTCCACCATACTTCTCCCCCCTGCTTCTCTCCTGTGCTTCTCTCCCCCATTCTTCTCTCCTGTGCTTCTCTCCTGTGCTTCTCTCCCCCATTCTTCTCTCCTGTGCTTCTCTCCCCCATTCTTCTCTCCTGTGCTTCTCTCCCCCATTCTTCTCTCCTGTTTCTCTCCCCCATTCTTCTCTCCTGTGCTTCTCTCCCCCATTCTTCTCTCCTGTGCTTCTCTCCACCATACTTCTCTCCCCCCTGCTTCTCTCCACCAAACTTCTCTCCCTCCTGCTTTTCTCCCCTGTTTCTCCCCCATCCCCAGGTTTCTCTCCCCCATTGTTTTCTCCTGTTTCACAGGGGCACCATAGTTTGGGGAACTTTCCCTGCGGCACACCCGACATTGTGTCGCGGCACACTAGTGTGCGAAGGCACACTGGTTGAAAATCACTGTTTTATTATATAAATATCAGAGCAGTGATATGTTACATCTCATTATATTATATACCAGAGCAGTGATATGTTACATCATTATATTATATATCAGAGCAGTGATATGTTACATCATTATATTATATATCAGAGCAGTGATATGTTACATCTCATATTATATATCAGAGCAGTGATATGTTACATCATTATTATATATCAGAGCAGTGATATGTTACATCATTATATTATATACCAGAGCAGTGATATGTTACATCTCATATTATATATCAGAGCAGTGATATGTTACATCATTATTATATATCAGAGCAGTGATATGTTACATCATTATATTATATATCAGAGCAGTGAGGGATATGTTACATCTCATTATATTATATATCAGAGCAGTGATATGTTACATCATTATATTATATATCAGAGCAGTGATATGTTACATCTCATATTATATATCAGAGCAGTGATATGTTACATCATTATTATATATCAGAGCAGTGATATGTTACATCATTATATTATATACCAGAGCAGTGATATGTTACATCTCATTATATTATATATCAGAGCAGTGAGGGATATGTTACATCTCATTATATTATATATCAGAGCAGTGATATGTTACATGTCATTATATTATATATCAGAGCAGTGATATGTTACATCATTATATTATATATCAGAGCAGTGATGTTACATCTCATTATATTATATATCAGAGCAGTGATATGTTACATCTCATTATATTATACACCAGAGCAGTGATATGTTACATCTTATTATATTATATATCAGAGTGGTGATATGTTACATGTCATTATATTATATATCAGAGCAGTGATATGTTACATCATTATATTATATATCAGAGCAGTGATATGTTACATCTCATTATATTATATATCAGAGCAGTGATATGTTACATCATTATATTATATATCAGAGCAGTGATATGTTACATCTCATCTATATCATAAAAATCAAAGTCTGTCTGTCTGTCTGTCTGTCTGTCCTTCTGTCTGTCTGTCTGTCTGTCCTCTATAGACTTCCAAACGCCTGAACCGTTTGACTCCAAATTTGGCACACAGATACATCGGGTGCCCAGGAAGGTTATTGCGAAGGTCCCGTCCCCGCCAGATGTACAGGAGGGGAGGGGGAGGGGGAAGAGCGCCCCATAGAGATGAATGGGAAAATCTCCTCACTGCAAACACAGGTGATATAATTAGCTGCAGCAGACACGGCAGTTGGAGCCTTAGCAACCAATAGGATTACTGCTTTCATTTTCACAGGGAGCAATGGTTGCTAGGGAAGCTGCCTCACAACATCCACAGTAATAACTGGTAGACCCCCTACTCCATCTATACAGGACATGTATATACAGGACCCCCTACTCCATCTATACAGTACATGTATACAGGACCCCCTACTCCATCTATACAGTACATGTATATATACAGGGCCCCCTACTCCATCTATACAGTACATGTATACAGGACCCCCTACTCCATCTATACAGTACATGTATACAGGACCCCCTACTCCATCTATACAGGACATGTATATACAGGACCCCCTACTCCATCTATACAGTATATGTATATACAGGACCCCCTACTCCATCTATACAGGACATGTATATACAGGACCCCCTACTCCATCTATACAGTACATGTATATACAGGGCCCCCTACTCCATCTATACAGTACATGTATATACAGGGCCCCCTACTCCATCTATACAGTACATGTATATACAGGGCCCCCTACTCCACCTATACAGTACATGTATATACAGGGCCCCCTACTCCATCTATACAGTACATGTATATACAGGACCCCCTACTCCATCTATACAGTACATGTATATACAGGACCCCCTACTCCAACTATACAGTACATGTATATACAGGACCCCCTACTCCATCTATACAGTACATGTATATACAGGACCCCCTACTCCATCTATACAGTACATGTATATACAGGGCCCCCTACTCCATCTATACAGTACATGTATACAGGGCCCCCTACTTCATCTATACAGTACATGTATATACAGGACCCCCTACTCCATCTATACAGTACATGTATATACAGGACCCCCTACTCCATCTATACAGTACATGTATATACAGGACCCCCTACTCCATCTATACAGTATATGTATATACAGGACCCCCTACTCCATCCATACAGTACATGTATATACAGGACCCCCTACTCCATCTATACAGTACATGTATATACAGGACCCCCTACTCTATCTATACAGTACATGTATATACAGGACCCCCTACTCCATCCATACAGTACATGTATATACAGGACCCCCTACTCCATCTATACAGTACATGTATATACAGGGCCCCCTACTCCATCTATACAGGACATATATATACAGGACCCCCTACTCCATCTATACAGTACATGTATACAGGACCCCCTACTCCATCTATATAGTACATATATATACAGGGCCCCCTACTCCATCTATACAGTACATGTATATACAGGACCCCCTACTCCATCTATACAGTACATGTATACAGGACCCCCTACTCCATCTATACAGTATATGTATATACAGGACCCCCTACTCCATCTATACAGGACATATATATACAGGGCCCCCTACTCCAACTATAGAGTACATGTATATACAGGACCCCCTACTCCATCTATACAGAACATATATATACAGGACCCCCTACTCCAACTATACAGTACATGTATATACAGGGCCCCCTGCTCCATCCATACAGTACATGTAAATACAGGGCACTACAGGTATACCAACTGTGACTGGGTAACACTGCCACACCAGACCTGACCAATACCGCCATACTGTGCTGGATAACACTGCCACACCAGACCTGACCAATACCGCCATACTGTGCTGGATAACACTGTCATACCAGACCTGACCAATACCGCCATACTGTGACTGGATAACACTGTCATATCAGACCTGACCAATACCGCCAAACTGTGACTGGATAACACCGCCATACCAGACCTGACCAATACTGCCATACTGTGAATGGATAACACCGCCACACCAGACCTGACCAATACTGCTATACTGTGCTGAATAATACTGTCATACCAGACCTGACCAATACCGCCATACTGTGACTGGATAACACTGCCATACCAGACCTGACCAATACCACCATACTGTGACTGGATAACACCGCTATACCAGACCTGACCAATACCACCATACCGTGACTGGATAACACCGCCACACCAAACCTGACCAATACCGCCATACTGTGACTGGATAACACCGCCATACCAGACATGACCAATACCGACACACTGTGACTGAATAACACTGCCATACGGGTAAATACAACCCTGCAGGTATACAGGACACTACAGGTATACAGGACACCAAAACTATACACTACAGGTGCACGGGACCTCCACAAAACTATATACTACAGGTATACAGGACCCCAAACTTTAAACTACAGGTATAAAGGACCCCAAAATTATACACTGCAGGTATACAGGACCTCCACCAACTATATACTTCAGGTATACAGGACCTCCACCAACTATATACTACAGGTATACAGGACCCCAAACTATACACTACAGGTATACAGGACCCCAAAACTATACACTACAGGTATACAGGACCTACACCAACTCTATAATACAGGTATACAGCACCTTCACCAACTCTATACTACAAGTATACAGGACCCTGAATATACTACAGGTATACAGGAACTCCACCAGCTATATACTACAGGTATATAGGACCCCAAACTATACACTACAGGTATACAGGACCTTCACCAACTCTATACTATAGTTATACAGGACCCTGAAACTATTCACTACAGGTATATAGGACCCCCGAACTATATACTACAGGTATACAAGACCTCCACCAATTATACACTACAGGTATCCAGGACCCTCAAACTATAAACTACAGGTATACAAGACCTCCACCAACTATACAGTACAGGTATACAGCCCCCCAACTACATACTGCAGGTATACAGGACCCCCCCCCAACTATACACTATAGGTATACAGCCCCCCCAACTACACACTGCAGGTATACAGGACCCCCCCCAACTATACACTATAGGTATACAGCCCCCCCAACTATGCACTACAGATATGCGAGACCCCTAAAAACTATACATTGTGAGTATACAGAACCCCTTCAACTATGCACTACAGGTATACACTAATTCCACTGATTAACTCAGATGAAACAATACCTTTAGCTTGGCCTCCTGGGCACCTTAGAACAAATCTAATTAACACACTGACACTTTATACCCGGGCAGCGCCGGGTACATTTTCTAGTCTATATAATAAAAATCAAAGTCTGTCTGTCCTTCTGTCTGTCCCAAATAGACTTCCAAACGCCTGAACCGTTTGACCCCAAATTTGGCACACAGATACATTGGGTGCCCGGGAAGGTTTTAACGAAGGTCCCGTCCCCTCCAGATGTACAGGAGGGGAAGGGGAGGGGGAAGAGCGGCGCCCCATAGAGATGAATGGGAAAATCTCCTCGCTGCAAACACAGGTGATATAATTAGCTGCAGCAGACACGGCAGTTGGAGCCTTAGCAACCAATAGGATTACTGCTTTCATTTTCACAGGGAGCAATGGTTGCTAGGGAAGCTGCCTCACAACATCCACAGTAATAACTGGTAGACCCCCTACTCCATCTATACAGTACATGTATATACAGGACCCCCTACGCCATCTATACAGTACATGTATATACAGGACCCCCTACTCCAACTATACAGTACATGTATATACAGGACCCCCTACTCCATCTATACAGTATATGTATATACAGGGCCCCCTACTCCATCTATACAGTACATGTATATACAGGACCCCCTACTCCATCTATACAGTACATGTATATACAGGGCCCCCTACTCCATCTATACAGTACATGTATATACAGGACCCCCTACTCCATCTATACAGTACATATATATATACAGGACCCCCTACTCTATCTATACAGTACAGGTATATACAGGACCCCCTACTCCATCTATACAGTACATGTATATACAGGGCCCCCTACTCCATCTATACAGGACATGTATATACAGGACCCCCTACTCCATCTATACAGTACATGTATATACAGGACCCCCCTACTCCATCTATACAGTACATGTATATACAGGACCCCCTACTCCATCTATACAGTACATATATATACAGGACCCCCTACTCTATCTATACAGTACAGGTATATACAGGACCCCCTACTCCATCTATACAGTACATGTATATACAGAACCCCCTACTCCATCTATACAGTACATGTATATACAGGACCCCCTACTCCATCTATACAGTACATGTATATACAGGACCCCCTACTCCATCTATACAGTACATGTATATACAGGACCCCCTACTCCATCTATACAGTACATGTATATACAGGACCCCCTACTCCATCTATACAGGACATGTATATACAGGACCCCCCTACTCCATCTATACAGTACATGTATATACAGGACCCCCTACTCCATCTATACAGTACTGTACATGTATATACAGGACCCCCTACTCCATCTATACAGGACATGTATATACAGGACCCCCCTACTCCATCTATACAGTACATGTATACAGGACCCCCTACTCCATCTATACAGTACATGTATATACAGGACCCCCTACTCCATCTATACAGTACATGTATACAGGACCCCCTACTCCATCTATACAGTACATGTATATACAGGGCACTACAGGTATAGCAAACTGTGATTGGGTAACACTGCCACACCAGACCTGACCAATACCGCCATACTGTGACTGGATAACACTGCCATACCAGACCTGACCAATACCGCCATACTGTGACTGGATAACACTGCCACACCAGACCTAACCAATACCGCCATACTGTGACTGGATAACACTGCCATACCAGACCTGATCAATACTGCCATATACTGTGACTGGATAACACTGCCACACCAGACCTGACCAATACCACCATACTATGACTGGATAACACTGTCATACAAGACCTGACCAATACCCCCATACTGTGACTGGATAACACTGCCATACCAGACCTGATCAATACTGCCATATACTGTGACTGGATAACACTGCCATACCAGACCTGACCAATACCGCTATACTGTGACTGGATAACACTGCCATACCAGACCTGACCAATACCGCTATACTGTGACTGGATAACACTGCCATACCAGACCTGACCAATACCACCAAACTGTGACTGGGTAACACCGCCACACCAGACCTGACCAATACCGCCATACTGTGACTGGATAACACCATCATATCAAACCTGACCAATACCGCCATACTGTGACTGGATAACACCGCTATACCAGACCTGACCAATACAGCCATACTGTGACTGGATAACACCATCATATCAGACCTGACCAATACCACCATACTGTGACTGGATAACACTGTCATAACACACCTGACCAATACCACCATACTATGACTGGAAAAAACTGCTATACCTGACCTGACCAATACCGCCATACTGTAACTGGATAACACTGTCATACCACACCTGACCAATACCGCCATACTGTGACTGGATAACACTGACATACCACACCTGACCAATACTGCCATGCTGTGACTGGATAACACCACTATACCAGACCAGACCAATACCACCACACTGTGACTGGAGAACACCGCCACATCAGACCTGACCAATACTGCCATACTGTGACTGGATAACACCACCATACCAGACCTGACCAATACCGCCATACTGTGACTGGAGAACACCGCCATACAAGACCTGACCAATACCACCATACTGTGACTGGATAACACTGCCATACCATACATGACCAATACCGACACACTGTGACTGAATAACACTGCCATACCAGACCTGACCAATACCGCCATACTGTGACTGGATAACACCGCCATACCAGACATGACCAATACAGACACACTGTGACTGAATAACACTGCCATACCAGACCTGACAAATACCGCCATACTGTGACTGGATAACACCGCTATACAAGACCTGACCAAAGATTTTCTGGCAAGTCTGAACGGGAGGGTACTGCCCCTCTGCAAGGTGCTACCCTACCCACCAGACCATGGGTGCCTAATGGTAAATACGACCCTGCAGGTATACAGGACACTACAGGTATACAGGACCCCAAAACTATACACTACAAGTGCACGGGACCTCCACCAACTATATACTACAGGTATACAGGACCCCAAACTTTACACTACAGGTATACAAGACCTCCACCAACTATATACTTCAGGTGTACAGGACCTCCACCAACTATATACTACAGGTATACAGGACCCCAAACTATACACTACAGGTATACAGGACCCCAAAACTGTACACTACAGGTATACAGGAACTCCACCAACTATATACTACAGGTATATAGGACCCCAAACTATACACTACAGGTATACAGAACCTCAAAACTATACACTACAGGTATACAGGACCTACACCAACTCTATACTACAGGTATACAGCACCTTCACCAACTCTTTACTACAGGTATACAGGACCCCAAAGCTATATACTACAGGTATACAGGAACTCCACCAACTATATACTACAGGTATATAGGACCCCAAACTATACACTACAGTTATAAAGGACCTCCACCAACATTATACTACAGTTATACAGGACCCTCAAACTATGTACTACAGGTATACAGGACCCCCGAACTATATACTACAGGTATACAAGACCTCCACCAATTATACACTACAGGTATCCAGGACCCTCAAACTATAAACTACAGGTACACAAGACCTCCACTAACTATACATTACAGGTATACAGCACCAACTATATACTACAGGTATACAGGACCACCGAACTATACAGTACAGGTATACAGGACCTTCACCAACTGTACACTGCAGGTATGCAGGACCTCCCTCAACTATACACTACAGGTATACAGCCACCTCCCTAACTACACACTACAGGTATACAGGACCCCCCCAACTATACACTATAGGTATAGAGCCCCCCCAACTATGCACTACAGATATGCAAGACCCCTAAAAACTATACATTGTGGGTATACAGAACCCCTCCAACTATGCACTACAGGTATACACTAATTCCACTGATTAACTCAGATGAAACAATACCTTTAGCTTGGCCTCCTGGGCACCTTAGAACAAATCTAATTAACACACTGACACTTTATACCCGGGCAGCGCCGGGTACATTTTCTAGTATCTCATATAAATACACTACGCATGGGTAGTGCCACCCCATATTCTGACTATAAAATGTGATTACCATAATAAAACTTAGCCATTATCCAGGCTTATAATCCTGATACATTGTCTTATCTGTGTCTGTGATTTATAAGTGACGAGTTGAAAATACTGCAGGTTACAGCTCTAGATAAACTTGAAACCATCCTTTACCTGGGTAGTTGACTTTTCTCCATAGAGACGGGTCAAAATGTAAATGTAAAAATTTTTAGATCATATGACTCCATCTCCTACCAGTCCTGTGACTCCATCTCCTACCAGCCCTGTGACTCCATCTCCTACCAGTCCTTTGACTCCATCTCCTACTAGTCCTGTGAGTCCATCTCCTACCAGTCCTGTGATTCCATCTCCTACCAGTCCTGTGACTCCATCTCCTACCAGTCCTGTGACTCCATCTCCTACCAGTCCTGTGACTCCATCTCCTACCAGTCCTGTGACTCCATCTCCTACCAGTCCTGTGACTCCATCTCCTACTAGTCCTGTGACTCCATCTCCTACCAGTCCTGTGACTCCATCTCCTACCAGTCCTGTGATTCCATCTCCTACCAGTCCTGTGACTCCATCTCCTACCAGTCCTGTTACTCCATCTCCTACCAGTCCTGTGATTCCATCTCCTACCAGTCCTGTGACTCCATCTCCTACCAGTCCTGTGACTCCATCTCCTACCAGTCCTGTGTCTCCATCTCCTACCAGTCCTGTGACTCCATCTCCTACCAGTCCTGTGACTCCATCTCCTACCAGTCCTGTGATTCCATCTCCTACCAGTCCTGTGACTCCATCTCCTACTAGTCCTGTGACTCCATCTCCTACTAGTCCTGTGACTCCATCTCCTACCAGTCCTGTGACTCCATGAGAGGCTTAGGGGTTAATGTTTATTATAGTTTGTATTGTATTATTGGTTATTATCATTATTTCTCTCGGCTTCTTTATCACTTTGTATAAAAAGTGACATGTCACTTCTTTAAGCGGAGAGCAGCAGCAGCGGAAGTGCCCGCACCCTTTCATTCACTCACTGTAGGACACTGAGCACGGCGGGATTCCGCCATTCTTGCTCAGTGTGAACAGAACCATACACAACACTCACAATTGTTACAGCCTGTTCCTAAAGGACCGAACGCCTAGATCAGGGATCAGGAACCTTCACTCCATCATGTTTGGAATGATAGTTTCGCAACAGCTGTAGGACTAAAGGTCCCCCATCCCTGACTTACACCATTGGACTCCATATGTAGCACTTAGCGATTTCCCATAAAAACCACAGGGACATGGACTGGACCCCTGGACTGAATCTACTAAACACAATGAGAGAGAAAACCTTCAGCAGCACCAGGTAATATCTGTAATATACACTGTAAGCAACACTAGGAGCTGCCAGTAGGTGGCAGTATTGTCTAACTTACAGAGGCCACGTGACACCACCTAGTAACCCTTTCACTGCCTGCCGGGAATATAGCTACAATGAATATAAACTGTATAATGGCAGCAAATACGTTTTTTTTGCATTCAAATATGACAATAATGGGAACAGGGATGATCTGGAGACAAGTTACAGAAGCATGGGACGTGTAAGATGTCTCCCCCCTCCATCCTCCCCTCACATGACTGCAGCCTGAGGCCCCTATTCAGAGAGGAGCTTGTTTCCGGGGGAGCGTGTTGTGCACGGACCGCTGCTTCCTGTCTGTCCTTCCCACATGTTTTGCTGGTGAGAGAAGAGGAAGTGCAGGCGGCAGATGGGGGAAGAGGAGCTGACAGGGACCCCCTCCCATCCTTACTAGAAGCCCCCGGACTGCAGTGACAGGTGGGAGATGTCAGTGAGGAGGAGGAGACAATGGGGACAGCTCTGTCACTGGCCTTACTGCCCACAGCCACCAATCACAGCGCAGCTTTCATGTCTTACCCTGTCACATGACCCCTGAGCTGGGATTGGTTGCTATGGGTGACAGGTAATAAGTCTGTGCAGTCTGCTGCCTCTTCTATCTGCTGGGGGAGCTGGGTGACAACCAATATGGCCGCCAGGTGTGCTCACTCACCCAGCTTTCCAGCAATACTTACCCATCCCTGTGCCCTGTACCGCCGCTCCCAGGTTTTGCTGACAGCTGACATTTTTCCAGGTATGTCACCTACCCGGCTCCCCCAGATACAACGTCAGGTACCCGGCTGATAGATGCCTGCTCAGCCAATCAGTGACTGGAGAGGGACAATCAGCCGGGTACGTGGCGGTGTATCTGGGAGAGCCGGGTACGTGACTCCTATGAATGTGAAGTGACTCCCCGTTACGGTCTGTCCACACGTACAGACTCGCAGTGTAAATTTCGCTGTGAGTCTGCCAGGTCCTGGCAGGTCCCTTTCACTACATACCTCTTCGGCTCCCGCCCCGCTGTGTCTGTATACACATTACCTGTCCTCGCTGCATGGGGTCCCGCTGTCCTGCTCTCCCACCCGGCCAATCAGTGTGTTGCCCAGTCGCAGCCACTGATTAGCTGGGCGGGAGAGCAGGACATCGGGACCCCGTGCAGCGAGGACAGGTAATGCATATACAGACACAGCGGGGCGGGAGCCGAATGGGTTAAGGGGCTGGCAGAATTACATACACGCAGCGGTCGTTCAGATTTACGATGCGAGTCTGTACGTGTGGACCCTAAAGTTGTATCTGCTCTGAGGATGAGGGCTGTAAAGTATAAAGCAATGATGTGTACCAGACTGTTACATGGTCCCAGTATGGGCTGAGCCAGATGAAGTGAGCCTGCCTGACTTCCGACCCAAGCTATAAAACAATGTCATATACATGTGATCTAAAAAATATTTAAAAAAAACAAAACAAAATTGCTGTCAATACGCTTAAAAAAAATACAGTATGTCATAAAAGAGATCAAAAAGTCATATATGTGTAAAACTTGGTATCAATAAAAACTGTACCTCTCGTAGTAAATGTAGTGACCCAGAGAATACATTTATTATGTTATTTTTACCGCATGCTGAATAGCATAAATTTAATATTAAGGTGTACCTGTCACTTCAAAAAACTTTTCACATGTCAAAAGTTTTTATTGCGCCGGGTTTGAGTGTTCAGCCCTGTACTGAGCGGGAGAACAAGCAGGAGAGGACCGTGCTGCAGTATGAAGGGGTTAATTTACATGAACACTAATAAAAACATTCCATCTATCGGGTCTCAGGTCATTGTAGCAGTTTTCCATAGTTATACATCAGGGTCACCTCTATGGTACGCTGCCATCAGTGATCTCTACAAATCATTATTAGCTACTTGGATACTTCATGGAAAAGACGATGGTCCATTACACAGCTAAAGACGATGGTCCATTACATCAGTGACCCCAGAAGGATGGAGAAGGAGAGAGAGCAGATGGCGGGAAGGATATTAGACCTCACCCTAGAGATCATCTACTGGATAACTGGAGAGGTGAGAGTCTCACATGACGTCACTTGTATCTCTAGTAATAAAGCAGGTAAATGACTGGAGGGGAAGGATTGTTAGACTCTCTGTAGTGATCAGTGTCTCCACACACAGGATTACACAGTAGTGAAGAAGGGGTCTGGTGAGTGTGTGGCGCCCCCTGGTGTCAGGTCAGGAGGCTGGAGCAGCAGCCAGAGCCCCATCACCGAGCCTCCACCTCAGTCACTGATACATGAGCAGAAGATCCTAGAACTGACCTCCAGGATGACTGAGCTCCTGAATAGAGAGGTGAGCAATGCTGCTGGGAATGCTGGGACATTATACAATAACACCAAGGGGTGAGGGGTCTGGAGGATAATTGTATCATTGTCTGTGTCAGGTTCCTATAAGGTGTCAGGATGTCACCGTGTATTTCTCCATGGAGGAGTGGGAGTATATAGAAGGACACAAGGATCTGTACAAGGATTTCATGGTGGAGGATCAGCGGCCCCTCCCATCACCAGGTAAGAGGAGAGGAAACACTGGGGTTATGGATCTCCTGGATTCCTCATCATCTTCTGCAGGCTGCGCGGGATGACATCATTTCACTGTGTACTGCCGGTAGGAGAAGGGAGAGAGATTGCAAGAATATTTGTGAGTTATTTAGCTAATATACTGGGTGCAGCCAGGGGTGGCGGGTTAGTTATAATACTAGAGGCATCCTGGAGGAGAAGGGGTTAGTTATAATACTAGGGGTATCCTGGAGGGCCCTCCTCTTCCAAGAAGGCCCCTGTATTTTAATGAACCCCCCACCACTGGCTACACCCAGTCTATAAGTTGAATAACTCATACTCTTGCATTCTCCCCTGGAGGGTGCAGGCCTTCTCCTACAGGTGGCACGCAATGAAATTAAATGACTTCAGCCCACAAGAGAACAACAATACAAGGGGCTTCCTGAAGGGGGGCATTAAAGGGGTTGTCCAGCGAAAATCTTTTTCTTTCAAATCAACTGGTGTGAGAAAGTTAAATAGATTTGTAATTTACTTCTTTAAAATATCTCAAGTCTTCCAGTACTTATTAGCTACTGTATGTCCTTCAGGAAATGTTTTATTTTCAGTCTGACACAGTGCTCTCTGCTGACATCTCTGGCCGAGAAAGGAACTGTCCAGAGCAGGAGAGGTTTTCTATGGGGATTGAAAGAAAACCAAGACAGAGTCTCGGCCAGA
Source organism: Dendropsophus ebraccatus (assembly GCF_027789765.1). Lineage (NCBI taxonomy): Eukaryota > Metazoa > Chordata > Amphibia > Anura > Hylidae > Dendropsophus > Dendropsophus ebraccatus. The sequence goes on along the minus strand of NC_091464.1, from coordinate 88,576,355 downwards.
GATGTCAGCAGAGAGCACTGTGTCAGACTGAAAATAAAACAATATTTCCTGCAGGACATACAGCAGCTATTAAGTATGGGAAGACTTGGGATTTTTTAATAGAAGTAAATTACAAATGTATATAATTTTCTGATATCAGTTGATTTAAAAGAAAAAGATTTTTGCTGGACAACCCCTTTATTATGTCAATTTAAACATACTGTTGTGTGCTGACCCTCTAATGGAGCAAGATGCAACTCAGAGGGCCAGTGCTCTGAATGTTTTAGGAGCCAGACTGTGTAGTGTTTCTAGGCCTTTGGCAGAGAATGATGGGAGTTGTAGTTCTGCACCAGATGGAGAGACCCAATAATCTATTAGAAGAAGAAGCATCCCAGCTTTAGTGCTGTTAACCAAGAAAAGAAAAACTGACACAAAATGGGTGTGTCTTTCATAGGGGGTGTGGCTTATAAAAGGGGCTTGTCATAATTATTGTTATCGAGATTGCATGTTTAATTAACCGTGATATTGATTTTGGCCGTTATCGCCAGCCCTAACTGATTATTTCCTATAGATGGATCCAGTGGTACAAATCCCCCAGAGAGATGTCCGGTCCATGGATTAGGCCGTTGCTTACAGATGGGTGGGGTTGCATACACCTAGCACCCCACCGATCAGCTGTCCTGCCTAACCACGACACTTAGGTGTAAGCGGTTGCTCTGTCTATGGTATAGTGGTGGCACTGGGTATCTCTCATTCTCTACAATGGAAGCACCACCACCAAGCCATGTACAATGCTGGGGATTCCATCTCTATATATTGTGTAAATATAGGTGTCATGGCTGAATAGCTGATCGTCCGGGGACCGGGTGTAAGCAACTTTACAAGTAGCTTTTGATGGTCTATCCTGTATAGGTCATGAGGGTTTTTTCCTGGGAAACGTTTTTAAGGCCTAAAAATAAAAATCTGTAACACTTCAAAGCTCTTTACTGGACTGATTATGATTACAATTGGTCGGAAAGTAGCAGATTAGAATTATAGTTGGTGAGTATAACAATGCCTCTACCTGACACATATTGATGCTTTAGAGCCCTATTAAACAGCCCAATGAGCAGGTTAAGCGACCGTCAATATGCTAGATCGGTGCTCGTTTACAAAGCCTATTAGACGACTTGAGGTTCATATAACAAGGGCAGCACAGGCATCATTAGTGATGTCCGTGCAGTCCTTGCTAGAAAATAATAATGATGTTATGCTTACCTCTCCACGGTTTCTGTGTTCTCCTGCCTTGTCTCCGGACACTTCCAAGCCTATCTCTACAGTGACAGCCCATTCAGCCATTCACTGACCTCAGTGAATGGCGGAAGTCAGTTATTGGCTGAGCAGGTTGTCACTGTAGAGACAGGCTCAGAAGTGTCCAGAGACAAGGCAGGAGAATACAGGAAGCGTGGAGAGGTAAGTATAAAATCTTTATTTTTAAGGGGCTGCAGCAAGCGAGCGTAGATCTAATCTAAGGAGCCATTACAGGACTCCATCCATCCTGCACAGTCGCGGAATACAGGCTTTATGTATCGGTGTCCACATATATAACTAATACAGCTGCAACTTTATTTCCCCTCTTGCATCCAATGGGATATATACAGGCACTGAATGAGATATAACATGCTGAGCCCCCTGAGCTGTATGTGATACCTGTCATGCATCTTTATCTGAGTGACAGCAGTGCTGTGCTGTGAATAAGTTGAATAAGGCCTAATTCACACGTCCGTTGTTCTGTCCGCAATTGCAGACAGAACATAAAACCAATGTTGTTCAATGGCCCCATTCACATGTCCATGCGTATATAGGGGGCCGCGATCCGTGCCGCAAAAAATCTGGACATGTTGTAATGCGGACCGTTTTTTGCCGCACGGATCGCTAGGGTGAATGAAGTGTAACGTAGTGCTCCGTGAAGCACGGAGCACTACGGAGGCACATTCGTATTGTGGGTGGTCGCGGATTGCACTACGGGTGTGTTAATGTGTCCTAAAGCTGCAGCGCTGCCCTCCCCCGACCTTGTGTCATCTATGATGTTGTTTCTTCCAGGTGAGGATGGGATGAGAAGCGCCCATGGAAATCTTCTATCTCCCAATTATGTATTGGAAAATGGTCATTTACCGGATGGCAAAGAAAGAACGGGACGTGGACTGGGTAAAGTTCTTCCAAATCCTGAATGTGGGAAACTTTCTGAACAGAAATCTCATCTCTCTGTGTATGAGACAATTCATGTAAAGGACAGGCCATTGTCACGGCCGGAAGAAGGGCCAAAATCATGTCTTGTGGAATATCAGAGGACTCACACAGGTAGAAAGCCAATTTCATGTTCAGAATGTGGGAAATGTTTTAGTAAGAAATCATATCTTATTATCCATCAGAGAACTCACACGGGAGAGAAGCCGTTTTCATGTTCAGAGTGTGGAAAATGTTTTAGTAAGAAAGCAAATCTTTTTATCCATCAGAGAACTCACACGGGAGAGAAGCCATTTTCATGTCCTGAATGTGAGAAGTGTTTTAGTCATCAATCAGGTCTTGTGCAACATATTACAACTCACAGAGGAGAGAAGCCTTTTTCCTGTTCTGAATGTGGAAAATGTTTTAGTAGGAAATCAAGTCTTATTATTCATCAGAGAACTCACACAGGAGAGAAGCCATTTTCATGTCCTGAATGTGAGAAGTGTTTCAGTGATGAATCAACTCTTCTTAAAGGACAACTCCCGCGGGACCCCAAAAAAAAAAAAAACACAGACACACACAGACACCATACTCACCATCTCTCCGGTGACGATCGCCACTCGATTCGCCCGCCGTCCGCCTCTCCGTCGCCGCCGTCCGCCATCCAGCGATGTCTCCAACTTCCGGGTCCAGGGGATGGAAAAGGCTGCCAGTGCGCTTGCGCACCGGCAGCCTTTTCATTGGCTGGAGCGCATCACATGGCTTCCAGCAAGCTCAGCCAATCAGGGCTGAGAAAGCTGGAAGCCATGTGATGCGCTCCAGCCAATGAAAAGGCTGCTGGTGCGCATGTGCACCAGCAGCCTTTTCATCCCCATTCACTTTGCATGAAGACGCCGAGGAGGAAGAAGACCCGGACCGCCCCTCGGCTCTGACGTCGTCGTCACCAGATGCCGCCCCGGAGAAGAGGACCGTGACGATCGTAATAGGTAATGTATATATTCCTTAACTTCCGGGGTGGGGGGTCGGGGGTCCGAAAGTGGGGGAAGGGGGCCAGGCCGGGTATTTAACCACATTACAAAGTTATATAACTTTGTAATGTGTGTTAAATGAGCAAAAAAAAATTTTTGTGGGAGTTGTCCTTTAATCATAAAAAATTTCACACAGGGGAGAAGCCATTTTCATGCCCTGAATGTATGAAGTGTTTTAGTCGGAAATCATTACTTATTATCCATCAGAGAACTCACACAGGAGAGAAACCATTTTTGTGTACTGAGTGTGGGAAGTGTTTTAATCACAAACCACATCTTGTTATTCATATGAAAACTCACACAGGGGAGAAGCCGTTTTCATGTCCTCAGTGTCATAGATGTTTTATTCGGAAAGCAAGACTTCTGGAACATCTCAGAACTCACACAGGGGAGAAGCCATTTTCATGTCCTGAATGTGAGAAGTGTTTTAGTCGGAAATCATTTCTTATTATCCACCAGAGAACTCATACAGGGGAGAAGCCATTTTCATGTCCTGAGTGCGAGAAGTGTTTTAATCATAAATCACATCTTGTTCTTCATATGAAAACTCACACAGGGGAGAAGCCATTTTCATGTCCTGAATGTGAGAAATGTTTTATTCGGAAATCAAGTCTTGTTGAACATCTCAGAACTCACACAGGAGAGAAGCCATTTTCATGTCCTAAATGTGAGAAGTCCTTTAGTCAGAAATCAAGACTTGTGGAACATACGACGACTCACAGCGGGGAGATGCCTTTTTCCTGTTCTGAATGTAGAAAATGTTTTAGCCGGAAAATGAGTCTTGTGGAACATGAGAGAACTCACTCAGGAGAGAAGCCATTTCCGTGTCCTGAATGTGGAAAGTGTTTTAGCAAAAAAACAAATCTTGTGAGACATGAGAGAACTCACACAGGGAAGAGACAATAGTAATATGCAGTATATAGGAAATTTTTCATTTAGGAATCTGGTATTGTGGAGCATCTCTCTCAGGAGAGAAGACAGAGTGCAGGAAATACGGCGGTGTGGACCTGCTGCCTTTATTGAATTGGGTTGAGAGTAAATGCTCTGTATCTCAAATTCTCCTATGTGATTATATTTTGAAGCCCAATGCTGGATTATGGACCATAGATCCCGGGCTGCAGAATTGGTCCCTATTCCTCCCCCACTGCTCCTATTGTTCTGTGCTAGGAAGGTGTCATCCTGGTTCAGCTGTTAGCCCTTGCTTAGCTTGGATGAGTAAACTGACAACTGGGTGTTACCATTGATATGTCCTAGTGCTGTGTCCCTATAACCTGGCAGTGTCCCCATCAGTATCAGTCTCTGCAGGAACACAGCATATTGACAAACAGGACGGTAACAATAAGTTATCAGGGTCTGGGCTACAGGGATGAATTTTTATAGACTTTTTTGGATTTTAAAAATACCAGATACCAGACATTTGGGGCGTCTACTACCCCTGTAATAATCCAGTGACTCACAGGCGATGTCTTGATTGTAGGTTTTCCTTTTCATTCAGCCCAGACAACATCTCCTAATAACTGCAGAGTTTGAAGCTATAAGCTCTATTATACATAAAGATTGTCGGACGTTCTTGGCTGATTTTCGGTCGTACCAGCCAATAATCGCTTGGTGTGATAGGTCATGTTGAACATGTTTCAGTATGATTTAAAATCCAGATCATAATATGCAATGTGCAATAGGAGTTTTGGCAGCGGACCACTGTTCTCCTCTATGGGCTACCCTGACAGGGAAGCCCCTCCCACAGCTGTCTATGCCCCTCCTTTCTCCCATAAAATAGCACAGACAACAATCAGGAAAGGAGGACCTGAGATGTCAGCACTCATTTCCTTCTCAATATCAGCCCCAACACTTCTTAGTCCTATCACGTCTATGCTCTTTCCCAGTCTCTTCATTCACACTAATAAAATTATTCATTATATTAATTCAGACTCTAGTCACTTCTACTTTACTCCCCAGATCAGACTTAATCTAAAGTACAATACACAAATTTTTTCAATCATTTTCTCTGGTAAGATATTTTATATTTTGTGGATTACATTCACTTCTTATGTTGAGTTAAAAGACAACTCCGGCCAAAAGCATTTTTTAATATGTTATTACTTATGGAAAGTTAGACACATTTCTAATGTACATTAATTATGGGAAATGCACATATACTGCTATTTCCCTTAATTTAGTAGATCAGGGAGACTTCAAAATCTCAGAAATACCGTGACGTCACAAACTAGGGTGTAATTCCTATGGAGTGTCCTGCAGAGTACCATTGACTTCTATATATAGTGCGCCCCTGCTGGACACTCTATTGAATCAATTGATTCGTTTTGATTGAACACATTTATTGAATACATTTGTAGGGCACCGAGCAGGGAGGGAGAGAGGTGCCTATGCATCCAACTACCTCCCCCCTCCCTCCCTGCTTGGTGCTGGGCACATATACACAATTACTACTCCTTCCATTATAGTATGAGCAGATGATGGGAGGAGTAGTACCAGGGCCATCACTAAACAGTCCGACCACCCCCCTCGCCGCCGCTGCCATATCTGCACTGTACTACTCCTCCCATCATCTGCTCATAGTATGAGCAGATGATGGGGGAGTAGTACCTGTGCTATCCCAATCACATCCCCGCCGCCTCCTCCCGCGCTGCTCCTCACACAAGGGCTGCTTTATACCCCCTCCTCCGCTCCTCCTCCCAGCTTCAAACTAACTATCCCTCTGCTCACTCACCGCCGCCGGCCGCCGCTCTCTGCTCTCTGTTCACACTGCATGCCAGCAGCGTCAGCCCTCCCCCACCCTGCTGGCATGCATGTGAGCAGAGAGTGGCAGCGGGGAATCAGCGGCGGGATAGTTAGTCTGAAGTTGGGAGGAGGAGAGGGAGTGGTGGAGGGGGCATGAAGCCCTTGTGTGAGGAGCGGTGCGGGCGGCGGCGGGATAGTTAGTTTAAAGCTGGGAGGAGGAGGAAGGGGCATGAAGCAGCCCTTGTGTGAGGAGCGGCGCGGGAGGAGGCGGCGGCGATGTGATGGGCATAGCACAGGTACTACTCAATCATCTGCTCATACTATGAGCAGATGATGGGAGGAGTAGTACAGTGCAGATATGGCGGGGAGGGGGGTGGGCAAACTGTTTAGTGATGGCCCTGGTACTACTCCTCCTATCATCTGCTCATACTATGAGCAGATAATGGGAGGAGTAGTACAGTGTATATGTGCCCAGCACCAAGCAGGGAGGGAGGGGGGAGGTAGTTAGATGCATAGGCACCTCTCTTCCTCCCTGCTCGGTGCCCTCCAAATGTATTCATTGAATACATTTATAGGATTCTTTGGAGACCAGGACACTTGCTCCCCAAAGTATTCCATAAATATATTCAATCAAAACATAATGTACATAACATTTTTACATACTTATCAATTGATTCAATAGAGTGTTCAGCAGGGGGCGCACTATTTATAGGAGTCAATGGTACTCATTGACTTCTATGTATAGTGCGCCCCCTGCTGGACACTCCATAGGAATTACACCCTGGTTCGTGACGTCATGGTATTTCTGAGATTTTGAAGTCTCCATGATCTACTAAATTAAGGGAAATAGCAGTTTATGTGCAATTCCCATAATTAATGTACATTAGGAATTTGTCTAACTTTACATAAGTAATAACCTATTAAAAAATACTTTTGGCTGAAGTTGTCCCTTAAGGACATTTAGTGCAATTGTAATGACTGTGATTTTTTTTTTTTTTTTTTCATTTTTACGCTTTGTACAATCCATTTTGTATTTAAATAATCAGTTAATTCTTTATACAAGAGGAACATATGTCTTTTTTTTTTTACTATCTAAATAAATATCTTCAAACCCACTATTCCTTATCAGAGAGAGATTTTTGCTGTGATGTCAGTGATATTATTGTGTGTAATAAGACTGAATTTTATTGATATTTGTCAGAAAACGTCAGTCAGGAGTTTATATCAGAGCAGTGATATGTTACATCTCATTATATTATATATCAGAGCAGTGATATGTTACATCGCATTATATTATATATCAGAGCAGTGATGTTACATCTCATTATATTATATATCAGAGCAGTGATGTTACATCTCATTATATTATATATCAGAGCGGTGATGTTACATCTCATTATATTATATATCAGAGCGGTGATATGTTACATCTCATTATATTATATATCAGAGCAGTGATATGTTACATCATTATATTATATATCAGAGCAGTGATATGTTACATCTCATTATATTATATATCAGAGCAGTGATGTTACATCTCATTATATTATATATCAGAGCAGTGATATGTTACATCTCTGTCAGGACTGGCAGGCGTAGACAAGACAAGAGACAGTGACCCTAGATCTGAACCCACCCACTGTCACCTGCCTACTTGCCTCGGTCGACCCTAAACGGTCGCGGACAACCACGGAGTCGGTCCCTACACTGCGTAGGTGAATACACAAAACGTAGACAGACAAACAAAACACAATGGAGGATAGTCAACTAGCAGGGTCAAAACCAAACAGACAACGCAGTACAAAATCAGAAGGAGAGCGGATAGTCAAATGTCAAGCAAGAGGTCAGAACACGGGCAGAGCAATAGCAAGGGGATTAGGACAGGGAACGCTGGGAAAGGAGTAGGGGAGCTGGGACTAGTGACAACTAATAGCCAGCGGGGAACTGAGGATCTGACTGCTTTTTATCCAGGGTAAGAGCTTAGGTCCAGCAGCTGATTGGAGCAGCCCTGATTCCAGCACCAAGCTCAGCTGAACAGACCTAGCAGTGCAGTAACCCCTGCACTGCCAGAAGTCTCACAGGCAAGGCAGGTGTGGCTGAAGTAAAACACAGTTCAGACACAATTCATATGCAAACACAGACAAAAATTCAGCGCTTCCTCGGCCGCCTGGCACAGACCGAGGAGCGCAAAGTCACATTCCTAACAGTACCCCCCCTCTTATGAGGGGCCTCCGGACCCTCTTTCAAAGGACTCGGCTTAGAGGGATTGCGAGCATGGAACTGGCGTATGAGGCGAGGAGCATGAATATCTTTGCTCGCCACCCAAGTTCGCTCTTCTGGGCCGAACCCCTTCCAATGGATGAGGTATTGGACAGAGTTCTGCACCCGACGAGAGTCCAGAATCTTTTCCACTTCAAACTCAAGATCCCCCTGAACGATCAGAGGGGCAGGGGGAGTAGATGGCAACACCGGAGTAACATACATCTTTAATAAAGATTTGTGAAACACATTATGAATGCGCATGGTTCTTGGCAGTTGTAACCTGAAAGAAACAGGGTTAATGATTTCAGTAATGGCATATGGACCAATATATTTAGGTGCTAGCTTTCCGGACGGAACCCTAAGCTTCAAGTTTTTGGTGGAAAGCCACACTTTGTCACCCACACAATACTCTGGGCCAGATATGCGTCTTTTGTTGGCTTGTCTTTTAGAAGATTCTTGGGCTTTAACCAAGCTCTCAAGAGCTCGAGCCCAGACTGTGCACAGTCTACTATAGGTCTTTTCAGCGGACGGGTTAACAGATTCAGAAGCATGCGCAGATGAATACCTTGGATGAAAACCATAATTACAGAAAAACGGCGACATTTTGATAGATTGATTTTTCCCTATTATTGAGGGCAAATTCTGCCAAGGACAAATACTCCTTCCATTTGTCCTGGGCACCAGAAACAAAGCATCTGAGAAATTGTTCCAATGACTGGTTCACTCTTTCAGTTTGCCCATTGCTCTGAGGGTGAAAGGCAGATGAAAATGATAATAAAGTGCCCAATCGACCACAGAACTCCCTCCAGAACTTAGACACAAACTGCACCCCTCTATCAGATACAATGTTCTCTGGCACCCCATGTAGCCGTAGAATATGATTGATAAACAAAGATGCTAAAGCACGTGAATTAGGAAGTTTCTTAAGGGGAATGAGATGGCACATTTTGGAGAATCTATCAACAACAACCCAGATGACAGTCTTTCCTTTTGATGGCGGCAAGTCAGTGATGAAGTCCATTGAAAGGTGAGTCCAAGGTCTCTCAGGTAAAGGTAGAGGATGTAAAAGACCTTCGGGTAATCTGCGAGGGACCTTGGACCTGGCACAGACCTCACAGGCCTCAACAAACAGTTTAACATCTCTGGCCCAAGTAGGCCACCAATAACAACGTGAGAGCAAATACTTTGTGCCAGCAATGCCCGGGTGACCTGCTAATACAGAACAATGGGTCTCTTCAAGAACCCTGAGTCTAAGATTAGGAGGTACAAAGAGTTTCCCATCTGGAGTATTCCTGGGTGCTAGGGACTGTGAGTTTACCACCTGAGCTGCAAGTTCAGGTTGGAGAGTGGCAATGACCACTCCTGGTGTTAAAATAGTCTCAGGTTCTTCCCTGGGGGCACTGCTGACATCAAAGCTGCGAGACAGGGCATCAGCTCGGACATTTTTAGAACCAGGACGAAAGGTAATCTCAAAATTAAACCGGGTAAAAAATAATGCCCACCTGGCTTGCCGGGGGGTAAGGCGTTTAGCCTTGTCCAGGTATAATAGGTTCTTATGGTCAGTTAAAACCTTAATCTTATGCTTAGCCCCTTCAAGAAAATGTCTCCATTCATCAAAGGCCCACTTAATGGCCAGTAGTTCTCTGTTGCCGATATCATAATTACACTCTGTTTTAGAGAATTTTCTTGAAAAGTAGGCTACAGGGCTTAAGTTAGTCAGTGTCACAGGACCCTGTGAGAGAACTGCTCCAACCCCTACCTCCGAAGCATCCACCCCAATGATAAATGGTTGCTCAGGATCAGGCTGAATAAGGATTGGAGCTTCAGAGAAACACCTCTTCAACTGTCCAAATGCCTGTACGGCTTCGGGGCTCCAGTTCACCAGATCTGCCCCTTTTCTGGTTAAATCAGTTAATGGTTTAGCAATGACAGAGAACCCCTTAATAAATTTTCTATAGTAATTGGCAAACCCCAAAAACCGTTGCAGGGCCTTGAGGTTAGTTGGGCGTTCCCATTTCTCAATAGCGGTCACTTTAAGGGGGTCCATACAAAAAGAGTTAGGGGTGATAATATAACCAAGAAAAGAGACTTTCTGGATCCCGAACTGGCACTTGGACAATTTAGCGTAGAGGTGATTCTGTCGGAGTAACTCCAATACCTTACGGACGTGACAAACATGAGAGGACCAATCTGGTGAAAAAATTAAGATGTCGTCCAGGTATACTACCAGAAACTGACCAAGATATTTACGAAAGACATCATTTACAAAGTGCTGAAAAACTGCCGGCGCGTTACTTAACCCAAAGGGCATGACTAGGTATTCAAAATGCCCTTCAGGGGTATTGAAGGCAGTTTTCCATTCATCCCCTTCTCTTATTCGAATCAGATTGTAGGCCCCACGAAGATCAATCTTGGAGAACCACTGAGCACCCACAATCTGATTAAACAGATCCGGAATAAGAGGAAGGGGGTGCTGATTCTTAATGGTGATCTTATTAAGTTCACGGTAATCTATGCAGGGTCTAAGTCCACCATCTTTCTTCCCCACAAAAAAGAAACCAGCACCTAATGGAGAGCAAGAGGGACGAATATGACCTTTGCGAAGACTATCCTGGATGTATTCTCGCATGGCCTCCCTCTCGGGTCTGCACAAATTAAAAATTCTCCCCTTAGGATATTTGGACCCTGGAATCAAATCAATAGCACAATCGTACGGACGGTGCGGTGGCAGAACTTCCACAGATCTTTCATCAAACACATCGGCAAAGTCAGCTACAAACTCAGGAATCTCTCCCTCCATAGTAGAGCAGTCTGTGACATTTAATGCAATACAGTGAGAAGAACACTTAGAACCCCATTTAATCAACTCCTTAGTGGACCAATCAAATACAGGATTATGTTGTTCCAACCAGGGCAAACCCAAAATTATGTCAGAAGACAAGTTATCTATGACCAGAAAATCAAGAATCTCCTTGTGTACTGACCCAACCTGCACCTCCATAGAAGGAGTAATGTACCTGACTTTACCCTGGGCCAGGGGTGTAAAATCAGCACCAGTAATAGTCAACGGACATCTAAGCTGAAGCGGGCATATTCCCAGAGCTGACCAGAATGCAGAGTTAATGAAGTTGGCCGAGGCCCCCGAATCCACATGAGCGTAACCAGAAACAGATTTGTCTCCCAAAAACAAAGAAATAGGCAACATTAATTTGTTTTTCTTTTCAAGAGGTACCTGGGCACCTGAGTGACCCCCTCGATCGTCACTCAGGCGCTGGAGTTTTTCCGGAGGTGGTTCTGGTCTGGAGGTACATTCCCTCACCCGGTGTCCGGCCTTTCCACAGTACAAACAGAGATTATGTTGTAGGCGGTAAGCCCGTCTAATCTTGGCATCCGCAACCCCGAGTTGCATGGGTTCATCTTGCAATCGGGGAACAGAAGGACTTAACTTAGGAGTAGAAACAGCAGAGGACAGGGTTTTAGAAGATTCAGGGGTGTCTTTCTCTCTGCGTCTGTCTCTGAGTCGTCTGTCCACCCGTATGGCTAATGTCATGGTCCCCTCTAAAGTATCAGGGGTAGGGTACACTACCAATAGATCTTTAAGCTGATCCGACAACCCCATCCGGAACTGGCAACGCAGAGCTGGATCGTTCCAGCCGGATGGTACACACCACTGCCGGAACTCAGCACAATATTCTTCTACAGGTCTCTTACCCTGTCTCAGAGAAGTAAGCTGATGCTCTGCTACTGCCGCCTGGTCTGGGTCATCATATAATAGCCCTAGGGCAGCAAAAAATTGATTCACGGAGGTCAACTCCATGGATCCAGGGGACAATGAAAAAGCCCACTCCTGAGGAGGACCCTGCAAGAGGGACATAATAATGCCCACCCTTTGGTCCTCGCCCCCAGAGGAGCAGGGGCGCAAACGAAAAAACAACTTGCATCCCTCTCTAAATGTTCGGAAACTCCTCCTGTCTCCCTTAAACTTTTCAGGGAGCTGCACAGGAGGTTCCAGAGGTAGAGGGGTGGTCATGGTCACCTGTAGTGGTGCAGTCTCTTGCTCCTGGACGCGCTCAGCAAGGTTCTGAACCAGCGTGTTCAGACCTTGCATCTGGTTAACCAGAGCCTCCATGGCGTCCATGATGCAAGGTGACTGCAAAAAAAAAAAAAAAAAAAAAAATTTTTTTTTTTTTTTTTTTTTTAAGGCTGGCTATTCTGTCAGGACTGGCAGGCGTAGACAAGACAAGAGACAGTGACCCTAGATCTGAACCCACCCACTGTCACCTGCCTACTTGCCTCGGTCGACCCTAAACGGTCGCGGACAACCACGGAGTCGGTCCCTACACTGCGTAGGTGAATACACAAAACGTAGACAGACAAACAAAACACAATGGAGGATAGTCAACTAGCAGGGTCAAAACCAAACAGACAACGCAGTACAAAATCAGAAGGAGAGCGGATAGTCAAATGTCAAGCAAGAGGTCAGAACACGGGCAGAGCAATAGCAAGGGGATTAGGACAGGGAACGCTGGGAAAGGAGTAGGGGAGCTGGGACTAGTGACAACTAATAGCCAGCGGGGAACTGAGGATCTGACTGCTTTTTATCCAGGGTAAGAGCTTAGGTCCAGCAGCTGATTGGAGCAGCCCTGATTCCAGCACCAAGCTCAGCTGAACAGACCTAGCAGTGCAGTAACCCCTGCACTGCCAGAAGTCTCACAGGCAAGGCAGGTGTGGCTGAAGTAAAACACAGTTCAGACACAATTCATATGCAAACACAGACAAAAATTCAGCGCTTCCTCGGCCGCCTGGCACAGACCGAGGAGCGCAAAGTCACATTCCTAACAATCTCATTATATTATATATCAGAGCAGTGATATGTTACATCTCATTATATTATATATCAGAGCAGTGATATGTTACATCTCATTATATTATATATCAGAGCAGTGAGGGATATGTTACACATCTGTTTTACTGAAATTGCTGAAGCCAAAGTCACATACAAGGAATCCAGTACTTTTTCTGTGCAGATCCACAGTTGCAGGTTTTCTTGCAGAATCTCCCCGGGATCGCAGCTGCCTGTCATTATCCTCGGTCCCGCACACATCAAAAGCCCTGGAAGCTATTTACTCAACACAAAATAAGGAGATTTTCATTACATTATATTGGGCACAAATGAGAGGGAAGTATCGGTATCATTTTAGATGAAGATTGGACAAGTATTACACAAAATATGAAAGTAGCCACACTAAATATAATCTCCACCCCCCATTCAAGAATGGGAACAACTAGTTAATAAAATACATCGATATGAGGAAATGTACAATAATGTCTAACACAACTGATATTCATCTATGAGCCAGTCCCACATCAGGTAGAAAGTTGTGCGCTCAGCTCACTCTCCCGGATATATACAGCACTCGCGCACCATTGTTCTCTGTTATCAGCCATTATCACACTTTTTCCTCTCTAGGCATCTGAATGTCTGGAGTATTTGATCCCAAATGTGGCGAATACAAATGTAGCAAGTAGTCAGCTCACCAGTCCTAATTTCCCTTGTTGGTGCACGGTAAAGCCCGGAACCAGGCAGCATGGAATTCAAAGAAAGGGTCCTATCTCTTAGGAGTGCTGGAACCTTTCTCTAAATACCTGCAGTAATACTGTAATACTGCAGGTAAATACAATCTGCATTAAAATTTGTGTCTGTGTGCATTTTGCAGAACAGTTTTTCTATGGTGGTGTAACAGAGGTGTGTGTGTGTCTGTGTATTGATACAACATTGTGTGTGCCTGTGGATGTTTGTACAGCAGAGCCAAATGTGTATATTGTAGCTGGGTGTATATGACATAGCAGAGCTGAGTGTGTATGGTGTAGCAGAGCTGAGTGTGTATTGTGCATACAGTACCTGTGTATGTGTAGGTACAAGGCACTGTCATTTCAATAAACTTTGACCCCTTCACTGCATTATCCCCTTCATGACCTTAGAACACCAGGGAAGTTTAATTAGCATAAAATATTTTTTCCCTGTTTTCAGTGGTCTAAATTAGGGCTGCGTCTTATAAAGCGAAAAAAAGAAAAATTAAATTCTAAAAGTGACCTCATATATTTTATAGAGTCATTACATACAGAGTGAACTTTTTCAAGCATTTATTTCTGTTAAAGTTGATGATTATGGATTACAGCCAAGAAAAACCCAAAAGTCAGTATTTCAGAAAATTAGAATAATGAACCCAAAAGAAGGGAAATGAAACCCCAAGAAGAAAAAGCCACAAAAGTTGATTGCTAAAGAAGCTGGCTGTTCTCAGAGTTCTGTATCAAAGTATATTAATGGAAGGTTGAGTGGAAGGTAAAAATGTGGTAGAAAAAGGGGCACAAGCAACTGGGAGAACCGCAGTCTTAACAGGATTGTAACGAAAATGCCATTCAAAAATTGGGAGAGATTCGCAAAGAGTGGACTGCTGCTGGAGTCAGTGCTTCAAAAGCCACAAGCACATCCAGACGTCTGCAGGACATGGGCTACAAGTGTTGCATCCCATGTGTCACTCCTGAGAAATAAAGAATGCCAGAAGCGTCTTATCTGGGCCAAGGAAAAGAAGATCTGGACTGTTGATCTGTCCAAGGGGCTGATTTCAGATGAAAGTAAATTTTGCATTTCATTTGGAAATCTCAGTCCCAGAGTCTGGAGGAAGAGTGGAGAGGCACAATCCAAGCTGCTGGAGGTCTAGTGAGAAGTTTCCACGATCAGTGACGGTTTGGGGAGCCATGTCATCTGCTGCTGTAGGTTCACTGTGTTTCATGAACACCAAAGTCAACGCTGCCATCTATCAGGACATTCTATAGCACTTCTTGCTTCCCTCTGCTGAAAAGATATTTGGAGTTGGAATTTTCATCTTCCAGCAGGATTTGGCACCTGTCCACACGGCCAAAAGTACCAATCCCTAGTTTACTAACCACAGCATCACAGTGCTTGATTGGCCAGCAAACTCGCTAGACCTTAACCCCATAGAGAATTTATGGGGTATTGTCAAGAGAAAGATGGGCTACCTGGGCTTCAATAACCCCTCTGCAGTGCCATCAGCTGATCGTCTCCATGCCACATTGCCGTCATTCATGCAAAAGGTGCCCTGACCAAGTAGTGAGGGCATTTACTGTACAGACTTTTGAGTTGGTTGACATTTCTGTGTTAAAAACATTTTTTTTCAGTTGGTTTTAAATAATGTTCTAATTTTCTCAAATACTGACTTTTGGGTTTTTTCTTGGCTGTAATCCATAATCATTAACTTTAACAGAAATAAACGCTTGAAAAAGTTCACTCTGTATGTAATGACTCTTTACAATTTCTGAGGTCACTTTTTGAATTGATACACCTACAAGTTTCTAGAAAACCCTTGAATATACAATATTTTCCTAGGAGTGGAAACCACTATTGTAAACTTCTAACACCTATATTTCCCACCCTCAGAACCAAGTAAAAAAAAAACATACAAACAGTAATATAATATCAATTTTTATTATCACAAAAATCCAGAAAGTTAAAAACACCCATAAAAATTAGAGGGGACTAGGTACCGGAAAAGCCAGGGCAAATGGGGCAATATAGTGCATACAATAAAGTAATAATATAGAGTAATTAAATAGATAGGGTCTGTAAAAAAAATTTATATTAAGATAGGAGGATCATACAATTATAGGAAATACTTAATCTGTGCCATATGGACTGTATAGTAGGAAGAGCCACCGCCCAAATGGTACTATGATTCCACTATTGCCTAAATATAGATAAAGTGCAAATGCAATAAGGTAGAAAAATTAAACATGTGGCAGTGATGGCTCATTTGGAACAAATATAAAGTGCAAATGCTATACAGTGGACATAGAATAAGTAACAGTATACAGGTAAATATAAAGCAAAATGAGGCACACAGAATTGTGATCCCCTCACAGACCCCCAACAACCCACATCATGTGCCCTGTGCTGGACCAAAGTTGCAGCGGTTCTGGTCTCCTGGGGGCGGGTAGGCGAACATACATACACACATTCACTCTCACACACACATACACACATTCACACATTCACTCTCACACATACATACATTCATTCACTCTCACACATACATATACATACATTCATTCACTCTCACATATACATACATACATTCTCTCTCTGACACACACCAAGCTCCCTATATCTTCCCAGCACCTGCCTCCTCTGTCCTCCTCCTTCTCACCGGCACCAGCTCTCCCGCCCCTCCCCCTCCTCTGCACATGGCTGGAAGGAGTTTGTGAAAGCCAGGACATCTCCAGACAGCACAGGGGAGGGGGCAGGACCCCCAGACTGCAGTTTAGTGAGAAGAACAGGTCTGGAAAAGTCCGTTCTTGTCACTAAGCTTTGCAGTGTACTGGCAGCAGCACCGGGCCCCTCTCTGTGAGTCACCTGGCCCGGGCCCCTTACAGCACTCCCGGCAATACTGCCCTGATGGTGGCCCTGAGTACAATAATGAATAAAGAGGTGTTCAGTGAATAGAAGTGCAATAAAAAAAACATGCTAAGGACAAACACAACATATATTGCAAAGTGAAGTACAGTATGACTATATTAAAAGATCAGAACTTTCATATATACAATTTATAGTGATGTGCCAATCCAAGTAAAGTATGAATATAATGGATGTAAGTGACCAAAAAAAAAAAAAGGAGCTGGTACCTATCCACTCCCAAAATAGTGCTAAATGTGTAATATATAAATAGTAATGTAAAGTGTGTGATGACAATAAGTGACAAAGTGCAACAACAGATGAAATACATGTAGTGTGAATGTGTATGGTGTGATGTATTCATACTTAAGTGCAAATAACTGGCAAACGATATGTGCCCATAGCCATGAAGGGGCGGGGAATAGGGCCACTACTTCTTTCCTTTCCCTTCCTTCTCTCCTTTCTTCTTCTTTTTATGTATGGACAGAGATAACAAAAATTAAAAATAATATGGGAGCACATGTAAATACTATAATTTGCAAAGAGGGGATATGTGACACAACAAAATGTGTCATAATGCGATAGTTATTCAAAAATAGGAGTGTAAAAAGTGTAATGGCACATAACTTGAGATATGATGAATGCTACATAATTACCAAATATAGAAAGTTCACATAATATACATATGAAATATATTTAAGAAAGTATAAAGCAAAATAGAAATGTAAAGAAGAGATGGAGATCCGTAGGGATCCATAGAAACTAGCAGAGGAATAGTATAAGCAGATATGTAATGGACCTAACAAGCATGAGGCAATGGACAGAGTGGCAAATATACCGCAAGGGAGACACCAGGAACGCAAAGAAGATGTGTGCCCAAAGGCTGGGAGGGAAGATAACCCCGATCAGAGCACAGGCAAGTAATAGCCCGTACCCTTGGGGAAATATAGGAAAAGATCCAAGCTATCCATGGCACACATTTAACTGCAGAACAGAGTGGCAAGCACACAAACAAATAGAAGGTCCCAGAGAGCATCCTGCCTGACCATAGAATAGGCAGGCGAACGCATGTACCACGTGGGAAGCCACTGGAACAATACTGTCCCCCCGGTATCCCACAGGCTGGCTGGATGGTCCAACACAGGGCAGCCGATCCCGCAGCAGAGAGAGGCCCGCAACAACGCCCATCCCCCACCGAACCGAACCAACACCAGCCCAGGCCCAGCACAAACGCATCCAGATATAGATTGGGGTCACGGTTCAGCTAAATCCACAAAGGGGAGGGAATTTCTTAACCTATTACAGGATAATTTTCTGGGCCAGTTTGTGGAGGAGCCAACTAGAAGTGATGCCTTGTTGGATCTGGTTATTTCTAACAACGCTGAGCTGGTTGGGGATGTCACTGTTCATGAACACCTGGGGAATAGTGACCACAATATAGTGACTTTTAGCTTAAAGTGTAGAAAAGAAAAACATGTCGGGAGGGCAAATTTTCCTGGGTTAAGGGCTGAACTTCAGGGCATAGACTGGGAGCGGCTGCTGTCACATACTGATACAGCTAATAAATGGGAAATCTTCAAATCCACATTAAATAACTGTACTGCCAAATATATTCCTATGGGTAACAAATATAAATGGTTAAAATCCAATCTCACTTGGCTTACAACCGAGGTTAGAGGGGCTATAAATGAGAAAAAAGGGGCATTCAAAAAATACAAATCTAAGGGGTCAGCTGTAGCCTTTAAACATTACAAAGAAGTCAACAAAACCTGTAAAAATTTAATAAAAGCAGCAAAAATTCACAATGAAAGGCAGGTAGCTATAGAAAGCAAAAGAAACCCCCAAAAATTCTTCAAATATATTAATGCAAAAAAACCAAGGTCAGAGCATGTAGGACCCCTAAATAATGGCGACGGGGAGTAAATAACTGGGAATCAGGAGAAAGCTGAGTTACTTAATGGCTTCTTCAGTTCTGTATATATAAAAGAAGAGGATGGAGCTGTGGTGGGTGGGGCCAGTACTGAGGTGGGTGGGGCCAGTGCTGCTAACACATGTAATGTACTGAACTGGTTTACTATAGATATGGTCCAAGATCAATTAAATAAACTCAATGTAACCAAAGCTCCAGGGCCTGATGGATTGCACCCCAGAGTTCTTAGGGAACTCAGTTCTGTAATTTTTCTACCCTTGTATGAAATATTCAGTGATTCTTTGCTTACTGGTATTGTGCCGAGGGACTGGCGTAAGGCAAATGTAGTGCCGATCTTAAAAAAGGGCTCTCGAACTTCCCCAGGTAACTACAGACCTGTAAGCCTAACGTCCATTGTGGGGAAACTATTTGAGGGGCTTATAAGGGACTACATCCAGGAATATGTAGTGGCTAATAGTATTATAAGTGATAACCAGCATGGTTTTACTAAGGACAGAAGCTGTCAAACCAACCTAATATGTTTCTATGAAGAGGTAAGTAGAAGCCTGGATGGCGGCGCGGCTGTGGATATCGTGTACCTGGATTTTGCTAAAGCGTTTGACACAGTTCCTCATGGACGTCTGATGGGTAAGTTAAAGTCTATCGGTTTGGAAAGTTTAATGTGTAACTTGATTGAAAACTGGCTTAATAATCGTACCCAGAGAGTGGTGGTCAATGATTCCTACTCCGAATGGTCCCCGGTAATAAGTGGTGTACCCCAGGGGTCAGTACTGGGCCCTCTTCTGTTTAACTTGTTTATTAATGATATTGAGAATGGAATTAACAGCAATGTTTCTATCTTTGCAGATGACACCAAGCTTTGTAGTACAGTACAGTCTATGGAGGATGTGCAGATGTTACAGGATGACTTAGACACACTGAGTGTTTGGGCGTCCACTTGGCAAATGAGGTTCAATGTGGATAAATGTAAAGTTATGCACCTGGGTACTAATAACCCACATGCATCATATGTCCTGGGGGGAGTTACTCTGGGAGAGTCACTGATGGAGAAGGATCTGGGTGTACTTGTAGATAATAGACTACAGAACAGCACACAATGTCAGTCAGTGGCTTCTAAAGCCAGCAGGATATTGTCATGCATTAAAACAGGCATGGACTCACGGGACAGGGATATAATATTACCGCTCTATAAAGCTTTGGTGCGGCCTCATCTGGAGTATGCCGTCCAGTTTTGGAACCCGATTCATAAAAAGGATGTTCTAGAGCTGGTGGGGGTACAAAGACTAAACTAAACTAATAAGGGGAATGGAGCATCTTAGTTATGAGGAGAGATTAAAAGAATTACATTTGTTTAGTCTGGAGAAGAGACGTTTAAGGGGAGATATGATTAATTTATTTAAATATATAAATGGCCCCTAGAAGAAATATGGGGAAGGGGGCGCATGCGCGCAGCTCGACAGTGAGGACGCACCTCATGTGAGCTCCGCTCCGGCTGCAGCTATCCCGGCTTCCTTTAGCGCCGTATCCCGGCTTCCTTTAGCGCCGTATCACGGCTCCTGAGCATTCAACCCTGACCTACCGATTGGGGACGATGTCCACAAGAACTAAGAAGACAAAGGGCAGACTTACTCAGCGTCTCTCGCTCTCTATTCCCGACATCTTCAAGTCCATGCAGGCCTCACAGGAGGGAGCCGGCACCATCTTGGACACGCTGGCGGCAGCGGAGGAGGGGGAAGGAGATGAGATTCTCACTGAACCGCTCGATGCACAATCTCTGTACAGGTCCATGAAACAACTATTTAAGCATGAACTGCAAAAAGTCCTCACAGAATTTACCACCCAGGTTCAAGAGCTGGGCCAGCAAATCTCCGATGCAGAACATAAGCTGGATGAGATTACAGACACAATGGAGGCTGATCACCTGGACTTTATTGAACATGGTGAACGTTTGGACCTTATGGAATTAAAGCTTGAGGACCTGGAAAACAGGTCGCGCCGGGCGAATATACGTATAAGGGGCTTACGTGAGTCCTACATCTACCTTAAAGGTACAGTGACCACCCTGTTTACAGCTCTACTCCCCTCCTCCCCAGCCGAACTGTTTAGGATTGACAGAATCCATAGAGCCCTTAACAAGCCTCGCCAGGCTGATATTCCGAGGGACGTGATTCTGAAGCTTCACTATTCAGAACAAAGGGACCCTATAATGGCAGCTGCCAGAAATTTAGATACCCTACCAGATCTCCCACCCTCAGTCTGTCTCTATACAGATTTGGCGCCATCTACTTTGGAAAGAAGACGCCAAATGCATCCTATCACTTTGGCCCTTGTCAAGAATAATGTGAGATATCGTTGGGGCTTTCCTTTTTCTCTGAACTTTACTATACATAATCATACTTATGTGGTCCGCACACTTCGTGATGCACGAGAAGCACTGCAGAAGGAAGACATCACGGTGGATGACCCTGACCCACCACCATTGTCGCAGAGACAGACCCGTCCTACGAGATCCTGGACCACTGTGAAACCAGCCTCTAGAAGACCAGCAGCCCGTAAGGGCGAGGACGCTGTATCCACATAAGCCGTCTGCGACAGTTTTTGTTTTCAGTTTTCTGCCATTTGTCTTTACCTCTTGCCTCAGTATGGGTAGTAACCAGGCCCGCAGCCGGTTGCAGTTGGTGAACCATGTTGCCTACTATACCCTCGGGTATATCTAGATTAGGTTGGTTTGGTCCCAGACCACCAATCCTTCTGGTATCTATTTGTTTTATGTTAGTTAGTTTTTTGTGTTTTCTTGTTGATGTTCTTCTTTTCTCTTCTCCAGTTTTGTCTGTACCGGTATGTACCGTCCTTTTTCCTGTATATGTTGCTTTTAAGAGGACCTTCTCTTATGTAAGCTCCCCTGGTTATGCAGACTGTACTGATGAATGCGGTTTGTTCAACTCCAGCATTGCTTCCTCCCTTTATTAGATGTGTAGGGTATTGTCTCATAATGTAAGGGGGTTTAACTCCCCCACTAAGTGTAAAAAAGCATTCCGGGATTATTTGAAACATGCTCCTGATGTCATTGCTCTCCAGGAGTGCCATTTTACCCCTACATCCTGTCCAAAATATTTTCACCCACAATACTCTACTGTCCGTATGGCCACTTATCATTCTAAAACTAGAGGTGTTATGTTTCTCCTGAGAAACTCCTTCCCTTTTTCAATTCAGGAAGAAATTGTAGACTCAGAGGGACGCTACCTGATTCTGTTGGGTACTGTTTACGAGAAACGTATATGTCTGATTAACTCCTATGCTCCGACTGATGACCCTTTGGTTTTTTTTCTAATCTTTGTAAACATATTTCTACATTACAATATGACATGCTAATCTGGGCCGGAGATTTTAATATGGTCTACAATGGCAAGTTAGACAGGTCCAACGATGCCCCTCTGCGCCGTACTGGTGCACAGCAGCGTCTTTTGACCTCCTCTTTCTCTGAGCTTGGGATGGCGGACGTTTGGAGGGAACATAATGGTACTGCAAGAGGCTATTCCTATTTCTCCCCAACACATCATCACTACACGAGAATAGATTGGATTCTGACCTCTACGTCCGCCCTCCCTGCTTTGCTCTATGCCAGACATGTTCTATCGGTATGGTCGGACCACGACATTGTGTTGGCGGAATTTGATCTAATAGGTAAACTTTCCACCCCTTTTAAGTGGAGGATGAATGATTCCTTGCTGACTAATCTCCGTATACGTCAACAGCTCCAAGATGACCTGATGTCCTACTTCAAAGCCAATGCAGTGCCGCCTTCTGACCCTTGTTGGGTGTGGTTGGCCCATAAGGCCTTCATGAGGGGCCGATTAATTTCTGTGGCTACCGGGGTGAAGAGGGAACGTAATCGGGCCCAAGTTACGTTAGAAAATAAACTTCTAAGACTCTCTATAGCACACCAACGTAACCCCACCATTTATCTCTCTAAAGCTATCTCTGATGTTAAATTACAACTTGATGCTGTTCTTACTCACAGGACAGAGAAGGCGGTTTGTTGGACGCAAGCTACATACTATAAATGGGCTAATAAACCGGATCGGCTCCTAGCTAAAATGTTAGCTCAGAAACAGAGGATGAATCACATCCACAAATTGCAGGTACGTCCTGGGTTATTTACCTCCCACCCTGACCGCGTTTATCAATTTTTCCACTCCTTTTATTCTTCTCTCTATGCTGACCCTTCCCCCCCTTCCTCCTCTAGAATTCAGCACTTTTTAGACTCACTCGCTTTAGCATCTATCTCTGAGAGTGACCGGGTTATGTTGGATAGCCCTATCACAGCCGAGGAGATCACAGAAGCGATTTGCCGTCTGAAGCTAGGCAAAGCGCCTGGACCGGATGGCTTTTCGGCTATGTACTACAAGAAATTTTTACTACATCTAGTTCAACCTTTGGCCACATTTTATAACTCCTTATCCAATGGCCAGAATGTCCCTTCAGAATTTCTAGATGCTCTAATAACCCTTATCCCCAAGCCAAATAAAGACCCTACCCTTTCTACGAACTATCGGCCTATTTCCCTAATTAATTTAGATGCTAAGATTCTCACCTCTATCCTTTCTACTCGCCTCAATCCTCTTCTCCCTCATCTAACCTGCAATGACCAAGTGGGATTCATTCCTGGGAGGCAGGCCCCGGACAATATCCGCAAAGTCCTTGACATTATTAGCTGGTCCAACGCCTCTTCTACGCCGATGATGTTATTGGCACTTGATATAGAGAAGGCGTTTGACAGCCTGTCCTGGGCCTTCCTCTTTGGAGTGTTAGATCGTATGGGCTTTGGAGGCACGTTCACTAAGATTTTACACCTTCTTTACTCTTCTCCTTCAGCTTTTCTTAAGCTTCCTTCTTCTTGTGCGTCCGCAATACCTATCTCCCGGGGCACCCGACAGGGGTGTCCATTGTCACCGGCCCTTTTCGCGCTGGCAATGGAGCCCCTGGCGGCAGCAATACGTCACAATCCCAATATACGAGGGGTTGACATAGCCTCCCACTCCTATAAACTTCATCTATTTGCCGATGATTCTCTGCTTTCACTGACTCACCCCTTGGTTTCCCTTCCCAATCTTTTTCAGACCCTGTCTAACTTTTAGAAAGTGTCTGGCCTTCGAATCAATCAAGCGAAGTCAGAGACTCTATATTGTAATGTTCCCCTGTCTCAGCAAAAACTCTTGTCACTGAATTTTGGTTTCCCCCCCCCCCCTCCCAAGTCACTTGCCTATCTGGGCATTAAGCTCACTAGCTCTCTCTCCACTTTGTATTCTTCCAACTACCCCTCTCTCTTTTCTGCAATCAGAACTGATCTGTCTAAATGGAACTTTCCTCATCTGTCTTGGTTGGGAAGGATAAACGCGGTGAGGATGGTTGTGTTACCCAGGGTGCTTTATCATTTTCGGTGTCTCCCAATACCCCTAGTTCGCTCAGACCTATTGGGCCTACAGAGAGATATACTTCGCTTTATTTGGAACGGACGTAGGCCACGGATAGCAAAAAAGATTATGTTTGTACACAAAAGGTCGGGGGGTCTGTCAGTTCCTCATCTTTTTACGTATTATCAGGCAGCCAGGCTAGCACAACTGATGCTTGTAAATGTTACTAGTGGTCGCCCACAGTGGGTCCAATTAGAATCTGACCTGGTTGCCCCTCATACCTTGCCTACTCTCATGTGGTCCCATACACCTACTCTTCCCAAATTGCACACCTCTGCCCAGATAGTTTTATATTCTTTGGCCCTATGGCGTAGGGTCCGATTTAAGAAAGATCTGCAGTCACCAGTATCTCCCTTGCTACCATTGTTAGGCAACCCCTCTTTCCCACCAGGGTTGTCCAGTAATGCGTTCCACTGGTGGACTACCAATAAGTATACTAAGCTTTACGACTTTCTATGCCGCAAACGATTGTATACCATGGATGAGTTTTTGGCCCATTCTAGGGCACCTCCTTCTGAAATGTTTAGGGTTCGCCAGGTCTTCTCATTTTTTGGGTCACTGTTGCCTAAATCTAGGGAGATTTCTCCAACTACTTTTGAGAGGCTAGCACTCTTTACCCCCTCTAGAACTGGTTAAGTTATCTCTTCTCTATTCTATGCTTAATACCCTACCGATAGATGTGAAACTGCCTTATATGGTACAATGGGAGGCAGACCTACATTTTTCCCTATCCCCCCTCCAGTGGAGGACAAGCAGTGAATTTCTTAGCAAGGGTAGCTGGCAGGTTTCTCTGACAGAAACTGCTCTTAAAGTTCTCCATAGAGCTTACTACGTACCGGCCAGGCTTCATGCCATATACCCAGACGTCTCTCCGCTGTGTTTTAGGGGTTGTTTGGTAAATGACACTATGCACCACATTTGGTGGTCATGTCCCATTGTGCAAGCGCTCTGGGGTTCAGTGGTAGATGTAATCAGAACAACTATAGGACACACTTACCCTAAGACCCCTAAAGCTTGTCTTTTTGGCGTCCACCCACCTAAGATGCCGAACCAGCTATTTAAGCTTTCACAATTCATTCTCCTGGCAGCACGTATCCATATAGCGTCTTGCTGGAAGCAATCCCAACTCCATTTAGAGAAAATAATAATAAGGGTGAACAAAATTATGCTCTCAGAAAAGATAGCAGCCATACGTGCTGATACGGTTGCCCTCTATGAGAAGACCTGGACCCCTTGGTTTAATTCTCCGTTTGTCGGGGATATTTCTTATTATGTATCTCTCTAAGTTTGCATAACTAGTCCCACTTTATGTCATTTATATGATGCATGTATTACCTCATGATATGTAACGGTACACTGGATCTATTTTTCCTGTTATTACCTTTTCCTTGTTTAGCGATGGCCATGTAGGCCACTGTATGATATATCTGCTAACTTTTGTCCTTTAATAAAATTTATATGTTTGACACTAAGAAATATGGGGAAAAGATGTTCCAGGTAAAACCCCCTCAAAGGACAAGGGGGCACTTCCTCCGCCTGGAGAAAAAAAGGTTCAATCTCCGGAGGCGACAAGCCTTCTTTACCATGAGAACTGTGAATCTGTGGAACAGTCTACCACAGGATCTGGTCACAGCAAAAACAGTAGAGGGCTTCAAAACCGGCCTAGACAAGTTCTTAGACCAAAAAAATATAAATGCATATGTATAGAACTTATCACCCCTCCCCCTTCCCTGTATCTTTCCCCTCCTTGGTTGAACTTGATGGACATGTGTCTTTTTTCAACCGTATTAACTATGTAACTATGTAACACCAAAGTGCCCACAATCAAAAATAATAAGGGCAAACCGCTCTCCATGGAACGCATGACACGGCCCCCCATCCCACACTAGGGCCCCACAGTGCCGGTATCCCCACGGATCCACAGCTCAGAGGAAAACATTCATATTCAGACCAAAGCTCCAGTTAGGTGCAACTAACACTGTCAGACCAGGCCCATAGGAGGGATGACGATAATTGCGAAAGGCCCCCCCCCAAAAGATTGTTACAGAATAATGGGCACATCAATCACTGAGGGGGGCCACAAGGCTGCAAAAACCAAAAAGATGTATAATGGTCAACAAAAGTCAACCATCACCATCTCGTTTCAAGTTTCCTGGATGTCATCCCAATATATAGGAGACCACACAGGCACTTTGCTTGGTATATTACCCCTTCACTGTTACAATCTAAATGGTGCACAATCTTGTACTTTCTTGAACCTGTGGAATCAAAGAATTCTTTTGAGATGTTCATATATTTACGAGCCGAGCACCCTCCACATTTGTAACTACTCCATTCTAGTCCCCTGGACCCAAAAATAAACCTGGAGCGGGGAGATACATAGTGGCTTTTAACCAGGGTGTCAGCTAGGTTCTTGCTCCTTTTGGCCGTGATACGGTTGACTGCACACCCTAGGGCAGATTTTCAGGTTTGGGTGCAGTTCTTGGTTAGTTTTAATGGCTGGTCTATGTGGATGGATGAGTGGATTGAGAATGTGGATATGGAGCTCTTCACTGATGCATCCAGTTCAGTTGGTTTTGGGGTGTACCTGGGTGGTGAATAGTTCGCAGGTGAGTGGCCGGTGAGTTGGCGAGAGAATGGGTGGGTTCGTAACCTAGCCCTGTTGGAACTGTTTCCAATTGTGGCTGCGCTTGAGGTGTGGGGTGAGATGTTTCGTAACAAGCGAGTTAGCTTTTGTTGCGACAACATGGCAGTGGTGCAGGCTGTCAATAGTCTGACGGCCTCTTCTCCACTGGTAGTTTGTTTGCTGCATCGGTTGGTGTTAAGTCTGGTACTGAGTGCTTCGGTGTTGGCACGTCTTCTGCTGGGGACTGCTAATTCTATAGCCGATGCACTTTCTCGTCTGCAGTTGGATCGGTTCCGATTGTTGGCCCCGGAGGTGGAGCAACAGGGGAAGCCCGTTCCGAGCTGCTTATGGGAGGTGGTATCCGGACAGCATTTGGTTTGATGCAGCAGGCTGTTTCTGGGAAAACGTGGAGGAGTCATGAGGCTGCGTGGCATGAGTAGCTGTGCTTCTGTGGACAGTGGGGTGTGGACAGTGTGCACAGTGAGCTCGTTCTGAGTTTACTGTGTTTTATTGAATTGTTTGGGACTGGGGTGTCGGCGGCAAGGATGGTTCAGAAGCTGTCGGGTTTAGCATACTGGTTTAAGTTGTTGGGTGTGCGGGATGTGACTAAAGAATTTGTAGTGCGACAGGCGATGAGAGGATATCAGTGGTTGCGGGTGTCTAGGGATGGGAGAAGGCCGGTGTTGTTTGATGTTATAATGCGGTTAGTGGGGGAATTGGCCAGTGCTTGCTTGGATGTGTATGAACGCCTATTTTTTAGTGTGGCTTTTTCGCTTGCATTTTTTGGAGCGTTTCGGATCAGAGAGTTGGTCAGACGGTCTTGTGATGCGCATGGGGGGATGCAGTTTGGGGATGTGGTACTGGGGCAGGGCCAGGTGTCCTGTTGGTTGCGGCGCTCCAAGACTGATCAGGCTGGGGAGGGGTAAGCGGGTGTTGTTGTATTTGGTTCCCAGTTCGGTGGTTTGTCCAGTGGAGAGCGTGCGGTTGTTTAGTGCGGTTCGGCCTATTGGAGCTGGGGGGTCCTTTTGGTTCATAGGGATGGGAGAGTGCTCTCGCGCTTTCAGTTCGTAGCGGTGTTCCGGAAGGGCCTTGAGAGGCTGGGTCTGCCGGTGTTGGATTTTGCCTCCCATTCGTTTCGGATTGGGGCGGTGACTGAGGCGGTTCGTTGGGGGTTGGAGAAATCTGTGGTGCGTCAGATTGGTAGGTGGGAATCCGCCAGGTTCCGGTCTTATGTTAGGATGGAGTTGCTTAAAAGGGGTGGGGGCGGCTTGCGTGTTGGGGTGTTGTCTTTCTTTATGTCATTGCCCTCTGTGTTTTTTGTTTTAGACTCAGCATGCTTAGTGTGGATTCTTGGCCATTTGTTTGTTCGGAGAGGGGCATGCCGTGCGGATATCTGGGCGGAGGGAAGGCAGCTGGGTTTCCTGGATGGGGATAGGTGGCATGCTGTGGAGCGGAGTGCTGCCCGAAGTCCATCACTACTTGAGGTTGAATAGGCCCCCCGATATTCTGGTACTTCACGTCGGGGGCAATGACCTGGGCGTAAGATCTTCTAGGGATTTGATTAGGGATATCAAGAGTGATCTGCTACCTGCTACTCACCTGAGTGATGTTATAGTCACCATACATGGACTCTCCTCACACTCTGCACGATCTGCTGCCCTCTGGTTTTTATGTGTGTTTGTCAGATCTTTTTATCACATACAGAAATATAATTGCAGGGGGGGCGTGGCCTGCACTCGAGGAGACCGGACGTGTCCTGTCCGAGCTCCGGCTTTCCAGGCAATTATCAGCGGCTATACAGCACCGATCTTGATCCTTTTTGTTCTGGGGAGCTCTGAACATTACTTCTACCTAACAAGATGCGTGCTACATCGAAAAGAGCTTCAGCGGCAGCCCGGAGAAAAGCACAGCTCTCCCTTCCGTCGGCGGAGAAAAAACAAGATGACGCTGGCCTCATTCCTGACTATCTGTTGAACGCCTTCTATGCAGAGGTATTGACAGCGCAACAATCTTCTCTATCTTCTGAATCTACAGTCCCACACCGGGAAATAGCACAGAAAGAGACTACGCCTTTTCGGGCATCTAAACGGAGAAATCGGAGAAACAAAAATGCTGGTTTATGTGCCCATTGCCCGGACGCTGTGGATGCGGACAAGCAGCAATACCACCCGCCTCTGCCGGCAGACCCTCCGCTGGATCCCTCTCTCCCTATCTCCGGGGAGACCTTGAGCTCTGGTTCATCATCTATTGCAGACCTCTCTTCACTTTTCATGGACACTGTGAGTAAATCTGAACACATGGACTATAACCCGACTCTGCTGGGAACAAGCACACCTGCTTCATTGGCACTTTTCTCAGCACGGAATGATGTGGAGATCAGCACCCTATGCCCGATGGCTTCAGAATTTCATAGCACCGGTTTATTGGATAATTCTGCATCTGGTGCATCTCTTCCTCCTCAACCTACCTCCCTCCCATTGTCATCTGAACTAAACCATCAGCCCTCCCTACCAGCCTCTATGGCGAACTGCACGTTGGACTCTCCGATATTGATGGAGGTAAAGAGGGACACAGATAGATGTCTTGATTGCATGCCCCCACTGTCTAACCCCCTCATCAAGGACTGGCTCATTACCTTTAGAGACTCTTTATTGGCGGGAATAGACCGTTTTTTCTCCTCCCTGTCTTCCCCGGTGAGGGCGTTGGAAGACAGGGATTTGCTAGCGGAGCAAAAACTGAGCGAAACTATTGAGGCACATAATGCCCTATCGGAGGCGTGCGGGAGGTTGGAGGAGGAGTTGCATTTCTCCATGTGAAATCCGCAATACTACAGGCAATGAGAGGAGGCGTGAAACTGTCGGGTGACCATTGTGATATTGAGGTATTTGCCGATCTCTCCCCGGAGACCCTCCGAGCCAGCAAAAGCTACGCTGAACTCACCAGAACTCTTAGAGATAAAAATATCACATACAAGTGGTTTAATTCGGCACAACTATTAATCTTTCATGGGAACTCTAAGCACCACATCACTACTTTTGCAGATGGACAAAAATTGCTTAACACCTGGAACCTTAAGTAAACTTCTAGCTGAAGGACATTATTTGGATCCCCGTTAGGCTGGACTTTTTACCCCCATACCCTGTTTTGTCGTGGTGGCTCCACAGCACTGCGACACATTCTTATGGAGCTTTTCCCTGCCACATATCAGATTTGCCTTCTAAACTGGTGTTGGACATTTATGCGACATTATGGTTTTAATGCTTTGTTTAATTTAAGGTCTGGCCCACACCTTTATTGCTTCTTATTTAGCTTCTGTTCAGCCGTTTTCTCTGTGTTGCGATATTACTGCGTATATATTACTGCTTATGTTCTGCAGCTACATTTATCTGTGAGATACTTTTTCCCTGCGTAAAGGAATACTTTTGTTATAGCGGTGTTTATCAACGTATTATACTTATCTCTTGTATGCATTCTTCTATACTTGCATGTTAAAGCTGGGTTCACACCATGTATATTTCAGGCTGTATTTGGTCCTCATGTCAGGTCCTCATAGCAACCAAAACCAGGAGTGGATTGAAAACACAGGCTCTGTTCACACAATGTTGAAATTGAGTGGATGGCCGCCATATAACAGTAAATAACGGCCATTATTTCAATATAACAGCCGTTGTTTTAAAATAACAGCAAATATTTGCCATTAAATGGCGGCAATCCACACAATTACAACATTATGTGAACAGAGCCTTTCTGTGTTTTCAATCCACTCCTGGTTTTGGTTGCTATACAGCCTCAAATATACGTAGTGTGAACCCAGCCTAAAACTGAAGAAAATCCTTTAATAAAACTTATTGAAACAGAAATATAATTGCAATCATATTATGAGTAACAAAAGCTTATATTGACAGTTAGAATGAGTTAATGCTGTTAGTCAATATTTGCAGTGTTGACCCTTCTTCTTCAGGATCTCTGCAATTCTCCCTGGCATGCTGTCAATCAACTTCTGGACCAAATCCTGACTGATAGTAGTACATTCTTGCACAACCAATGCTTGTATTTTGTCAGAATTTGTTGGTTTTTGTTTGTCCACCTGTATCTTGATGATTGACCACAAGTTCTTAATGGGATTAAGATCCAGTGAATTTCCAGGCCATGGACCCAAAATATCTATGTTTTGTTCCCTGAGCCATTTAGTTATCACCTTTGCTTTATGGCAAGGTGCTCCATCATGCTGGAAAATACATTGTTGATCACCAAACTGCTCTTGGACGGTTGGGAGAAGTTGCTCTTGGAGGACATTCTGGTACATTCTTTATTCATGGCTGTGTTTTTAGGCAAGACTGTGAGAGAGCTGATTCCCTTGGCTGAGAAGCAACCCCACACATGAATGGTTTCTGGATGCTTTACAGTTGGCATGGGACAAGACTGGTGGTAGTGCTCATCTCGTCTTCTCCGAATAAGCTGTTTTCCAGATGTCCCAAACAATCGGAAAGGGGATTCATCAGAGAAAATGACTTTACCCCAGTCCTCAGCAGTCCACTCCCTGTACTTTTTGCAGAATATCAGTCCGTCCCTGATGATTTTTCTAGAGAGAAGTGGCTTCTTTGCTGCCCTCTTTAAGACCAGGCCTTGCTCCAAGAGTCTCCGCCTCACAGTGCGTGCAGATGCCCTCACACCTGCCTGCTGCCATTCCTTAACAAGCTCTGCACTGCTGGAAGCCCGGTCCCGCAGCTGAAACACTTTTAAGAGACGGTCCTGGCGCTTGCTGGTTTTTTTTGGGCGCCCTGGAGCCTTTTTGGCAACAATGGAACCTCTCTCCTTGAAGTTCTTGATGATGCGATAGATTGTTGACTGAGGTGCAATCTTTCTAGCTACGATACTCTTCCCTGTTAGGCCATTTTTGTGCAGTGCAATGATGACTGCATGTCTTTCTTTAGAGATAACCATGGTTAACAGAAGAGAAACAATGATGAAACAGTGGTGTCATTCTTACTTAATTATGACAGATTGATCTCCAGCCCTGTCCTCATCCACACCCACACCTGTGTTAATGGAGCAATCACTGAAACAATGTTAGCTGGTCCTTTTAAGGCAGGGCTGCAATGATGTTGAAATGTGTTTTGGGGGATGAAGTTAATTTTCTAGGCAAATATTGACTTTGCAAGTAATTGCTGTTAAGCTAATGACTCTTTATAACATTCTGGAGTATATGCAAATTGCCATTTTAAAAACTGAAGCAGTAGACTTTGTAAAAATTAATCTTTGTAGCATTCTCAAAACTTTTGGCCATGACTGTACACATGAAATCTCCTCATAAAAAATAGTATGTTGTTTGTGTTACCCTGAGGAAGCTGCACTTCTGAGTGGTGATACATGTGGGAATGCAGCAGTGGTACTTTTCATCTGGCCAAGTGTTTCATGTTTCTTGGGGGTTTCCTGCCGCCATATTTATTGCTTTTTATGCTTATTTCCAATGATTTTCTTTTCATTCATTTTGTTTTGTCACTGGTGATTGCTGGTTACACAGAATTTCTGCCAGCAGCATAAGGGTTCTAGTTCTACAGGGCCTGTGACAATATAGGACTACAACCCTCAATGTGGTCTGTAATTCTGTGTAAGCAGCATGAGTAGTAGCCACCATTTCACCAATGCCCCCCCCTGCCCCCTCTTCATCAGTGACAGTAGTACTTACACAGGGAGCAGTCACTGTACCTGCAGCGTCTAGGAGTGGGTTGAAAAAACAAAAACTGTGGAATTCTGCCATCAGTTCCACTCCTCTTTTCAGTTGAAAAAAGACTTGACAGAAATACTATGAGTTCCTATATAGCCTCACAGTGACCGGTAACGGGTGTGTGCGTGTACTATACACGCACTGATTCGCTAAGCCGGGAGCCACAGCAGGCCGGAGAGCGGAGCAGTAAAGTATTCACCAGGCAGCGGTCGGTTATGGGGGATGGGGCTTTATATACTTGCAGCAGAATGAAAAATCCACTGCGAGTATGTAAACCCTTTCAAACTGACAGTACTGGGAATCGCAGCAGATTTCATTGCGGAACTCACAGCGTGAAATATGCTGCAATCCAGTATGTGTGAATCCACCCTTACAGTAAGATTCTCATTGTTCCCCATAGCAACCAATCACCGCTCAGCCTTCATTTTACCAGAACAATCTGAAGAGTGAAAGCTGAGCTGTGATTGGTTGCTATGGGCAACAGTGAGACATCCTCTTTAATCTTAACCCACTGATCGAACGGCGTCGGCATGGGGAAGCCAGTGCCGCGGTCCATTTTTCGGACTGCGGCCCGGTTCACGTGCACGGCGCCGTTCTATGCACCGAAACCGGCCGGTGCTCAAGGTAGGCCGGCCCGCCCCCAGTGGGAGGGAATTGCCTCCCCTGTATGACGCGGCTCCGTTCATTCCAAGGGAGCCGCGTCATACAGGGGAGGGAATTCTCTCCCACTGGGGGTGGGCCGGCCGGCCTCTAGTGCTTGAGCACCGTCCGGTTCCGCTGCATAGAACGGCGCTGTGCACGGGAACCGGGCTTCCCCATGCCAGCGCTGTTCGATCTGTGGGTTTAGAGTACCAGGTGGTAAATCCTCTTTAAGGGGCTTTCACACGGGCTGAATATCACCTTCTTTGACCGATAATTGGTCAAAGTGTAAAAAGTGACAGTGATCAGCTTAGGACAGGGAACATGGCCGATCCTCGGCTGATTGTGTCATTAGAACCTGCTTTAGGGTGCGTTCACATGTACCGGATCTGCAGCGGGTTTCTTGCTGCAAATTTGCAGTGAGACCCTATGCGGATCCCTGCCCTTACCCCCTATGGGCAGACAAACTCGCAGCGGGATCGTTAACGATTAACGACCGAACGAGAAATCGTTGATCGCTTTATAAGACCTGGACCTATTTTTATCGTTGCTCGTTCGCAAAATGTTCGCAAATCGTTCGCATTGAATAAGAAATCATTTGGTCGTTCGCAATAGATACGAACGCAATAGAGAATAAATAGCGAAGAAAAACGATCGCAATTACGATCATAAGTAACGATTATCATTCCATGGAAATGAGTGAACTTTTCAGGTCTTTCGCAATAGCGGTCGTTTGAGATTGTTAATCATTAACGATTATGCAAACGATAATCGTCCGGTGGAATAGGGCCCTTAGGCTGCAAACACACAGGGCGTATTGATGGGTTATCTTTTGATTTGCCTGACTTTTGAAATGTATAGTTGTTGGCCGCACATCTTCCTGTGTAAACTGGCTTATGTGTGGCCATTAACGATAAAGGGAAACTGACTTGTGTGTACCTACCTTTAAAGTCCCAACCTTGCCACCCTACACAGCACTCACCATTGTCACAGCCTGTCCCTATAGAACCGAAGTCTAGACCAGGGATCAGGAACCTTCGCCCCATCATGTCTGGAATGATAGTTTAGCAACAGCTGTAGGACTAAAGGTTTACGAGGCTGAAGTTGGTTTCTTATTCAGAGGATTTTTCTTTTTCCTGTTTTATCTATTATTCTAACAGAAAATTGATAATATTCATAACCTACCGTAAGTGGGGTGCCCTGAGGGGATTGGTGATAAAAATGGCCAAAAGGACCTCACGGTTGGCATAGAAATAGGCATCAATGTACAAACACAAAATAAAATTGACTTTGGGCCACTGATCTCACACTGCGTACACACAGAGAGGGATGCCCCACATCACATCAAAGAGAGTCCAGCTTGGCCCAAAGTGGTTCTGGGTATAAAAACTGGCATCAAAGTGGGCAGATAGGCATTCTTTCATGATTTGAATAAGTAAGGGTCCATTTACATAGAAAGATTATCTGACAGATTATCTGCCAAAGATTTAAAGCCAAAGCCAGAAACAGACTATAAACAGAGATCAGGTCATAAAGGAAAGCCTGAGATTTCTCCTCTTTTCAAATCCATTTCTGGCTTTGGCTTTAAATTTTTGGCAGATAATCTGTCAGATAATCTTTCTGTTAAAATGTACCCTAACAGGTGTTTTCAAAGGGTTAAATAAGTTTGGGCCACTGATCTCACACTGATAATACAGAGAGAGGGAGGCCCCGCATCACATAAAGAGAGTCCAGCCTGGCCTAAAGTGGTTCTGGGTATAAAAACTGGCATCAAAGTGGGCAGACGGGCATTTTTCATGATTTGAATAGGTAGCAGCTGTTTTCAAAGGGTTAAATGAGTTCGGGCCACTAATCTTACACTACGTACACACAGAGAGGGATGCCCCGCATCACATCCAAGAGAGTCCAGCCTGGCCTAAAGTGGTTCTGGGTATAAAAACTGGCATCCAAGTGGGCAGATGATTTTTTCATGATTTGAAACAGGTGTTTAACAGGTTAAATGAGTTCAGACCTTTAGGAGCACTGGAGCTACTCTCCAGTGTAAGATTAGTGGCCCGAACTCATTTAACCCTTTGAAAACACCTGTTACTTATTCAAATCATTAAAAAATACCCGTCTGCCCACTTTGATGCCAGTTTTTACACCCAGAACCACTTTGGGCCAGGCTGGACTCTCTTGGATGTGATGCTGGGTCCCCCCTCTCTGTATATTATCAATGTGAGATCAGTGGCCCAAAGTCAATTTTATTTTTAAATTATAATTTTGTGTTTGTACTTTGATGCCCATTTTTATGCCAACCGTGAGGTCCTTTTGGCCATTTTTATCACCAATCCCCTTATTGCGCCCCACTTACGGTAGGTTATGAATAGTATAAATTTTCTGTTAGAATAAGAAACCAACTTCAGCCTCGCAAAAGGTCCCCCATCCCTGACTTACACCATTGGACTCCATATGTAGCACTTAGCGATTTCCCATAAAAACCACAGGGACATGGACTGGACCCCTGGACTGAATCTACGAAACACAATGAGAGAGAAAACCTTCAGCAGCACCAGGTAATATCTGTAATATACACTGTAAGCAACACTAGGAGCTGCCAGTAGGTGGCAGTATTGTCTAACTTACAGAGGCCACGTGACACCACCTAGTAACCCTTTCACTGCCTGCCGGGAATATAGCTACAATGAATATAAACTGTATAATGGCAGCAAATAAGTTTTTTTGCATTCAAATATGACAATAATGGGAACAGGGATGATCTGGAGACAAGTTACAGAAGCATGGGACGTGTAAGATGTCTCCCCCCTCCATCCTCCCCTCACATGACTGCAGCCTGAGGCCCCTATTCAGAGAGGAGCTTGTTTCCGGGGGAGCGTGTTGTGCACGGACCGCTGCTTCCTGTCTGTCCTTCCCACATGTTTTGCTGGTGAGAGAAGAGGAAGTGCAGGCGGCAGATGGGGGGAGAGGAGCTGACAGGGACCCCCTCCCATCCTTACTAGAAGCCCCCGGACTGCAGTGACAGGTGGGAGATGTCAGTGAGGAGGAGGAGACAATGGGGACAGCTCTGTCACTGGCCTTACTGCCCACAGCCACCAATCACAGCGCAGCTTTCATTTCTTACCCTGTCACATGACCCCTGAGCTGGGATTGGTTGCTATGGGTGACAGGTAATAAGTCTGTGCAGTGGATATTGTGTATAGTGAGCGGCCATAGAGACCTCCTATGTCCTGCTACATCTGCTGCCTCTTCTATCTGCTTCTGGGGGAGCTGGGTGACAACCAATATGGCCGCCAGGTGTGCTCACTCACCCAGCTTTCCAGCTATACTTACCCATCCCTGTGCCCTGTACCGACGCTCCCGGGTTTTGTTGACAGCTGACATATTCGTCCAGCATCTGGTTATGTCACCTACCCGGCTCCCCCAGATACAACGTCAGGTACCCGGCTGATAGATGCCTGCTCAGCCAATCAGTGACTGGAGAGGGACAATCAACCGGGTACATGATGGTGTATCTGGGAGAGCCGGGTACATGGCGGTGTATCTGGGAGAGCCGGGTACATGGCGGTGTATCTGGGGGAGCCATGTACATGGCGGTGTATCTGGGAGAGCCATGTACATGGCGGTGTATCTGGGAGAGCCATGTACATGGCGGTGTATCTGGGAGAGCCATGTACATGGCGGTGTATCTGGGAGAGCCATGTACATGGCGGTGTATCTGGGAGAGCCGGGTACATGGCGGTGTATCTGGGAGAGCCATGTACATGGCGGTGTATCTGGGAGAGCCGGGTACATGGCGGTGTATCTGGGAGAGCCGGGTACATGGCGGTGTATCTAGGAGAGCCAGGTACATGGCTGTGTATCTGGGAGAGGCGGGTACATGGCGGTGTATCTGGGAGAGGCGGGTACATGGCTGTGTATCTGGGAGAGCCAGGTACATGGTGGTGTATCTGGGAGAGCTGGGTACGTGACTCCATAGAATGTGAAGTGACTCCCCCTTTAGTTGTATCTGCTCGGAGGATGAGGACTGTAAAGTATAAAGCCATGATGTGTCTCCTTCTGGAGAAGCTGCCGCTAGAGGGAGAGAGTAAATAATTGTTCCCCATATAACATGAGGAAGAAGAATTACTGTTACGTGGTCCCAGAAAACCAGGGGTACTCAACAACATTTAGTGAGGGGCCACTTACCGGGGTCTATTGTCAGGTGAAGGTCCGAGCTGAACATTAGTAGGAAATGTGTTTTGTTACTTTTCACAAACGTTGTTGAACTATTTACATACAGAATTAATGTTTAGTGGGAAACTGTTTTTTTTTCTCTCTCGCCAGCCCTTATATAGCCCCCCCCTGTGCACTCCCCCAGTAGTATATAGCCCCCATGTGCACTCCCCCCAGTAGTATATAGCCCCCCTGTGCACTCCCCCCCAGTAGTATATAGCCCCCCTGTGCGCTCCCCCAGTAATATATAGCCCTCCTGTGCGCTCCTTCAGTAGTATATACCCCTGTGCGCTCCCCCAGTAGTATATAACCCCCTGTGCGCTCCCCCCGTAGTATATAGTCCCCCTGTGCGTACCCCGTCAGTAGTATATAGCCCCCCTTTGAGCCCCCCCAGTAGCATATAGCCCCCGGTGAGTTCCCCCCAGTAGTTTATAGCCCCCCTGTGAGTTCTTCCCCAGTAGTATATAGCCCCCCTTTGAGCTCCCCCACAATAGTATTTAGCCCCCCGGGTGCACTCTTTCCCCAGTAGTATATAGCCCCCCCTGTGAGTGCCCCCCAGAAGTTTATAGCCCCACTGTGAGCTCCCCCCAGTAGTATATAGCCCCCCCTGTCAGCTCCCCCCAGTAGTATATAGCCCCCCCTGTGAGCTCCCCCCAGTAGTATATAGCACCCCTGTGAGCTCCCCCCAGTAGTATATAGCACCCCTGTGAGCCCCCCCAGTAGTATATAGCCCCTCTGTGCGCTCTCCCCCAGTAGTATTTAGCCCCCCCATGTGCACTCTCCCCTAGTATATAGCCCCCCTGTGAGCTCCCCCCAGTAGTATATAGCCCCCCTGTGAGCTCCCCCCAGTAGTATATAGCCCCCCTGTCAGCTCCCCCCAGTAGTATATAGCCCCCCCTGTAAGCTCCCCCCAGTAGTATATAGCACCCCTGTGAGCTCCCCCCAGTAGTATATAGCACCCCTGTGAGCCCCCCTCCAGTAGTATATAGCACCCCTGTGAGCTCCCCCCAGTAGTATATAGCCCCCCCTGTGAGCTCCCCCCAGTAGTATATAGCCCCCCCTGTGAGCTCCCCCCAGTAGTATATAGCACCCCTGTGAGCTCCCCCTAGTAGTATATAGCACCCCTGTGAGCTCCCCCCAGTAGTATATAGCACCCCTGTGAGCTCCCCCCAGTAGTATATAGCCCCCCTGTGCGCTCTCCCCCAGTAGTATTTAGCCCCCCCATGTGCACTCTCCCCCAGTAGTATATAGCCCCCCTGTGAGCTCCCCCCAGTAGTATATAGCCCCCCTGTGAGCTCCCCCCCAGTAGTATTTAGCCCCCCTGTGTGCACTCCCCCCATTAGTATATAGCCCCCCCTTGAGCTCTCCCCCAGTAGTATATAGCCCCCCTGTGAGCTCCCCCCTAGTAGTATTAAGCCCCCCTGTGTGCACTCCCCCCATTAGTATATAGCCCTCCCCCCCAGTAGTATATAGCCCCCCTGTGTGCACTCCCTCCATTAGTATATAGCCCCCCCCCCCCGTGAGCTCCCCCCCAGTAGTATATAGCCCCCCTGTGCTCCCCCTCCCATATAGCATTAATATAAAAAAAAACACCTCACCTGGGTCCGGCATCTCCTCTTCTCTTCCCCTCTTGTGGCCACACTGCAGCGGTCACAAGAGGCCACTCTCACCTTGTCCTGGCAGCGGCGCTCCAGTGACGTCACTTGAGTGCTGGCACCAGAGACAAGACAGAGCGGCCTCTTGTGACTGCAGAAAGTGCGTCCACAAGAATGACTGCTGCACAGTAACTATGAGCGCTTGTTACGAGCGCTCATAGTTACTGTGCAGAGTGCAGCTCAGTATACATGTATACTGAGCTGCAGCAGGGGTCCGGACAGCTGGCCTCCGCGTTCGGAATGCGGTCCGCCATTTGAGGACCCCTGCAGTATGGGGTTCATATATAAAGGCCCTGTCATTACTCCCGAATTCCCCATAAAAGTGCTGTAATGACATCTGATACTGCAGCCAGTCACTGATCCCCCATATGTATATATACAGTATATAGCAGGAGATGTCACTGCCCTCAGTGACTGTTGATGCGGCTAGGTTGGTCACTAATGGGCCTTACTCTGACCCTATCGGCTTTTTATATGGCGTGGTCAGAATAAGTGTATGATGGCGCTTCTGCGCAAACATCTGTCAGTGTGACAGCTGATCTCCTGCTGCAACTACCCAGAGGGGTAAAGGTTCTGACATAACTGCCCTAGTGTAGTGTATTGTAACAGTGATCAGAAGATCACTCGGTAATGTACAAACTGGGTGACTATACAAAGTTGGTAGTGACCCAGAGAATACATTTATTATGTTATTTTTACCGCATGCTAAATAGCGTAAGTCTAATATTATAGTGTACCTGTTGTTTAAAAAAAATTTTGACATGTCAAAAGTTTTGATCGGTCCAGGTTTGAGTGTTCAGCCCTTTACTGAGCGGTAGAACAAGCAGGAGAGGACCGCACTGCAGTATGAAGGGGTTAATTAAGTTAATTTACCTAAAAAGAAATAAAAACATTCCATCTATCGGGTATGGTCTCCGTTCATTGTAGCAGTTTTCCATAGTTATACATCAGGGTCACATCTGTGGTACGCTGCCATCAGTGATCTCTACAAATCATTATTAGCTACACATTATACTTCATGGAAAATAAGATTTAACACCCAATCCTCCCTGCTTCCCAGGACTCTCACAGCTAAAGACGATGGTCCATTACATCAGTGACCCCAGAAGGATGGAGAAGGAGAGAGAGCAGATGGTGGGAAGGATATTAGACCTCACCCTAGAGATCATCTACTGGATAACTGGAGAGGTGAGAGTCTCACATGACGTCACTTGTATCTCTAGTAATAAAGCAGGTAAATGACGGGAGGGGAAGGATTGTTAGACTCTCTGTAGTGATCAGTGTCTCCATACACAGGATTACACAGTAGTGAAGAAGGGGTCTGGTGAGTGTGTGGCGCCCCCTGGTGTCAGGTCAGGAGGCTGGAGCAGCAGCAAGAGCCCCATCACCAAGCCTCCACGTCATTCTCTGATACATGAGCAGAAGATCCTAGAACTGACCTCCAGGATGACTGAGCTCCTGACTGGAGAGGTAAGCAATGCTACTGGGAATGCTGGGACATTATACAATAACACCAAGGGGTGAGGGGTCTGGAGGATAATTGTATCATTGTCTGTGTCAGGTTCCTATAAGGTGTCAGGATGTCACTGTCTATTTCTCCATGGAGGAGTGGGAGTATATAGAGGGACACAAGGATCTGTACAAGGATTTCATGGTGGAGGATCAGCGGCCCCTCACATCACCAGGTAAGAGGAGAGGAAACACTGGGGTTATGGATCTCCTGGATTCCTCATCATCTGATCATCACGTACAGTGGTTTACAATAAATTAGAATATCAACAAAAAGTTATTTTTTTATTTTAGTAACTCAATTCAAAAAGTGACCTCATATATTCTATAGAGTCATGACTTTTTAGAGTCATGACTTTTTAGAGTCATGACTTTTTAGAGTCATGAACTTTTTCAAGCATTTATTTCTGTTAACGTTGATGATTATGGATTATAGCCAAGAAAAACCTAAAAGTCAGTATTTCAGAAAATTAGAATAATAAACCCAAAACACCTGCAGTGGCTTCATAAGTGTAATAAAAGGTCCCTTAGTCTGTTTCAGTATGCAGCACAATCATGGGGAAGACTGCTGACTTGACAGATGTCCAGAAGGCAGTCATTCACACACTTCACAAGGAGGGAAAGCCAGAAAAGTTCATTGCTAAAGAAGATGGCTGTTCTCAGAGTGCTTGTATCAAAGAATATTGAAAAAAAAACAAAAAAAACGCAATTCTTTTTCTTGGGGGGGAGAGGGGATTTAGTTTTTATGGCATTTGTCCTATGGAAAAACTGACAAGTATATGTTTCTCAAGTAAGTGTATGACAGCTGACCTCCCGCTACAACTACCCAGAGGGGTAAAGCAGCAAGTGATCATCTGTTGAACTTTTTATATGCTGCACCCATACTCACCTGATCGGAAGTCCTGTGTCAAGGTTCGGGCTTCCCATCAGCTCCATGGCAATCCTGGAGGCTCTGAAGGTCCCTGGGGGTCGCTCTGAATAAGCCATGCATAGCCTGTAAGCTTAATTCTGACATAACTGCCCTACAGTGGTAGTAGTGTAGTGTAGTGTAGTGTATTGGAACAGTGATTAGAAGATCACTCGGTAATGTACAAACTGGGTGACTATACAAATTTGGTAGTGACCCAGAGAATACATTTATTTTATTTTTACCGCATGCTGAATAGCGTAAGTTTAATATTATAGTGTACCTGTTGTTTAAAAAAACTTTTGACATATCAAAAGTTTTGATCGGTCTGGGTTTGAGCGTTCAGCCCTGTACTGATCAGGAGAATGGGCAGAATAGGACCGCACTGCAGTATGAAGGGGTTAATTAAGTTCATTTACCTAAAAAGAAATTAAAAAATTCCATCTATCGAGTATAGGTCATCTATCGGGTCTCAGGTCATTGTAGCAGTTGTCCATAGTTATACATCAGGGTCACCTCTATGGTACGCTGCCATCAGTGATCTCTACAAATCATTATTAGCTACACATTTTACCTTATTTTTCGCTTTATAAGACGCACCTGATGATAAGACGTACCTAGGTTTTAGAGCAGGAAAAATGGGAAAAAGATGTTCGGTGCCGCACTACGCTGTGAAGGGAGTTTGTCTCCATTCATTGTGTAGCGGTGGTGATATTTAACCTCCGCTCCCATTCAAGTCAATAGGAGCTGAGCTGCAGTTACACCTGTATATTGCTATGGGCAAAATGTATCATGTTGTTCTGGGAGCAGTGGTGCGAGGGAGTTAACCCTCAATGAGCTGTAAAAGGCTATAAGTCATTGAGTGTTAACTCCCTGGCACCACTGCTCCCACAACACCACTTGTGCTGGGTAGCTTACTAGAGGGTGAGGGAGAGGGTAAGAGCGTGAGAGGATGAGGGTGGGAGGGGAGACAACCATGGGCACGTAATATTAGCAAAAACAAAACAAAAATTACTCTACAGACATGGGATATACAAAAGTCAGCTGAAGCTGCAGCTGCTTTCAGATCATTGCAGCCTCTGCAGAACATGCACTCACCCACTGTGATGATCTGTCAGCAGCTGCTTCAGCCAACACTTGTTTTTTTCTCTTATCTGTATGCTGCCAGTAAGGTGAAGGCTGGAGGAGTCTTCCCTGAGCTGGGGCAGAGCGGCAGGCATGTTCTCTGTGGTGGGAGGTGCAGCTTTTTGAACTTGGCGCCGGACGCTGCCCGATCAGCGAGCAGTGACAGCCAGCCCTGGAGGCCAATCAGCGGTGGCTGAAGGAGTGCTTCTGGGCTGGGGTAGGTTGGCGGCTATGTCCCCAGAGGGCCGGAGATTTAGCAGCAGAGGCAGATTGAACGCTGCGCCGGCTGTTGCCGGAGGCTGATCAGGCGGGCGGGCGGGCTGGAGGAGAGGTTCGGGGGCTGGGGCAGGTTGCCGGTACTTTTAACAGCGGTATGCCAGCATTTGGGCCCGGTATGTTCGGTTTATAAGACGCACTGAGTTTTTCCCCTCACTTATTTGGGAAAAAAAGTGCGTCTTATAAAGCGAAAAAATACGGGTACTTAATTGAAAATGAGATTTAACACCCAATCCTCCCTGCTTCTCAGGTATCTCACAGCTAAAGACCATGGTCCATTACATC
Organism: Dendropsophus ebraccatus; assembly: GCF_027789765.1. NCBI lineage: Eukaryota > Metazoa > Chordata > Amphibia > Anura > Hylidae > Dendropsophus > Dendropsophus ebraccatus. Next base: position 88,533,300 of record NC_091464.1, on the reverse strand, counting down.
AGTGACCCCAGAAGGATGGAGGAGAGAGAGCAGATGGCGGGAGAGATATTAGACCTCACCCTAGAGATAATCTACTGGATAACTGGAGAGGTGAGAGTCTCACATGACGTCACTTGTATGTCTATTAATAAAGCAGGTAAATGACGGGAGGGGAAGGATTGTTAGACTCTCTGTAGTGATCAGTGTCTCCATACACAGGATTACACAGTAGTGAAGAAGGGGTCTGGTGAGTGTGTGGCGCCCCCTGGTGTCAGGTCAGGAGGCTGGAGCAGCAGCCAGAGCCCCATCACCGATCCTCCACCTCATTCTCTGATACATGAGCAGAAGATCCTAAAACTGACCTCCAGGATGACTGAGCTCCTGACTAGAGAGGTGAGCAATGCTGCTGGGAATGCTGGGACATTATACAGTCATGGCCAAAAGTTTTGAGAATGACACAAATATATTTTCACATGATCTGCTGCCCTCTTGTTTTCATCAGATGTTTTTTTTATCACATACAGAAATATAATTGCAATCATATTATGAGTAACAAAAGCTTATATTGGCAGTTAGAATGAGTTAATGCAGCAAGTCAATATTTGCAGTGCAATGCTCTCAATCAACTTCTGGACCAAATCCTGACTGATAGCAGTCCATTCTTGCACAATCAATGCTTGCATTTTGTCAGAATTTGTTGGTTTTTGTTTGTCCACTCGTCTCTTGATGATTGACCACAAGTTCTCAATGGGATTAAGATCTGGGGAGTTTCCAGGCCATGAACCCAAAATCTCTGTTTTGTTCCCTGAGCCATTTAGTTATCACCTTTGCTTTATGGCAAGGTGCTCCATCATGCTGGAAAAGGCATTGTTGATCGCCAAACTGCTCTTGGACTGTTGGGAGAAGTTGCTCTTGGAGGACATTCTGGTACTATTCTTTATTCATGGCTGTGTTTTTAGGCAAGGCTGTGAGAGAGCCGATTCCCTTGGCTGAGAAGCAACCCCACACATGAATGGCTTCAGGATGCTTTACAGTTGGCATGGGACAAGACTGGTGGTAGCGCTCACCTCGTCTTCTCCGAATAAGCTGTTTTCCAGATGTCCCAAACAATCGGAAAGGGGATTCATCAGAGAAAATGACTTTCCCCCAGTCCTTAGCAGTCCACTCCCTGGACCTTTTGCAGAATATCAATCTGTCCCTGATGTTTTTTCTAGAGAGAAGTGGCTTCTTTGCTGCCCTCCTTGAGACCAGGCCTTTCTCCAAGAGTCTCTGCCTCACAGTGCGTGCAGATGTACTCACACCTGCCTGCTGCCATTCCTGAGCAAGCTCTGCACTGCTGGTAGCCTGATTCCTCCGCTGAAACACTTTTAAGAGACTGTCCTGGCATTTGCTGGTCTTTCTTGGGCGCCCTGGAGCCTTTTTTGGCAACAATGGAACCTCTCTCCTTGAAGTTCTTGATGATGCAATAGATTGTTGAAGTGCAATCTTTCTAGCTGCGATATTCTGCCCTGTTAGGCCATTTTAGAGATAACCATGGTTAACAGAAGAGAAACAATGATGCCAAGCACCAGCCTCTTTTTTAAGTGTCCAGTGGTGTCATTCTTACTTAATCATGACAGATTGATCTCCAGCCCTGTCCTCATCAACACCCACACCTGTGTTAATGGAGCAATCACTGAAACAATGTTAGCTGGTCCTTTTAAGGCAGGGCTCCAATGATGTTGAAATGTGTTTTGGGGATAAAGTTCATTTTCTAGGCAAATATTGACTTTGCAAGTAATTGCTGTTAAGCTGATCACTCTTTGTAACATTCTGGAGTATATGCAAATTGCCATTTTAAAAACTGAAGCAGTAGACTTTGTAAAAAATTAATATTTGAATCATTCTCAGAACTTTTGGCCATGACTGTACAATAACACCAAGGGGTGAGGGGTCTGGAGGATAATTGTATCATTGTCTGTGTCAGGTTCCTATAAGGTGTCAGGATGTCACTGTCTATTTCTCCATGGAGGAGTGGGAGCATATAGAAGGACACAAGGATCTGTACAAGGATGTCATGGTGGAGGATCAGCAGCCCCTCACATCACCAGGTAAGAGGAGAGGAAACACTGGGGTTATGGATCTCCTGGATCCCCCATCATCTGATCATCACATATATACAATGTATTCAGTCACTGTGATTAGGGCTGGGAGATAAACCGTTAAAAAAAACAAAACCGACTCTGGCCTCGGTTAACCAACCTGATCTTCGGCAGGTCGTTTTTTTTTGTCTTTTTTTCATGTGCAGACAGCTGACAGAGGAGATGTATATAGATCATGAGGGGGTTTTCTTGGTAAACGTCTTTAGGGCCTCAAAATAAAAATCGGCAACAATTCAAAGCTTTATACTGAACCGATTCTCATTACAATTGGTCGGAAAGTAGCAGAGCAGGATTATAATTGACAAGTATAACAATGCCTCCATCTAGCACATATTTAGGCTTTAGAGCCCTATTAACCTCTTAAGGATGGAGCCAATTTTCGTGTTTTCACTTTCATTTTTTCCTCCTTGTGTATATAAGGCCATAGCACTTGCATTTTTTCACCTAGAAACCCACATGAGCCCTTATTTTTTGCGTCACTAATTGTACTTTGCAATGGCAGACTTATTTTTTGCATAAAATATGCTGCGAAACCAGAAAAAAATTATATGCGCTGTGAAATTGGAAAAAAAAAAGCAATTATTTATAAATCGTCCACATGACAGCACCACATGGAGGATGTCACCCTTGACCTAGCAGAAACAGATAATACAGAGAGAGAGGTTAAAAGGGCACTCCCCCAATCCCACCTCAGTGTTTTTCCTGTTACTGTCAGGATCAAGTGGAATACAGAGTTACCTGTGATCCTTCCAGGTCATGGGTTGGGACGATAAGCCTCAGGAATGGCCCGGAGTATCCCTTTGTTCCCCCTGCAAGTGCCGGTCTTTTGGCTCAGGGATCCCTCGGCGGCTACCGCATAGTCCCGGTCTCCCTACGGCGCTCGATTGGAGTTGATGCAGGGAGACGTTCATGCTGCCGCTGTCCTCGCGCGCCTATGGGTGCTCCTGGGCCTAAACGCACGGCAGATCTGTCACACAGGTGACGTCAGACGCCGGCGTACGATCCCCCGCATGGACTTCCGGGATCACGGCTAGGCGTTCGACAGCAAAATTCAAACCTCCTCCACTCCAGCAAGCGTAGCAAATCCCCTGGTGGCTCGTACGGAGGACAGACCGGAAGTTCGGCAGCAGCGCCAGGTGACTCGTGGTTTCTCCTGGTGCTACAAGAGAGGCTGTTGAGTCTACTGCTGCTGCCAACTCCGAGAGTTAACAACAAAAAACGAGAAAAAAATGGTACTAGATACAGCGCTGTCCCAAAAAGAATCCAAATGTGCACCATAAAAACGTTACATATATAATTTATTATCAAAGCACAGAGTTAGCACAGAAACTCTGTGCGTTGATAATAAATTATATATGTAACGTTTTCATGGTGCACATTTGAATTCTTTTTAGGACAGCGCTGTATCTAGTACCATTTTTTTCTCGTTTTTTTTGTTGTTACCTCACAGGCCCTGTTGTTGGGAGTATCCTGTCCACGGTATTTTCGGCTTTGCAGTCCTGGATCCTAGCCACCTGCCTACTGCTCTATCCTCACGGATTTACAGCTGCCCCAGAGGGGAGATATGCCTACAGCCCAAGGGGCACAAAGGTGAGTGGAATCACCCACTCCCCCTATTCTAGTGTCATCTCGGTAAGACACGAGGCGCTGGTGCCCTTCTTTTTTTTCTTTTTCTATTTGCAGCTCTGTGAGTTAACCTTTTGGTGTCACTTATGTGTATATGCTTCTGCCGAATCAGTTAGGATGGCCGCCAAGTCAGCTGCCCTTTCTAACGCAACCAGAAGAGCTCTTTGGCTAAAAAATTGGCAGGGTGATGCAACATCAGAAATAAAACTATGTCAAATTCCCTTGGTAAGAAACCTTTTCGTCGCTATACCCAGTATACCCAAAGGAAGGACGACTTTAAGGGTAAGGGCAAAGGAGGAAGATGGTCCTATCCGAAGGAAGGACGCAGCAAAGGTTTCCTCCTTAATTCCTCTTCGGAAGGAAAAAATAAGTGACAGTTCCAAGGTGGGGGGAAGGTTGTCTCTTTTCCACAATCAATGGGAGAAGATTATGGACAACCAGTTCATCTTAAACACCCTGAACAGTGGGTATTTAATAGACTTCTCCTCCCTTCCCCCCTCAAAGTTTTGTATAACCCACTTCAATTCAAATCTTCTGATGGATTGTGTGACGAAAGGGGTTCAGGATCTGCTGACATTGGGAGCCATCATTCCTTTTTGGTTCACTACTCAGCCCTCTTCCTAGTCCCAAAACCCAACAGGACTTACAGAACAATAATCAACCTCAAACCCCTAAACCGATCTATCAAATACAAAAAATTCAAGATGGAGACAATAAAATCTACCATTCGTCTTATCCATCGGGGGCATACCTAGCAACTTTAGACTTGAAAGATGCTTACAGCCCTTCGGGATCTCATCAGCCCCCTGGCTGTTCACAAAAATTATGTTGGAAGTAGTGGCCTATCTAAGGAAACGAGGGGTGACTATCATTCCATATCTGGACGATCTACTATTAGTCGTTCCATCTCCATCAATCCTGTCTGTACACATTCAAATGACTGTTTCTACCCTACAGGATCTCGGCTGGAAAGTAAATCTGGACAAGTCCGACTTGACACCAGCCTGCAAGAAGTAATTCCTAGGGATGATCCTGGACGCATAACAACAAAAAACATTCCAACCTCAAGACAAGCTGAATGCCTTAAGGAGTCACTGTCGTATTTTTTTTGCAGAAATCAATAGTCCAGGCGATTTTAAGAAACTTTGTAATTGGGTTTATTAGCCAAATCTGCCATTATCTGCATGTAAAAAGCCTTTTCCCAGGTCCCCCCCTCCTTCCTCTTTTTCATCCACTCTGAAAAATCTGAAAATTGTGACTTGTTGCAGGAGACGTACCCTGTCTGCTCTAGGGAGAGGGGAGGGGGGAGGAGGAAGGAGGGAGTTAGCCGGCAGCAGAAAGCAGATAACAGAGGATTACAGGCACGGAGCTGGGTGACAGCTGTAATCCGAGCTCAGACAGGTCACTGGTGACTGTCACAGGAGATATCCCGTGAGGGATTTGTAGATTAACTCTTTGTTGTCCTGTTTTGGTCTTTTCTTTAGCTCTCTCCATAGGAGAACAATGAAGACAGGGGGGAGAGCTTCAAACTGCTTTTTCATGATAAAAATGCATTTTTCGGATAATAAACCCAATTACAAAGTTTCTTAAAATCGCCTGGACTATTGATTTCTGCAAAAAAAAAATTCACGACAGTGACACTTTAATGACAAACATTACCTCTTTCAGGAAGAAAAAGACCACTACAATTCGGAAAGCCATGTCCCTCCTGGGTTCAATGGCAACAACTATCCCGGCGGTACCTTGGTGCCAATACCATGTTCGCATTCTACAAGCCGACATACTTCATGTGTGGAACAGATCCCCCCCTGACGTTGGAGGGACATATGTCCATTTCACAGAAAGTGAAGACTTAACTCCTTTGGTGGCTGAAAAGATCCAACCTACGGAAGGGGTGCCCTTGGATTCTGGATCTAGTAATTCCGGTGACCACAGACGCCAGCCAGTCAGGTTGGGGCGCCCACATTCAGGGCTTCCATTTTCAGGGTCGTTGGTCGGAGGAGATCAGTGTGCAATCCTCAAATTTTCGGTAACTGGCCGCAGTCAGGGAGACTCTGAAGATGTCAGAATACCTTCTTCTCAACAGCCATATAAAGGTCTATTCAGACAACTCGACAGTGGTGGCCTATCTTCGCCACCAAGGAGGGATGAGATGCAAGTTTCTGCAACTATTATCCAGAAAGATTTTCTCTTGGGCAGAGGGAAAGGTAAAATCTATCTCGGCAATCCACCTGAGAGGAGTGGACCACAAACTGGCAGATTTTTTAAGTCGCAAGACAATACACCGTGGAGAATGGGAACTCCGTTCCCAGATCTTCTTTCAACTTACAGACATATGGGTTTGTCCCCAAGTGGACCTATTGGCCTCAAGGGGCAACAGGAAGATAGAAAGATTCTTCAGCCTTATCCCCTTAGACTGTCTGATGGGATTGAACGCCCTCCAACAGGACTGGAATTTTCATCTGGCCTATGCATTTCCTCCTCTGCCTCTCATCCCCAAAGCTTTGCAAAAGATCCGCTCCAGCAACACCACGGTAATCTTCATAGCTCCCCATTGGCCAAAGAGGAGCTGGTTCAGTCTTCTATCCTCCATGGCGATATAAGACCCTTTTCCTCTTCCTCTCCAAGCAGATCTCCTGTCCCAGGGACCTCTGCATCATCCGAACCTGCAAAACCTCCACCTAACCGCCTGGTTACTGAAAAGTCCATCCTCACAGCCAAGGGCTTATCCTCAAGAGTAGTGGATACATCGACCATATACCTTAAACAACAGAAGAAGTTTTGCTCCTGGTATGGAGACCCTCCACCGGACCTAACCCAACCAGACATTCCAAAAATACTGGACTTCCTTCAAGATGGTTTAGACAAAGGTCTCTCCTTGAGTACTTTGAAAGTAAAAGTCTCGGCATTAGGATGTATCTATGATACCAGCTTGCAGATCATCAATGGATAAAAAGGTTCTTTAAAGTGACACCGTCACCCCCTTTGTGTATTCTGACATCTCTACACAGGTGTAAAGGGTAAATTTAGCGTTTTTCATACCTTAATTCATATCATAAGTCATGGTGATGCCCTTCCACCATGTTTGTTCAAGTAAAAAGTGTCCTTTTATAAACTGCAGATTATATTAAGTGGGCGTGGCCTGGCGTCATTAACGCCACTTAGCTCCACCCACAACTGCACCGTTGGCCCCGCCCCCTTTGTGCCCATTGGTTGGCCAACGTAAAGGGGGTGGGGTCTAGACCTTTCGGCCAGCCTGTTCCAATGGCTGGCGAGGGGGCGGGGCCAATTGGGACATTGTGGGCGGGACTAAGTGGCGCTAATGCCGCGAGCCCCGCCCACTTAACACAATCTGCAGTTAATAAAAGATTACTTTTTACTTGAACAACCACCATGACGTATGATATAAAATAAGGTATGAAAACCGCTAAATTTACCCTGTACACCTGTGTAGAGATGTCAAAATGCACAAAGGAGGTGACAGTGCCACTTTAAAGCAGTATCTAGAATCAAGCCTAAGATAAAAAATTTGACAGCTCCATGGGACTTAAATACTGTTCTACTAGGCCTCTCAGATAAACCACTTGAGCCCCTACATGAGATTCCTCTCAAGTTACTTACCATCAAGACTGCCTTTCTTATTGCTATACCAACAGCAAGAAGGGTAGGAGAGATCCAGGCATTGTCTATTATGCAACCTTACTGTACTATTTTAGATGACAAAATAGTGTTTAAATTGAATCCTATTTTTCTTCCAAAAGTTGTGACTAACTTTCACAGGTCTCAGGACATCATAATCTCTTCATTCTGTGATAATCCAAAGAATGAGAAAGAAGAACCGTTTCATCACCTGGACGTGAGACGTGCTATCCTTCAATATCTGGAAACCACTAAATCGTGGAGAAAGGATGAAAATCTTTTGGTCCAATTTCAAGGCCCTAACAAAGGTAAAAAAGCCTCCAAAGGTTCCATAGCTCGTTTGGATAAAGACTGCTGTGAGTCTTACTCAGCCAGAGGAAAAGACGCCCCATCGGGTCTCAAAGCTCATTCTACCAGAGCCACGGCAGTCTCCTGGGCAGCCAAATCAGCAGCCTCTCTTGAACAGATCTGCAAGGCTGCTACCTGGTCCTCGCCTCACACCTTCTTCAGGCACTACCGGCTGGACGTGGGCACTTCCCAAGACATGGCTTTCGGGAGAAAGGTGCTACAAGCTATGGTCCCGCCCTAAAAGTCTAAGTTGCTATGTCTCCATGTGGTGCTGTCATGTGGACGATTTATAAATAAGAATTATGACTTACCGATAATTCATTTTTATTAGTCCATCATGACAGCACCCTTATATTTCCCTCCCCTATGTGTTGTTGATCCTATGGTTTCGTTATAATAACACTGAGGTGGGATTGGGGGAGTGCCCTTTTAACCTCTCCCTGTATTTCCTGTTCCTGCTAGGTCAAGGGTGACATCCTCCATGTGGTGCTGTCATGATGGACTTAATTATGGGTAAGTCATAATTCTTGCTTTTTCTTTGGGAGGGCTTCTTTTTTGCGGTATTCCTTCTATGGAAAAACTGACATGTTATATATGTTCCTCAAGTCGGTACGATTAAAACGATATGCATAACTTTTATATTATTTGATGGCTTTTAAAAAAATAAAACCTTTTACAGAAAAAAATTCCTCTATGACCATGCTTAATAGCGCTTTTATCCTTTGGTCTATGGGGCTGATTGAGGTGTCATTTTTTGCGGCATGATCTGTACTTTCTATCGGTACTTTGATTGCGCATATGCAACTGTTTGATCGCTTTTTAGTCCAATTTTTCTGGATTTGATGCGACCAAAAATGCACAATTTTTACACTTTGCGCGGGTCTTTTCGCTTACGCCGTTTACCGTGCGAGATCAGGAATGTGATAAATTAATAGTCCACATGATTACGCACGCGGCAATACCAAACATGTTTATGGGGGACTTCTAATACAACAACACTGATCTGCCATAGAGATCAGTGTAGCTGTATGACACAGCACCGATCCATGAGATCTGCTGCAGACCATTGCAATAGAATACCAAGCCGGGATCAGCGTCATTCCAACGCTGAGGCCCGGCTCGGTAAGATGAAGGGATCCCCCTCCGCGGTTGCCTCTAGACACCTGGAATGGGCTGCAAATAAGAAAGATGCAGCTGTTTCAATAATAATTCATCATATACAAAAAAATGGACAAAGAAAAAATTAAAAGCATTTAAAAACACCCATAAAGGGTGAAATGTACAAAGAAGCAGACATGATGTTCTAGCTTCCACATTAGTGATGTCCGTGCAGCCCTTGCTAGAAAACAACAATGATGTTATACTTACCTCTCCATGCTTCCTGTGTTCTCCTGCCTTGTCTCCAGACACTTCCGAGCCTCTACACTGACAGCCCATTCATCCAGTCACTGACCCCGGTGCTGCTGTTCCATCCATCCTGCACAGTCACGGAATACAGGCTTTATGTATCGGTGTCCACACACATATATAACTAATACAGGCCACAGCCGCAACTTTATTTCCCCTCTTTGTGAATCAGTTGTTTGTAGTTTACAGCATCCAATGGGATATATACAGGCACTGAATGAGATATAACATGCTGATGCCCCAATATACTGAGCCCCCTGAGTTGTATGTGATGCCTGTTATGCATCTTTATCTGAGTGTCAGCGGTGATTAAAGCTGCTGTGAGAGGAGCTATGACTCAGGTGGTGACCAGCGCCGCCCTCCCCCAACCTTGTGTCATCTATGATGTTGTTCCTTCCAGGTGACGATGGGATGAGAGGTGGCCAAGGAAATCTTCTATCTTCTAATTATGAATTAGAAAATAGTCAATCACAGAATGGCAAAAAAAGAACGGGATGTGGACTGGGTAATGTTCTTCCAAATCCTGAATGTGGGAAACTTTCTGAACAGAAATCTCATCTCTCTGTGTATAAGACAATTCATGTAAAGGACAGGCCATTGTCACGGGCAGAAGAAAGTCCAAACTCATGTCTTGTGGAATATCAGAGGACTCACACAGGTAGAAAGCCAATTTCATGTTCAGAATGTGGAAAATGTTTTAGTAAGAAATCACTTCTTAATATCCATCAGAGAACTCACACGGGAGAGAAGCCATTTTCATGTTCAGAATGTGGAAAATGTTTTACTATGAAATCAAATCTTTTTGTCCATCAGAGAACTCACACGGGAGAGAAGCCATTTTCATGTCCTGAATGTAAGAAGTGTTTTAGTCATAAATCAAGTCTTGTGCTACATATACCAACTCACACAGGAGAGAAGCCTTTTTCCTGTTCTGAATGTGGAAAATGTTTTGGTAGGAAATCAACTCTTCTTAAGCATAAAAAAACTCACAGAGGGCCATTTCCATGCCCTGAATGTGGGAAGTGTTTTAGTCTGAAATCATTTCTTATTATCCATCAGAGTACTCACACATGAGAGAAACCATTTTCATGTCCTGAGTGTGGGAAGTGTTATAATAACAAACCACAACTTGTTAGTCATATGAAAACTCACACAGGGGAGAAGCTGTTTTCATGTCCTGAATGTGAAAAATGTTTTATTCAGAAATCAAGACTTCTGAACATCTCAGAACTCACACAGGAGAGAAGCCATTTCTGTGTCCTAAATGTGAGAAGTCCTTTAGTCAGAAATCAAGAATTGCGGAACATATAACGACTCACGAAGGGGAGATTCCACTTTCCTGTTCTGAATGTAGAAAATGTTATAGCCGGATAATGAATCTTGTTCCATCTTTTTCCATGTCCTGAATGTGGGAAGTGTTTTAGTAAAAAAACAAATCTTGTGAGACATGAGAGAACTCATGACACACACAGGGAAGAGACAATAGTAATATGCAGTATATAGGAAATTTTTCATTCAGGAATCTGTTATTGTGGAGCATCTCTCTCAGGAGAGAAGACATTCTAATGTACAGAGTGCAGGAAATACGGCGGTGTGGACCTGCTGCCTTTATTGAATTGGGTTGAGAGTAAATGCTCTGTATCTCAAATTCTCCTATGTGATTATATTTTGAAGCCCAGTGCTGGATTATGGACCATAGATCCCGGGCTGCAGAATTGGTCCCTATTCCTCCCCCACTGCTCCTATTGTTCTGTGCTAGAAAGGTGTCATCCTGGTTCAGCTGTTAGCCCTTGCTTAGCTTGTATGAGTAAACTGACAACTGGGTGTTACCATTGATATGTCCTAGTACTGTGTCCCTATAACATGACAGTGTCCCCCATCAGTATCAGTCTCTGCAGGGACACAGCGTATTGACAAACAGAATGGTATCAACCAGTTATCAGGGTCTGGGCTACAATGTTTAATTTTTGTAGACTTTTTTTTGGATTTTAAAGATTTTTCGATACCAGACATTTGGGGAGTCTACTACCCCTGTAATGATCCAGTGACTCACAGGTGATGTCTTCATTGTAGATTTTCCTCTTGATCCACTCCAGACGACGTCTCCTAAGTTTGAAGCTATGAACTCCATTACACATAAACATTTTCGGCCGTTCTTGACTGATTTCCGGTCGTTCCGGCCAATAATCGTTTGGTGTGATGGGTCAAGTTGAACATGTTTCAGCATGATCTAAAATCCAGATCATAATATGCAATAGGAGTGGCGGCTGCAGACCACTGCTCTCCTCTATGGGCTACCCTGACAGTGCAGCCCCTCCCACAGCTCTCTATGCCCCGCCCCCTCCCATAAAATAGCACAGACAGCAAACAGGAAAGGAGGAGGAAGCGAGCGATGACCTAACAGGTCAGCACTTATTTCCTTCTCAATATCAGCCCTAAGACTTCTTAGTCCTATCGCTTCTATGCTCATTCCCAGTCTCTTCATTCACACTAATAAAATTATTCACTAAATTAATTCAGTCTTCAGTCACTTCTACTTTACTTCCCAGATCTGACTTAATCTAAAGTATAATATACAAATTTTTTGAAGTCATTTTCTCTGGTAAGATATTTTATATTTTGTGGATTACATTCACTTTTTATGTTGAGTTAAAGGGGTAATGCAGCGCTAAAAAATTATTCACAGAATAACACACATAACAAAGTTATACAACTTTGTAATGTATGTTATGTCTGAATCGCCATTTCCCGTGTCCCACCACCCCCGCCCGTGTACCTGGAAGTGCTGGTGCATTATACATTACCTGATCCGTGTCGAGCCCGTCCGCCATCTTGTGCCAAACGTCATCTTCGGACGGACGGCCGAATCGCGGCCGCGTCATCAGCTGCTCAGCCGCGGTTGGCTGAGCATAACTGTGCTCAGCCAATCGCGGCTGAGCACAGTTATGACACGGCGGAGGGGGGGCGGCGGCAGCAATTCGTCCGTCCATCCGAAGATGACGTTTGGCACAAGATGGCGGACGGGCTTGACACGGATCAGGTAATGTATAATGCACCAACACTTCCGGGTACACGGGCGGGGGTGGTGGGACACGGGAAGGGGGCGATTCACAGACATAACATACATTACAAAGTTGTATAACTTTGTAATGTGTGTTATTCTGTGAATAATTTTTTAGCGCCACACTACCCCTTTAAGGACATTTAGTGCAATTGTAATGAGTGATTTTGTGTTTTTTTTTTTTTTTTTCGTTTTTACACTTTGTACAATCCATTTTGTATTTAGATAATCAGTTAATTCTTTATACAAGAGGAACATATGTGTTTTTTTTATGTCTAAATAAATATCTTCAAACCCATTATTCCTTGGTGTGATGTCAGTGATATCTATTGTGTGTATTAGGACTGAATGTTATTTGTCAGAAAACAAAACGTCAGTATGGAAAGTGTCAGGAGTTTATATCCCAGTAGTGAGTGATATGTTACATCTCATTATATTATATATCAGAGCAGTGATATGTTACATCTCATTATATTATATATCAGAGCAGTGATATGTTACATCATTATATTATATATCAGAGCAGTGATATGTTACATCATTATATTTATATATCGGAGCAGTGATATGTTACATCTCATATATATCAGAGCAGTGATATGTTACATCATTATTATATATCAGAGCAGTGATATGTTACATCATTATTATATATCGGAGCAGTGATATGTTACATCTCATTATATTATATATTAGAGCAGTGATATGTTACATCATTATTATATATCAGAGCAGTGATATGTTACATCATTATATTATATATCAGAGCAGTGATATGTTACATCATTATTATATATCGGAGCAGTGATATGTTACATCTCATTATATTATATATCAGAGCAGTGATATGTTACATCATTATATTATATATCAGAGCAGTGATATGTTACATCTCATTATATTATATATCAGAGCAGTGATATGTTACATCATTATATTATATATCGGAGCAGTGATATGTTACATCATTATATTATATATCAGAGCAGTGATATGTTACATCATTATTATATATCAGAGCAGTGATATGTTACATCATTATATTATATATCAGAGCAGTGATATGTTACATCTCATTATATTATATATCAGAGCAGTGATATGTTACATCTCATTATATTATACACTCACCGGCCACTTTATTAGGTACACCTGTCCAACTGCACGTTACCACTTAATTTCTAATCAGCCAATCACATGGCGGCAACTCAGTGCATTTAGGCATGTAGACATGGTCAAGACAATCTCTTGCAGTTCAAACCGAGCATCAGTATGGGGAAGAAAGGTGATTTGAGGGCCTTTGAACGTGGCATGGTTGTTGGTGCCAGAAGGGCTGGTCTGAGTATTTCAGAAACTGCTGATCTACTGGGATTTTCACGCACAACCATCTCTAGGGTTTACAGAGAATGGTCCGAAAAAGAAAAAACATCCAGTGAGCGGCAGTTCTGTGGGCGGAAATGCCTTGTTGATGCCAGAGGTCAGAGGAGAATGGGCAGACTGGTTCGAGCTGATAGAAAGGCAACAGTGACTCAAATAGCCAACCGTTACAACCAAGGTAGGCAGAAGAGCATCTCTGAATGCACAGTACCTCCAACTTTGAGGCAGATGGGCTACAGCAGCAGAAGACCACACCGGGTGCCACTCCTTTCAGATAAGAACAGGAAACTGAGGCTACAATTTGCACAAGCTCATCGAAATTGGACAGTAGAAGATTGGAAAAACGTTGCCTGGTCTGATGAGTCTCGATTTCTGCTGCGACATTCGGATGGTAGGGTCAGAATTTGGCGTCAACAACATGAAAGCATGGATCCATCCTGCCTTGTATCAACTGTTCAGGCTGGTGGTGGTGGTGTCATGGTGTGGGGAATATTTTCTGGGCACTCTTTGGGCCCCTTGGTACCAATTGAGCATCGTTGCAACGCCACAGCCTACCTGAGTATTGCTGCTGACCATGTCCATCCCTTTATGACCACAATGTACCCAACATCTGATGGCTACTTTCAGCAGGATAATGCGCCATGTCATAAAGCTAGAATCATCTCAGACTGGTTTCTTGAACATGACAATGAGGTCACTGTACTCCAATGGCCTCCACAGTCACCAGATCTCAATCCAATAGAGCATCTTTGGGATGTGGTGGAACGGGAGATTGGCATCATGGATGTGCAGCCGACAAATCTGCGGCAACTGTGTGATGCCATCATGTCAATATGGACCAAAATCTCTGAGGAAGCTTCCAGCACCTTGTTGTATCTATGCCACCAAGAATTGAGGCAGTTCTGAAGGCAAAAGGGGGTCCAACCCGTTACTAGCATGGTGTACCTAATAAAGTGGCCGGAGAGTGTATATCAGAGCAGTGATATGTTACATGTCATTATATTATATATCAGAGCAGTGATATGTTACATCATTATATTATATATCAGAGCAGTGATATGTTACATCATTATATTATATATCAGAGCAGTGATATGTTACATCATTATATTATATATTAGAGCAGTGATGTTACATCTCATTATATTATATATCAGAGCAGTGATATGTTACATCATTATATTATATATCAGAGCAGTGATATGTTACATCATTATATTATATATCAGAGCAGTGATATGTTACATCTCATTATATTATATATCAGAGCAGTGATATGTTACATCATTATATTATATATCAGAGCAGTGATATGTTACATCATTATATTATATATCAGAGCAGTGATATGTTACATCATTATATTATATATCAGAGCAGTGATATGTTACATCATTATATTATATATTAGAGCAGTGATGTTACATCTCATTATATTATATATCAGAGCAGTGATATGTTACATCATTATATTATATATCAGAGCAGTGATATGTTACATCATTATATTATATATCAGAGCAGTGATATGTTACATCTCATTATATTATATATCAGAGCAGTGATATGTTACATCATTATATTATATATCAGAGCAGTGATATGTTACATCATTATATTATATATCAGAGCAGTGATATGTTACATCATTATATTATATATCAGAGCAGTGATATGTTACATCATTATATTATATATCAGAGCAGTGATATGTTACATCATTATATTATATATTAGAGCAGTGATGTTACATCTCATTATATTATATATCAGAGCAGTGATATGTTACATCATTATATTATATATCAGAGCAGTGATATGTTACATCATTATATTATATATCAGAGCAGTGATATGTTACATCTCATTATATTATATATCAGAGCAGTGATATGTTACATCATTATATTATATATCAGAGCAGTGATATGTTACATCTCATTATATTATATATCAGAGCAGTGATATGTTACATCATTATATTATATATCAGAGCAGTGATATGTTACATCATTATATTATATATCAGAGCAGTGATATGTTACATCATTATATTATATATCAGAGCAGTGATATGTTACATCATTATATTATATATTAGAGCAGTGATGTTACATCTCATTATATTATATATCAGAGCAGTGATGTTACATCTCATTATATTATATATCAGAGCAGTGATGTTACATCTCATTATATTATATATCAGAGCAGTGATGTTACATCTCATTATATTATATATCAGAGCAGTGATGTTACATCTCATTATATTATATATCAGAGCAGTGATGTTACATCTCATTATATTATATATCAGAGCAGTGATATGTTACATCATTATATTATATATCAGAGCAGTGATATGTTACATCATTATATTATATATCAGAGCAGTGATATGTTACATCTCATTATATTATATATCAGAGCAGTGATATGTTACATCATTATATTATATATCAGAGCAGTGATATGTTACATCTCATTATATTATATATCAGAGCAGTGATATGTTACATCTCATTATATTATATATCAGAGCAGTGATATGTTGCATCTCATTATATATCAGAGCAGTGATATGTTACATCATTATATTATATATCAGAGCAGTGATATGTTACATCTCATTATATTATATATCAGAGCAGTGATATGTTACATCATTATATTATATATCAGAGCAGTGATATGTTACATCTCATTATATTATATATTAGAGCAGTGATATGTTACATCATTATTATATATCAGAGCAGTGATATGTTACATCATTATATTATATATCAGAGCAGTGATATGTTACATCATTATATTATATATCAGAGCAGTGATATGTTACATCATTATATTATATATCAGAGCAGTGATATGTTACATCATTATATTATATATCAGAGCAGTGATATGTTACATCATTATATTATATATCAGAGCAGTGATATGTTACATCATTATATTATATATCAGAGCAGTGATATGTTACATCATTATATTATATATCAGAGCAGTGATGTTACATCTCATTATATTATATATCAGAGCAGTGATATGTTACATCATTATATTATATATCAGAGCAGTGATATGTTACATCATTATATTATATATCAGAGCAGTGATATGTTACATCTCATTATATTATATATCAGAGCAGTGATATGTTACATCATTATATTATATATCAGAGCAGTGATATGTTACATGTCATTATATTATATATCAGAGCAGTGATATGTTACATCTCATTATATTATATATCAGAGCAGTGATGTTACATCTCATTATATTATATATCAGAGCAGTGATATGTTACATCATTATATTATATATCAGAGCAGTGATATGTTACATCATTATATTATATATCAGAGCAGTGATATGTTACATCTCATTATATTATATATCAGAGCAGTGATATGTTACATCATTATATTATATATCAGAGCAGTGATATGTTGCATCTCATTATATTATATATCAGAGCAGTGATATGTTACATCTCATTATATTATATATCAGAGCAGTGATATGTTGCATCTCATTATATATCAGAGCAGTGATATGTTACATCATTATATTATATATCAGAGCAGTGATATGTTACATCTCATTATATTATATATCAGAGCAGTGATATGTTACATCATTATATTATATATCAGAGCAGTGATATGTTACATCATTATATTATATATTAGAGCAGTGATATGTTACATCATTATATTATATATTAGAGCAGTGATATGTTACATCATTATATTATATATCAGAGCAGTGATATGTTACATCTCATATTATATATCAGAGCAGTGATATGTTACATCTCATTATATTATATATCAGAGCAGTGATATGTTACATCATTATATTATATATCAGAGCAGTGATATGTTACATCATTATATTATATATCAGAGCAGTGATATGTTACATCATTATATTATATATCAGAGCAGTGATATGTTACATCATTATTATATATCAGAGCAGTGATATGTTACATCATTATATTATATATCAGAGCAGTGATATGTTACATCATTATATTATATATTAGAGCAGTGATATGTTACATCTCATTATATTATATATCAGAGCAGTGATATGTTACATCATTATATTATATATTAGAGCAGTGATATGTTACATCATTATATTATATATTAGAGCAGTGATATGTTACATCATTATATTATATATCAGAGCAGTGATATGTTACATCATTATATTATATATCAGAGCAGTGATATGTTACATCTCATTATATTATATATCAGAGCAGTGAGGGATGTGTTACATCTCTTGCACACCATTGTTCTCTGTTATCAGCCATTATCACACTTTTTCCTCTCTAGGCATCTGAATGTCTGGAGTATTTGATCCCAAATGTGACGCATACAAATGTAACAAGTAGTCAGCTCACTAGTCCTAATTTCCCTTGTTGGTGCACGGTAAAGCCCGGAACCAGGCAGCATGGAATTCAAATATAGGGTCCAGCACTCCAAGGAGATACAATGTATGCTGGACCCTTTCTCTAAATGTGGCACATACAGTGGTTTAATTAACCGAAAAAATTGAACTCCAAATATTTCTATGTCCATACGCATCTAAACGATGCACACTACCTACAAATAAACAATGCTGGACAGTATTCTACATATATCAGAAAATACTTTATTTATTACATACAAAAAAATTTTTGTTGTTTAAAAACACATTAAAAAGGGAGCAGAAAACCATACAATACATACATCAGATGGTATACGGGGCAGAGCAAATGGATAAATAATATACTATATACTAAACCATTAAAGGTATATCAATCGACCCACAGAGGCAAAAAAGTGCAAAAGGTAAATAATAAATAGTAATAGTCCAAACAATTAATAAATATGAAAAAATAGAATAAACCTATATGTATAAAGCAGCAAGTGCAGTCTAAAGTGCAACCAAGTGCAATACCACGTATAGTGTCTAATTCATTAAAGTATATAATCAAACCTCTGGGTATATAGCATATAGTCCTGCCCAGTACCACCACTCACCCAACGCTGCGTTTCGCTGTACAAGCTTTATCAAGGGTAGTAAGAATCAGGTCACTTGTCTTTTTTATATATCCAAATACCAATCACATCACATCTATGCAGCTGGCCATCACATCACTAATCATTCCAGAAACCAATAAGAAAACACTTCCCCTGCAAAGTCTCCCACCCCTTACCAGGTGTATCATGCTCACCGTACTGATCGGCGCCATCCACCCCTTCCAAGACATCTCCGGACGAGACCGGAAACGCGTGCGGTCACATGACCGCCCCTAAGTCACGTGACATGTACGTCACAGCGGAAGTGACGGAGGGAGTCCACATCACCCGGTGGCCAAATGCCTAGGTGTCATAGTAACGTGTATGCGATCCCGGTCATGTGACCGAGGTCGCATCACGTGTCCTCAGAGTCCGGACCCAGCGCATGCGCAATAAGACATAAACGAGACTTAGACGTGGAGCACATATACAGCCATATAAATGTGAAAAAAGGAAGACATAGAAAGGTGACCAGTGACAAAGAATAATGAAGTAAGGAATAGATGAATTGATAAGTGATAAGAAGAGTGATAGAGTGCAAGGTGCCACGCGTGAAAAAATCAAAAACACAAACACATATGAACATACCCACTCAAAAACGTACCCACTATCGAGTCTGAAAGTGAAAAAAATCTGGACATACATTAATTATAGCCTAAGTGAAATGAAACGTGTACGTGTGTACTGGTAAAAAGAGACATGTGTATATATATATATATATATATATATATATATATATATATATATATATACAGGCATATAAACATGCATACATATACATACACACACGTCTACAAGTGTGATACCCACAACCTAGACCGTATATCCGAATCAATAAAATATCCCCTTGAATTATAGAATACGAATCATATGTGATAAATAATTTGCACTAGAAGTACATGTAAATATACACAAATATTGTAAATATGATCAATATTTGAATAGCTAATAAAGAATAATAAAAGGATATATGAATAAATAAGTAAATAAATGAAAAAAATAGAAATAAATAAAATAAAGTGAAACATATTATAAATATAAGAAAGAAAGAATAATAATAAATAGATCATATAAATAAATAAATAATTATTTAATAATGATAATATATATATATATATATATATATATATATATATATATAAATAAAAATAATACATATATAATTCATAAACCCCACTAAACTAAATGGTATGTCCCCTAGCATGTAATTATGACTGAGATGTATATACCCCACTAACTGGTGTAGTGTTTTTCCCAGTGAAAGAATTAATAATAATAGCTATACCCCAATTAATTAGCCCCTAATAAATAGTCATAAAGTGCATTGGTAATAACAATAAATCATAAACCCTACTGTGTAAAGTGCGTCGCCCATATATATTATGTAAAATAGTATATAAAAAGAAAGTATGAATAACAAAAAATATATATAGCGGACCATGGTGCCTCACCCCAAAGGGCTAACTCATATAATACAATAATAAGGTAACCTAGTGTACCGTATCCAACCATGTGGGCAAAATGATATACCACCAATATGAAATAGCATAGATATAAAAAAGTGCATAAAGTGCAAAACTGGGGCCATGAAAAAAATATATATGCCAAGAGCTCAAGTAACCACTAAATAGAGGAGGAGACAAAAACCAAAAGAAAAATTTCTCAGGGATAGAAGTATGTATGAACCATAGAAAGTGCAAATAGCGCAAATAATAATTCAAACAGTCACAGGGAAAATATAGCAATCAGATGTTTTCCATGTAAACAGAAGGCTCCAAGATATAAGCATGCTGCGCCAGGAGATCCCATAATATTACACCTAAAGAGTAAAGGGGAAGAAGAAAAAAGAAAACATAAGAAAAAAATGATAATAATAATAATAGTGATCCAAGAGAAAGAAGAACAATAGGCCAACACACAACCATTCAAGTAAAACCATACAACCAACACTAAAAACAATTAAAAAATATGAGTCTAAAAACAAGACAAACCTGAGAAAGCAAGTATTTCTTAACTGGAGTACTGTAAGAACGTTCATATATACAAGGATTTATTCACAGAAATGGTGCAAAACTATTATATTCATTCAGGCCATACGGTGCTAGGGTGTTCAATCGATAAATCCAAATGGTCTCTCTTTGAGCAAGTCGTTTTTTAATGTCGCCCCCTCTTTCGCTACGGTATAGGACATCAATCCCCCGAACTTTGAGAAGGGAGTCATCACAATTGTGAACGGACTTAAAGTGACGGGGAATGGTCTTCAATTCCTCCATCTCTGTTACATCTCTTGCCGCTCTGATGTCCAACACATGTTCGCGTATTCTTCTTCTAAGTTGCCAAGAGGTCATTCCAATGTAAATTAGATTACAGGGACATGTAGCAAAATATACCACAGTTTTGGTTTCACAAGATATAGGATGGCAGATCTTGAATTCTCTGGTTCCATCAGATGTAAAAAAGACCGTCGTCTTTTCCATATTTGGGCAGGCTACACATCCTTTGCAGGGGCCTGACCCCCATCTTGGACCCTTCGAGCCAAAAATCCCAGCCACTCTTCTTGGATTGTAGTGACTACGAACTAAATGGTCCCAGAGATTACGAGATCTCCTGTATGTTACCGACACTGTGGAATCAAGAATATTCCTTAGTATTGGGTCCGTTATTAGGATAGGCCAGTGTTTGTCCAAAGCATCTACCATCTCCCTGCTGTGTGAGCTAAATTCCGATATAAATCTTACCTTCAAATCTGAAGGATCAGGTTTACTTTTAGGTCTTAGTAACTCCCGACGGTCAGCATTTTTGGCTCGAATGTAGGCTCTCTTAATACGATTACTGTAACCTCTTTCACGGAATCGTTGGGTCAGATCTATTGCCTGTCGTTCAAAAGCGGCATCGTTAGAGCATATCCGCCTTGCTCGCAAGAACTGACCAACTGGGATATTTCTTACCAGATGATTCGGATGGGATGATTGTGCATGTAATACAGTATTCGCTGATGTCCTTTTCCTATACAAGTCTGTTTGTACAAATCCTGCCGTGTCGACCTGTAGGGAGACATCAAGGAAGTCAATCACTTCTCGACTTATTTTGTGGGTCAGTTTGATATTATATGGATTCTGATTCAAACGTGACATAAATGCTTCCAGGTCCACAATGGAACCTTGCCACACCATCACAATATCATCGATGTATCGACCCCACATTTGAACATTTTCTATTCCCTTCACTGGATCTGACTGAAAAATTTCCCTCTCCCAGAGCCCCAGAAATAGGTTGGCATAAGAGGGGGCACATGCCGCCCCCATGGCCGTCCCCTGGAGCTGTAGGAAGAGGGACCCCTTAAATAAGAAGTTATGAGTGAGAACAAAAGATAGAGCTCTCACCGTAAAATCACAGAGGTCCGAAGATGTTGCACTTGATCCAAGGAAGAATTCCACTGCTTTTAGGCCGTCCTGATGTCTTATAGATGTATATAATGATTCCACATCGCATGTAACAATGTACATATTGGGCTCCAATTGCACTCCGTCAAATTTCAGAAGTAAGTCTCCCGTATCCTTAATATAGGAAGGCAGATCTTCCACTAGAGGGCGTAAAATATAATCAATATATTTGGCAAGTGGTTCACATAGATTGTTGTTGCCCGATACAATGGGTCTGCCTGGCGGATTTCGCTGGTCCTTGTGTAACTTAGGAAGCAGATATATGGTGGCAATAGATGGTTCCTCGATATTCAATGCCATAGCTTCTTTCTTACTCAGTATGCTCTTTTCCACAGCTTGTGATGTGAGTTGGTACAGCTCCTCCCTGAATTTAGAGAGAGGGTTAAAAGTAAGTTTTTTATAACAAGATGTATCTCGCAATTGCCTATACATCTCCCTCTCATATAGATCTGTAGGCCAGATGACAACATTCCCGCCTTTATCTGACGGTTTTATGATTACCCCCTCCAATCGGGAAAGTTGGAGTAACGCTGTTCTCTCTCTATCAGTCAAATTGTCATTTTTTATATTCTCGGGGATACATTCAAATTCTCGGGTGACCATTTTGATAAACATATCAATAGCCGGGCATGTGGCTAATACTGGAAACCTGGTGGATCGGGGAAGTAGATGTTGGGGAAACTTACCCATTGTCACTGTTGCATCCATCTCCCTCTCGTTTTCAGTGAGTAAATCCATCAAATTCTGCATCGCATGTTGTTCCTCCCTTGTAGGCATTAAACCTTGTTTTTTATTTTCAAAAAGACGTTTAAAAAATAGTTTTCTGCCAAATAACTGTAAATCATTCAACGCCGAAAAGTGGTTGAATTTGGCCGCTGGGAAGAAAGAATAATATTTTAGTAATAAAATTTTTAATCATACAGTGGTTTGCAATAACTTAGAAAATCAACAAAAAGTTTTTTTTTTTTTTTTCAGTACCGTATTTTTCGGTTTATAAGACGCACTTTTTAGCAAGAAAATATCTTGCTAAAAAGTGCCTGCGTCTTATATTCAGGAGACAGGGCAGTCCGACACTGTCAAACTGCCCTGTCTCCTTCCCTGATGGTCCATAAGGCTGGATAAACTGTGCAGTCCTCCCCGCAGGAGAGAAATCTGGAGGGGATATGGTAGAAACTAGAATGGCGTGTCCAGAAGGAGGTGTAAAGGACCTTTGACGTCATGCCCATGTGACCAGTCTCGTGTGGGAGGAGCTATCTTCCTCTGCTAGGCTTTCTATGAGGAAGCTGGTTTCCCAGGCTTTTTGTGCAGTGTATACACTCAGCAGGTGGTAAGCCACATTGAGGGAACTGTTATGCGATGTTCTGCAGGGTCAGGGGTGTGTGGGGGGCAATGTTCTGCAGGGTCAGTGTGTGTGTGTGTGGGGGGGGGCACTGTTGTGTGATGTTCTGCAGGGTCAGGGCTGTTTGGGGGGCAATGTTCTGCGGGAATTGCCTTCAGGATTTTCAATATGGTCTAGTAGGCCAACATACATTGCACATACTGTACATCATATTTACCCTTGTGTACTGTGCCACTGTCTCCACATCATCTCCTCCCATTAGGTGATGTAGTCCTGAATATTACCCCAAACACCATGCTGACAGATGTAGTTCTACTCTGCCACTGCCGCCCCCTCCTATACTGTTTTATCTTCTAATCTGTTGCAGAACTACAACTATTAAGAAATAAATTATGGGGGGGGGGGGTAGTTTTGTATTTTTGTAACCTGGATGGCAACAGGCTTCTCCCATAGTCATAGACACCCCCCCCCCCCAACCAAAACAAAACCATGTCGGGGTGGATACATACATACATACATCACTGTTGCAGCCTGGGGAACCTTATCACTTTGCCGTGGTCAGGGGAGGAGATGGAGGACCACTGCTGGGCCTGCGGTTTGCTTGCTTCCAGGGTCTGATCGCCTGTGGTCTGCTCCCAGCTGCAGTCTGACGTCCGCTGCACTGAAACTCCCCAAAGGGGCAGGGGGCATTGCACCCGACGCTCCGTGCAGCCTCCTGCCCCAGCCTTTCACCGGAAGTCTGGACGCTTTCCTGATGTGCATCAGGGAAGTGTCCAGAATTCTGAAAGAAAATAGGACAGGATTTACTAAAGAAACGCCATAGCTTATATGTATGGCATTTTTAGTGGCCCTTTTCTGGGCAGAAAAAGCCAGAGGGGGTTAACTTAACCCTTGTGGGCATTACTGTACTCCGTTGGGGGGGATTGGCCAAGAGTTAGATGGGACCCTGCTACAGCCTCTGTAGCAGAGTCCCGCCTCAGCCACTGATTGGCTGATGGCGGATTTGAAGAGCCTGAGCCCAAAACACTTTAAGCTCAGTGTGTCGGGCTGTGGTGAAGAAGGAAGATGTTGAAGGTGAGTATGGACCTTTCCCCTTCTTCTGCACTGCACCCATCCCAGCAAGGAATGGGGCACGTATTCCACTTCCTTGCTGGTATGGGTGTAGTGTGAGATCAGTCCGGACCCCAGGGGAGTTAGTGTGGATGCAATGCATCCTCACTTAACCCCTTGTGCACCAGACTGTACACCGCATGTGGAAATATGCTGCATACTTGTAAGGTGCAGAATACCTGTCTAAATGATAGGTGTCCTGGTCCTGCTTGTTTTTTGTGTCTCCCCTTTTGTTTTTCAGATATCAGTATCCAGAGGATTCGTTGGACTTCATTGATGACCAGTAGAGATGAGCGAGTGCGCAGTAGGAGAAAAGAGCTTTGTTCCTATCGGGATTCTCCTCATGAGGCTGCAGAGCTTTGAAGTCTGCCCCGCTCACTGCTGTTCCTTCCCAGGTGCTGGGAAAAGATGGATCTAGTCCTGGGAAACTTCTCCCACTTTCCAAGGACTGGATCCATTGTTTTCCAGCACCCGGTGAGGAACAGCAGTGAGTGGGGCAGACTTCAAAGCTCTGCAGCCTGATGAGCATAATCCAGATAGGAACAAAGCTCTTTGTTCCTACTAAACATTCGCTTATCTCTTATGACCAGCTTTTAAAAAAAAAAAATTGTCAACAAGGGTTGTGGCAGTGTTATTTTTATTTTTTTCATTTATTTTGTTGTTATCTTTTATTTACTTTACAGGCTTAGTAGTGGAAGCCGCCTGATAGTGTTAGATAGAGTTAGCTAGTATGAAGTGGCTAACACTACCCCCCCCCTCTATTATTACCCCAGTACCCACCGCACAAGGGGTACTGGGAAGAGCTGGGTACCAATAGTCCCTGAGCGCCAAATTTGGCGCTCCTTGACTGGACAGTGTCAGGCTGGTATTATTAGGCTGGGGAGGGCACAAATAGAGGGCTCTTCCCACCCTGGTACTACTAGGCTGCTGCTGTTTTTTAACCTGGCTGGTGATGGAATTAGGGAGAACCCTACATGTTTTTTGTTTTTTAAACAAAGAAGTACAAAAAAAAAAAAAAACCGGGTGGGGTTCCCCTCTGCTTCGGGCAGAAGTTCCTTGGCAGTCGGCTTCTAGCAGCGACTTGGTCAGGGGATGTGTTGCACTGCTTATTGACAGGGTTAGGGATATTTTAAAAATCCCAACAAATTGTTGGTTATTTTTTATTTTTAAACGTTACAGTGAATTGGTCACTTAAGATATAATCTGAGCTGTACACATTTTTTTTAATGATGGGGTAACTACATGTCTGGGAATTTTTAATCCTTGGATCAGATGCACGTGTGACCTATCTCTGTTCCGGGGCCCTGTGTTAAATATGGGACATACTTGGTGTACCTGTATTCTTATGAGGAACGGAGGTGTGGGTGCCAGTATTGACATGAGTGGTCACCACAAGGGCGCGTATGCGCCAGAAACGCGTAGACATACCTATATGAGAAGTGGTTGATGTGTCCATGATCTTATGGGTCCACAATAAAAGTTTCCTGATTCACCTGCACACGCTGGTCCTAGTGTCGCATTGGGACATCACACCCGCATCTAGCCCTAAACGGCCAGTTATATGTACACATTTCATATTACACATGTTATGTACTTATACATATTTATGAAAATTTATTTATTGAAATTTATATATATTCCTTTTCCTCTTTACACTTCACTATGCATTTGTACATTATTATCTATTGACTTATGTCTACCAGACACTCTTTGGGAATATATTACACGTCATTGTAACTTCTTACTGTAAGGGTACAAACACACACACTGTATACGCAGCGTATTTACTGCTGCGATAAGCAGCAGATCCGCAGCAGATTAGATTTAAATAACTGAACACAGCATCAAATCTGCACCATCAAATCTGCTGCGTATCTGCTGCGTATATGGTGTGTGTGTTTGTACTCTTAAGATCAGAGTTGGGCTCAGCTACTGTTATGCCTGGTTCAGATCTGATCTGAATTCAGTATATTATTACATTATTAATGATGTACTCTCTCTCTCACTAATGTTCACTTGTGTTCATGTTTTTAATATATGTTTTGTTGCGTTCAGCACGTTTCACTTGCACCTATCACTGCATAGTATTTATATATATGAATGGGATTATTTGTTTTTCACCTTTCCATCACCTTGATTGACTACTTTACACATTGTGTTATTATATTTTACACACACTATTATATTTTTTTCACATAAACTCTTTTCACCTCTCATGTCACTTTATATGGGTCACTGTACCTGCACTTTATCTATGTATGTCATCTATGTTATTTCCTAGTATCTTGTGGTATGATATGTTTGTTGTGGTCTTAATGTGAGTGTGATGCTGTCCGGCTAGCAGTATGTGTATTAAGGTGGTACCCGATGCTTTATTTTGAATCTGCAGTATTTTCCGTCTGACACTTGGATGGGGCAGTATTGGCCACATTCAAGATGGCAGACAGAGCTCTGCTTACGGGGGACTGGCGTGATGTAAGCGGCACGCCTAGGGATTGGATGCGCATGCGTGGGTGGCGGGCCTGACATCCTTTGATGACGCGGACTCTGTGACGTCTAGCGGGCGCACAGATGTGACGCCGTGCGGCGCTAGACACTGCGCGGCACCATGATGGGAGCATACGTGCGGACCGGAAGGAGAACTTGTTCTCCAAATCACAGGTGGAAAAATTGCATTAGGGTGTGTGTGTGTGTGTGTGTGTTTGTGATTGGATATGCCTCACTATAAAACTTTGGAGTATTGTAACAAACATTAGCCTCTTGACAAAGCGACAGCGAAACGTGCGTCGAGGCGCACATGGTAATGAGGGTGTGTGACGTTGGTCGGCTTATGCAGAAGGCTTATGATGTGGGTCTATAGTGGGACTCTATGTGCCTGATTGAGTTCTATGTAAATTTGTAACTTGTCAATTTTACCATCTACCTCATTTGCATTGGCACTTTATATATGTCAAATTGGGTCATTATGTCTTCAGATTCATTTTGATTTACTCTATAGCACTTGCACTTTACTTGTATACTAATGAATTTGGATGTATGACAATATTTGAGGTTATACTTTTGGATATAATTCCTATACAGGTTACTTGGCACAGTTCATGAATTTTATTTATTTTCATGACATTATATTTACTTCCTCACGGACCCCATCTATATAAAATATCATTCTAATACAACATTTGATTATATCTAATGCATAGTGACATCTATTACTCATCATTCATTATCTGCCCTACTCTGCCCTATTCTGCCCTGAATATACCGGTACTTAGTCCCAACTTACTGTATTTTTGGATGTGGATTTTTTGTGCTAATAAAATGGATATTTATTAATTATTTTTGTATGATGTTGTTTTTATTTTGTTGAGGGTGGAAAATATAGGTGTTTATGGTTCTTAATAGAGATTTCTACCCACTGGAAAGACTAATTACTCAGGGTTCTTTTTGAAATTTGTAGGTGTACACAAAGCCAAATTGCTTATGAAGAGACAACTAATCACCCGGTCCTGTTTTGATTGCCTCTTTCTAAGCTTTAGGGTGCGTTCACACCTACCGAATCTGCAGCTGATTTTCATGCTGCGAGTTTGCACTGTGAAGCTCAATGGGCCCCCTTAAACCCCGCACGGCCCGCACGCCCCGGCCCCCCCATATGCCCGATCCACCCCCCTGTTACCTGTGTCTTAAGAGACCGCCCCCTGAGTGACCTATGTCCTAAGAGCATGCCTCATGGGTGACCTGTGTCCTACGAGCCCCCCTCCTGCATGACCTATGTCCCAAGAGCCTCCCTCCTGCATGAATTGTGTTCTAAGAGCCCGCCTCCTGAATGATGGGGGGAAAAAAACTAGTTTTTAAAAAATGTTCAACAAATCACTGGCTTAAAAACGGTTATGTTTACCTATGTCCCTTCATAAGCAATCTAGTTATGTGTGCAGCTTGGATCATCTTGATGTGGCAGATGTGCTTTAAAGGGGAACTATCAGCAGGTTAGGCGAATGTAACCTGCTGATAGCCTCCTATTGCACATAGGGCGCTGAGAAAGAAGGTATGTCTTATCTTCCTCCTCCACGCCATTCCCGTGCTGTTAGTAGTGTAATCCTTGATCCAGAGCACTGCCCCGCCCCCAGAGTGATAACGGCGTTCTGGGGCAGCACTTCTAACAGTTCTCATGACCGAAGATTACACTGCTAACCGCACGGGAGCCGCACCAAAGAGGAAGGTTAGAGACACATAGCCCCCAATTGCGCAGAGGAGGAGGGTATCAGTTTAGATTCGTCTAACCTGCTAATAGTTCCCCTAGGGACTTTTAGAAGAATTCAATAGAACTCCAACTATAAACTCCAGGGTTACGACCTACAATGGTTTGCAATAAATTACAATATCAACAAAAAGTTATTATTTTTTTTTTTAGTTATTCAATTCAAAAAGTAACCTCATATATTTTAAAGAGTCATTACATACAGAGTGAACTTTTTCAAGCGTTTATTTCTGTTAAAGTTGATGATTATGGATTACAGCCAAGAAAAACCCAAAAGTCAGTATTTTAGAAAATTAGAATAATGAGCCCAAAACGCCTGCAGTGGCTTCCTAGGTGTAATAAAAGGTCCCTTAGTCTGGTTCAGTATGCAGCACAATCATGGGGAAGACTGTTGACTTGACAGATGTCCAGAAGGCAGTCATTCACACACTCCACAAGGAGGGTAAGCCACAAAGGTTCATTGCTAAAGAAGCTGGCTGTTCTCAGAGTGCTGTATCAAAGAATAT
Organism: Dendropsophus ebraccatus; assembly: GCF_027789765.1. Lineage (NCBI taxonomy): Eukaryota > Metazoa > Chordata > Amphibia > Anura > Hylidae > Dendropsophus > Dendropsophus ebraccatus. The sequence continues at coordinate 88,503,982 of NC_091464.1, read as the reverse complement.
TAATGGAAAGTTGAGTATAAGGAAAAAGTGTGGTAGAAAAAGGAGCATGAGCAACCGGGAGAACCGCAGTCTTAACAAGATTGTAAAAAAAATGCCATTCAAACATTTGAGAGAGATTCACAAAGAGTGGACTGCTGCTGGAGTAATTGCTTCAAAAGCCACAAGCACATCCAGACATCTGCAGGACATGGGCTACAAGTGTTGCATTCTATGTGTCATGCCTCTCCTGACCAATAAACAACGCCAGAAGCATCTTATCTGGGCCAAGGAAAAGAAGAACTAGACTGTTGATCTGTGGTCCAAGGGGCTGATTTCAGATGAAAGTAAATTTTGCATTTCATTTGGAAATCCCGGTCCCAGAGTCTGGAGGAAGAGTGGAGAGGCACAATCCAAGCTCCTTGAGGTCTAGTGTAAGGTTACCACAAATCAGTGATGGTTTGGGGAGCCATGTCATCTGCCGGTGTAGGGTCACTGCGTTTCATCAGCACCAAAGTCACCTCTGCTGTCTTCCAGGACATTCTATAGCACTTCATGCTTCCCTGTGCTGAAAAGATTTTTGAAGATGGAATTTTCATCTTCCAGCAGGATTTGGCACCTGTCCACACGGCCAAAGGTACCAATCCCTAGTTTACTAACCACAGCATCACTTGATTGGCCAGCAAACTCGCCAGACCTTAACCCCATAGAGAATTTATGGGGTATTGTCAAGAGGAAGATGAAAGACACCAGAGCCAACAATGCAGATGAGCTGAAGGCCGCTATCAAAGTAACCTGGGCTTCAATAACCCCTCTGCAGTGCCATCAGCGGATCACCTCCATGCCACATTGCCGCATTGATGCCGTCATTCATGCAAAAGGTTCCCCGACCAAGTATTGAGGGCATGTACTGTACAGACTTTTCATTTGGTCGACATTTCTGTGTTAAAAACATTTTTTTCAGTTGGTTTTATATAATATTCTAATTTTCTGAAATACTGACTGGGTTTTTCTTGGCTGTAATCCATAATCATTAACTTTAACAGAAATAAACGCTTGAATTCTTATTTATTGCAAACCACGGTAGGTACTGTACATTGGGTGTTCAGGATGGTTTTCATAGAGGTCCTGACCCTGCAAAGCATATACAACTCTCACTCACTATTGTTCTCTGTAATCAGCCAATATCTACATACTAGGTAACCCAAGATTGGAAGTCCAGTCCTGTGATTCCATTTCTTACCACTCCTATAACTCCATTTCCTACCAGTCCTATTGTAAGAATTATTATTTATATACAAATTTATACCTAGAATGTAGAATGAATATATATATATATATATATATATATATATATATACACACATACGCACACACCACCCTCTTACTCGGTCTAGATTCGAAGTTGGGCCAGTAAATGAAATACAAGAGTGAGTGTAAGGTAAATCACATACTGTCAGAGTGGAATTTTGCTTTTATAGTTGTTACGAGAAGTGTACAAAGCTATAAAGATGCAGAAAGACATAATAATTACAAAAATAGAATACAATGTAATCATTAAGCAATAAGCATTACACTAGACAAAACTTACTTATTATGTAGTGTATTATGTATTATTGTGTAGTTACAGTTATATACACCCATCGCAAACGTCTGTACTTTTTGTGGTCTTATTATGGTAAAAGTAGTATTGGGAGTTAGGCACTAGATGTCGCTGTATTATGTATATGAGTATATGGAAGCTGCACAGCTGAAGGATCGCAAAAGGTTTTTGTGTTTATGTGTTACCAGAATCTGTAGACCAGTAGGATTTCTGCTTTCTTCTTTCCTATCACCTCTCTTCTCTTTTCTTCTATTGCACTCTTTCAACCAATCACAGCACACCCTACACGCCGTAGAGGAAGTGAGTCACGCGGAAGACAGGAAAAGTTAGTCAGTCTTAGTACCCCATATGGGAAGGACGTGGGACAGCACACTGTCACCTACTTCTTTACCTATGACACTCCAAAGTCTTATGCACTGTTAAACTCCTCTTAGGAGAGGACTAGCCAAAAGATAACCTTAACCAACGCCGTGAACAAGAAGTCACAGAGCAGGACAGTATCCATTACAGAGCCAGGAACTGATCCGGACAGAGCAAAGTTGCAGTAGCCTAGGAACTCTGTCTCGCAGCGTGGGTGTCAGCAGGTAATCCTCAGAATTCCGCTCAACCCAGGTAACAAGGTTTGGGGCCTGTGTCACCCATTATTACGGCCGAGTCTAGTGGGCATAAGGTGGTGTGAAGACTGAAGTCAAAGGTCAATACACAGGCACTGGTGTTCTTCTTCTTCTACAAGTATTCTTCTTCATCCTCCAACATCCCGGCAGAGCACACTACTACATGAATTGAGACTCTCACGGCATCCTCCTATCTATTACTCTACCTCAGCACAACTTAACCAACACGACTATCTCCTACACTGCACTTATCCTACAGATCTGGTCATTCTCTTATCAAGGGTGTGTTGGAACTTTGTCAAGTGTATCTCAGAGACTCTCTGTATTACCTGCTGCACATTTACAAGTAGTAAACCAATTCAACTTTATTCCAAGAGTCTGATCATTTGCCACCACCTACACAGCATCCACACCACAACCTTGGGACACTTCCCCTTTCTGTGGGTGGCGGGTCCTACTATCCGGGAGGGTCATTACACCACTCTGGCCATCCGTGACTACATCATCCATGATACTATCCCAAGGGAGCCAGTAGCAGGCCGGCAGGACACTGACCACAGAGGAAAAGGGTACAACCGGCCTTATAAAATAAAAGCATGCGTGCCATCACACCTGTGTGCCCACCAGGCACTGGCATCACCAAGTAACACTCCAAGGTCCGGCTGTATCTCAGCCATCCACCACAGGAGTGGTGTCACGCTATAACCCCTAGCAAGTGACCGGCCTTCCCTCCGATATAACACATCCGGGGGGCACACTACAATTATATCAGTCTCAACAGTATAAAATTCAAGCAAAGTTACCACACTATGATCCCTGTGACATTAAGTGACGTCTGATGGGAGAATCTGGGCAAACACTGGGTATATAGCAGCAGGGGCGTTGCTAGGGTCCTAAAACATCGGGAGCACGGGCCCGAAGATTAGCGAAGGAGCCCAGTGCAGAAGTTAGTAATCCCAATGACTGCGCTACAACTCCCAGCATACCTCCTTGTGCACAACAACTCCCAGCATACCTCCTTGTGCACAAGGAGGTATGCTGGGAGTCATTGTGCACAAGGAGGTATGCTGGGAGTCGTTGTGCACAAGGAGGTATGCTGGGAGTCATTGTGCACAAGGAGGTATGCTGGGAGTTGTTGTGCACAAGGAGGTATGCTGGGAGTTGTTGTGCACAAGGAGGTATGCTGGGAGTCATTGTGCACAAGGAGGTATGCTGGGAGTCGTTGTGCACAAGGAGGTATGCTGGGAGTCATTGTGCACAAGGAGGTATGCTGGGAGTTGTTGTGCACAAGGAGGTATGCTGGGAGTTGTTGTGCACAAGGAGGTATGATCGGAGTTGGAGTGCAAAAGAAGGTATGCTGGGAGTTGGAGTGCACAAGGAGGTATGCTTGGAGTTGTTGTGCAGAGTTGCAGTTTTGCTGCAGTAGCCTCCCAACACAACAACAACTCCCAGTATACCTTCTTGTGCACAACAACTCCCAGCATACCTCCTTGTGCACTACAACTCCCAGCATACCTTCTTTTGCACTACAACTCCGAGCATACCTCCTTGTGCACAACAACTCCCAGCATACCTTCTTGTGCACAACAACTCCCAGCATACCTCCTTGTGCACAACTCCTAGCATCATAGCCGCAGGCGGGGGGGGGGGGGGGGGGGGGGGGCATTATATTTGTATTTTTAAGCATTTTTTTCAAACAGTGTGCGGGCCCGAGGTGGTGACACTAGGGGGCTGGGGGTGACACAGAGAACATGGCTGGCACTCAGCTAGCCGCCAGCTATACTTTATGTTAAGCTGCTCTATTACACAACTTAACATAGAGTATTGATACCAGGAAATCCTGGTATCAAATCGTTTTTTTGCCCGAAATATCGATAGTAGTATCAATATTTTGGTGCATCGTACATCCCTAACACACACACACTACCCCATTTGGCCGCCATCCCAGGTGGTTTAATATTCCCTGCTGGTAGTCCCATTGTGTATACATTATATACACCCCATATACATACACACACACCCTATACACACTGCACATACATCATATTCACCCGATATACATACACACACACCCTATACACACTGCACATACATCATATTCACCCCATATACATACACACACACACACACCCTATACACACTGTACATACATCATATTCACCCAATATACATACACACACACCCTATACACACTGCACATACATCATATTCACCCCATATACATACACACACACCCTATACACACTGCACATACATCATATTCACCCAATATACATACACACACACCCTATATACACTGCACATATATCATATTCACCCCATATACATACACACACCCTATACACACTGCACATACATCATATTCACCCCATATACATACACACACCCCTATACACACTGTACATACATCATATTCACCCCATATACATACACACACACCCTATACACACTGCACATACATCATATTCACCCAATATACATACACACACACCCTATACACACTGCACATACATCATATTCACCCCATATACATACACACACACCCTATACACACTGCACATACATCATATTCACCCGATATACATACCCACACACCCTATACACACTGCACATATATCATATTCACCCCATATACATACACACACACCCTATACACACTGCACATACATCATATTCACCCCATATACATACACACCCCCTTATACACACTGTACATACATCATATTCACCCCATATACATACACACACACCCTATACACACTGCACATACATCATATTCACCCAATATACATACACACACACCCTATACACACTGCACATACATCATATTCACCCCATATACATACACACACACCCTATACACACTGTACATACATCCTATTCACCCCATATACATACACACACACCCTATACACACTGCACATACATCATATTCACCCAATATACATACACACACACCCCTATACACACTGCACATACATCATATTCACCCGATATACATACACACACACCCTATACACACTGCACATACATCATATTCACCCGATATACATACACACACACCCTATACACACTGCACATACATCATATTCACCCCATATACATACACACACACCCTATACACACTGTACATACATCCTATTCACCCCATATACATACACACACACCCTATACACACTGCACATACATCATATTCACCCAATATACATACACACACACCCCTATACACACTGCACATACATCATATTCACCCGATATACATACACACACACCCTATACACACTGCACATACATCATATTCACCCCATATACATACACACACCCCTATACACACTGCACATACATCATATTCACCCCATATACATACACACACACACCCTATACACACTGCACATACATCATATTCACCCAATATACATACACACACACACCCTATACACACTGCACATACATCATATTCACCCAATATACATACACACACACCCTATACACACTGCACATACATCCTATTCACCCCATATACATACACACACACTATACACACTGCACATACATCATATTCACCCCATATACATACACACACACCCTATACACACTGCACATACATCATATTCACCCGATATACATACACACACACCCTATACACACTGCACATACATCATATTCACCTCATATACATACACACACCCCTATACACACTGCACATACATCATATTCACCCCATATACATACACACACACCCTATACACACTGCACATACCTCCTATTCACCCCATATACATACACACACACTATACACACTGCACATACATCATATTCACCTCATATACATACACACACCCCTATACACACTGCACATACATACAAACACCCTATACACACTGCACATACATACAAACACCCTATACACACTGCACATACATACAAACACCCTATACACACTGCACATACATACAAACACGATATACACACTGCACATACATACAAACACCCTATACACACTGCACATACTGTACATCATATACACCCATACTGAACATGCATACACTATAATATATACATACATCATATACACATACTGCACATGTACACATACACATATACATACATCATATGCAATTACTTTACATGCATACACTTACTGCACATATATCATATACTGTACATGCATTCATACATCCTTTACATGTACAATACACACACTGTGCACCTTTATACACAATAGTTCCAATGGACATTTACATCATTATATTGGTTTCTGCCTAGCAGAGATTGATTCACCACATTTTACTCTGTCCAGAAATTTACCATATAATAGCCTTTCTTAGCAAACAATTACACAAAACAAGGCTATGCGTTTTAAAAAAAATTTTACATAATTTTATTAACACAATTAAAAAATCTCATAACATGTAATAGTGTAAAAAGGATCCAGCAGAGACAAACAGAAACCACAGTATTACGGTCATATAATCACATAATCAAGTATGGCCAAGCGTCTACAGGGCATAAATATCAGCACATGCAGTGTATCCACTTGGCCTCAGGGCTGCTAAACGCAGACTTGCATAACCTGAGGATGTCTATCTAAGATGGAAAGTATAAATATCCCTTACCCATAGTGGAGTCTGGTGTCTGTAACCCCGACGCACGTTTCGCGTAAGATCGCTTTCTCAAGGGGCGTGTCTAACTCCTGTAACTCGCGCTATTTATGATGTGGATGAGGATTCCTTCCGGGCAGCGACGCAGGTCACAGGAGGGGCAAGGAATCACGCGACTTCCTCCCGGCCTACGTCACTGGAACGCACGCCCGCCGGTGGAACGCAGGCGGGCATGCGCACAGCGAACTATTGAGGCCATGTCGGAAGGGCGCCTGTGCCAAATTCTCCCGAGACCCGCGTACATGGAAGGTACTCGTTCTACACTATTGAGAGGCCATGTATTTACACAGTGCTGTTGAAATGGGACACGTCTTCTATAGCTTGCAAACGACAGAAATACCAATTTATAAATAAAGTGCAATAAATACTATATCAATGTAAACATGTGTATATATAAATAATTTAAAGTGCTATAATCAAACAGTGCTAAGTGTACATATTATTAATTCACTACATAATCAAAAAACAACAATACACAAATACAAAAAACAATCAAGGTGACTACTATCCTAAACATGATTATATTGTTATTATAAAGTGCCATATATAATGTGTCATTTAAAAACTAACCGTGCACCAACATCCTAAAAATAGATAAAGTGCTATAGTGGCGCAGTAATAGATCTCATATTATCCTATTACAGTACATTTTTTCTTTTCATGACCATATTCCATTTGTTCCTTTCCGTAATTCATTTGTTCTTCCCCCTGTTTGTCTCTGCTGGATCCTTTTTACACTATTACATTATGAGATTTTTTAATCGTGTTAATAAAATTATGTAAAAATTTTTTTAAAACACATAGCCTTGTTTTGTGTAATTTTTTACACTCTGCACCTTACATACATAAGCCCACTTTACACACATACACGTGCACACTGCATATAGACACACCCCAGATAGCCAGTAAACACCCCCAGATTGCCCATAAACACCCCAGATTGCCACAGACTGCCCGTGCCACCCCAGATTGCCCATAAACACCCCAGATTGCCCGTCACCACCCCAGATAGCAGGTAAACACTCCCAGGTTGCCTGTCACCACCCCAGATTACCTGTAATCTCATTTAAAAAAAAAAATTTTTTGTAACTGCGCTATTCTAATAACCGATACTAGCTGCGGTTTTGCTCCAGCAAAATGACACTCCCTTCCTTCTGAGCCCTGCTGTGTGCCCATACAGTGGTTTATGCCTACATATGGGGTATTATTGTACTCAGGAGAACCTGCATTACAGATTTTGTGGTGCATTTTCTCTCCCATTCCTTGTAAAGTTGAGAAATTTCAAACTAAACAAACATATTATTAGAAAAATTCTAGTTTTTCATTTTTACTGTCAAATTTTGAATACTTTCCTCAAATACCTGTGGGGTCAAAATGCTCACTGCACCCCAAGATGTATTCTTTGAGGGGTGCACTTTCCAAAGTGGGGTGACTTATGGGGGGGGTTTCTCTTCTGCTGACACTACAGGGGCTCTGCAAACGCACCTGGCGCTCAAAAACTTCTACAGCAAAATCTGCACTGCAAATGCTAATTGGCGCCCCCTTCCTTCTGAGCCCCGCTGTTACCCACACAGTGGTTTATGCCCACATATGGGGTACCTTTCTACTCGGGAGAACCTGTGTTACAGATTTTGGGGTGTGGATTCTCTCCTTTTCCTTGTGAAATTTAGAAGTTTCAAACTAAACAAAAATATTATTGGAAAAATTCTAGTTTTTCATTTTTACTGTCTAATTTTTAATACTTTCATCTAATACCTGTGGGGTCAAAATGCTCACCGCACACCAAGATGTACTCTTTGAGGGGTGTACTTTCCGAAATGGGGAGACTTTTGAGGGGGGTTCACTTCGCTGGCACTACAGGGGCACTGCAAACGCACCTGGCGCCTGAAAACTTGCTTATTGGCACTCCGTCCCCTCTGAGCCCTGCTGTGTGCCCATACAGTGTTTACACCCACATATGGGGTACCATTGTACTCAGGAGAACATTCGTTACAAGTTTTGGGGTGCTTTTTCTCTCCTGTTCCTTGTGAAAAGGAGATACTTTAATCTGAATAAACATATTATATGAAAATTTCTATTTTTCATTTTTTTCCGGCCTAATTGTGAATACTTTCCTCCAGCCCCTGTAGGGTTAAAATGCTCATTATACCCCTAGATTAATTCTTTAAGGTGTCTAGTTTACAACATGGGGTCACTTATGGAGGTTTCCAGTATACAAGCCTCCTAAATCAACTTAAGGTTACAAACCCACTTGCCGGATCTGCAGCGAGTCTCCTTGCTGCGTTTTTGCAGCGAGACTCGCTGCAGATCCCGGCCCTATACTTTCAATAGCAGAGAAACTCGCAGCAGGGATGTACATCCGGACATTATACATTGACGTGTCCCCGTTCCTGCTTGCTTCGGGGCTCCCGGTGTCTTCATGGCCCGCCCGGCCAATCAGTGCGCTGCGGCGGGGCAGCGCACTGATTGGCCGGGCGGAACGTGCCGGGAGCCGCCGAAGCAAGCAGGAGCGGGGACCTGGTAATGTATATCCTGCCCGCCCCCCTGCAGCCCCGATCGCCCCGCAGCCCCCGGCCGCACGATCACCCCCAGCCCCGCAGCCCCCGGCCGCATGATCGCCTGCAGCCCCCCAGCCCCCGGCTGCACGATTGCCCGCTGGGGGCGATCGTGCGGCCGGGGGCTGCGATGCTGGGGGCGATCGTGAGTTCGGGGGCTGCAGGGCTGGGGGCGATGGTGCGGCCGGGGGCTGCGGGCGATGGTGCGGTCGGGGGCTGCGGGGCTGGGGGCGATCGTGCGGCCGGGGGCGATATACATTACCTGATCCCGGCTCCTGCTTGCTTCAGCGGCTCCCGGCACGTTCCGCCCGGCCAATCAGTGCGCTGCCCCGCCGCAGCGCACTGATTGGCCGGGCGGGCCGTGAAGACACCGGGAGCCCCAAAGCAAGCAGGAACGGGGACCCGGTAATGTATAATGTCCGGCGGCCGGGGGGTTAATGGGGCGGGCTGCAGACAAAATCGCAGCAGGGATGTACATCCCTGCTGCGAGTTTCTCTGCTATTGAAAGTATAGGGCCAGGGTCTGCAGCGAGTCTCGCTGCAAAAACGCAGCAAGGAGACTCGCTGCAGATCCGGCAAGTGGGTTTGTAACCTAAAAAAAGAACTGGTCCCTAAAAAAATCAGTTTGGGAAATTTCATGAAAACGTGATAATTTGCTGATACATTTCTAAGCCCCGTAACACCCTAAAAGAGTGAAATATGTTTACGAAATGAAGCCAGAATAAAGAGGACATATTGATAATGTGACCTAGTAACTAATTTATGTCATACAACTTTCTTTTTTTAGAAGTAGAGAATTTCAAAGTTTGTAAAGCGCAAATTTTTCATGATATTTTTATGTTTTTCACAAAAAACACACAAAGTAGTGACCAAATTTTGCCACTAACACAAAGTGCCATATGTGACGAAAAAACAATCTCAGAATCGCTAGCATACGTTAAAGCATCACTGAGCTATAAGAGCATAAAGTGAGACAGGTCAGATTTTGAAAAATAAGCCTGGTCATTAAGGTCCAAATAGGCTTGGTCCCTCAGGGGTTAAAGGGACCCATTTAGCTCTTAAAGGGACCCATTTCGCTCTTAAAGGGACCCAGGTCGCTCTTAAAAAGACCCAGGTCGCTCTTAAAAAGACCCAGGTCGCTCTTAAAGGGACCTATTTTGCTCTTAAAGGGACATATTTCGCTCTTAAAGGGACCCAGGTCGCTCCTAAAGGGACCCAATTCACTCTTAAAGGGACCCAGGTCGCTCTTAAAGGGACCCAGGTCGCTCTTAAAGGGACCAATTTCACTCTTAAAGGAACCCATTTTGCTCATAAAGGGACCAATTTCACTCTTAAAGGGACCCATTTCACTCTTAAAGGGACCCAGATTGCTCTTAAAGGGACCCAGATCGCTCTTAAAAGGACCCATTTTGTTCTTAAAGTGACCCAGGTCGCTCTTAAAAGGACCCATTTTGCTCTTAAAGGGACATATTTCGCTCTTAAAGGGACCCAGGTCGCTCTTAACCCCTTGCCTCTAAAGCCTGTTTTGGCCTTAATGACCAGGCTCATTTTTCAAAATCTGACCTGTCTCACTTTATGCGCTTATAGCTCAGTGATGCTTTAACGTATGCTAGCGATTCTGAGATTGTTTTTTCGTCACATATGGCACTTTATATTAGTGACAAAATTTGGTCACTACTTTGTGTGTTTTTTGTGAAAAACATCAAAATATCATGAAAAATTTGAAAATTATGCATTTTATGAACTTCTGAAATTCTCTGCTTCTAAAAAAGGAAGTCATAGCACATAAATTAGTTACTAAATCACATTACCAATATGTCCTCTTTATTCTGGCATAATTTGGGAAACATATTTTACTTTTTTAGGGTGTTATGGGCCTTAGAAATTTATTAGCAAATTATCACATTTTGTGAAAATTTCCAAAACTGATTTTTTTAGGGACCAGTTCTTTTTTTAAGTTGATTTAGAAGGCTTGTATGCTGTAAACCCCCATAAGTGACCCCATTTTGGAAACTAGACACCTTAAAGAATTAATCTAGGGGTATAATGAGCATTTTAACCCTACAGGGGCTGGAGGAAAGTATTCACAATTAGACTGTTTAAAAAAAAATTAAAATTTTAATTTTCCAATAATATATGTTTAGATTAAAGTTTCTCCTTTTCAAAAGGAACATGAGAGAATCTGCACCCCAAAATTTGTAACTTAGGTTCTCTTGAGTACAACGGTACCCCATATGTGGGCGTAAACCACTGTATGGGCACACAGCAGGGCTCAGAAGGAAGGGAGCGCCAATTAGCTTTTTTAATGCAGATTTTTCTGAAAAAGTTTCTGAGCGCCAGGTGCGTTTGCAGTGCCCCTGTAGTGTCAGCAGAATAGAATCCCCCCAAAAGTCACCCCATTTTCGAAAGTACACCCCTCAAAGAATTCATCTTGGGGTAGGATGAGCATTTTGACCCCACATGCATTAGAGGAAAGTATTCAAAATTAGACAGTAAAAATGAAAAACACGAATTTTTCCAATAATATGTTCGTTTAGTTTGAAATTTCTCAATTTCACAAAGAAAAAGAGAAAAAGAGTACCCCAAAAATTGTAAAGCAGGTTCTCCTGTATACAACGGTACCCCATATGTGGGCATAAACCACTTTATGGGCACACAGCAGGGCTCAGAAGGAAAGGAGCGCCAATTGGCATTTTCAGTGCAGATTTTGCTGAAGAAGTTTCTGAGCGCCAGGTGCTTTTGCAGCGCCCCTGTAGTGTCCGTAGAAGAGAACCCCCCCCAAAAGTCACCCCATTTTGGAAAGTACACCCCTCAAAGAATTCATCTTGGGGTGTGGTGACCATTTTGACCCCACAGGTATTAGAGGAAAGTATTTAAAATTAGACAGTAAAAATGAAAAACTCGAATTTTTCCAATAATATGTTCGTTTAGTTTAAAATTTCTAAATTTTACAAGGTCCCAGAAAGGTCACCCAATATTTTTTACCAGTAGGGAGAGTGAGAACGAGGAAGAGACAACAAACAGATATAGAAAAAGAAGAAAACGAGGAGGAAAAAGAATTCAAAAGACAAAGAGTAGAAGAAGGAAGGAAGAGACGGTCCCAGGAACACTTAGTCTTCGAGAAGGAGGAGTATTCAATCTCTCTTCCCATTCCATCACATGGGACGAATTAAATGTTTTAAAAAAAGGTTTATCATTCTGCCCTTCAGCAAATATGGACCTATTTGAACTGTTTTTGGATTTGAATGATTTTGTCAGGAAACTAACATTGAAAAGGTTTTTTTCTATAAAGGACAAAAAAGAGATGGTTCCCATCTATTCTCACATGCCCTCTGAAGACATTTCTAATAATTTGAACATAGAAATTTTAACAGATAATTTATTCAATACCCCTATCCCATCAGGACTAAAGAAAAAAATCGAATTTTTATCCCATACAAAGCAAAGGAAATTATATTGATTCTTTTTATGAAATGGTTTTAGCAGACTTGAGGGAATTAGAAGAAGGTAATAAAAAGGGTACTATTAATCAAGGGAAACAGTCAAATCTAAAAAGGGAGGAAAGGAATGCACTAAAAACATTGAGAGATAATAAAGATATCATTATAAAGAAAGCTGATAAGGGGGGGGGAATAGTCATCATGGACAAAGAATATTATATAGAGGAATCGTATAGAATTATTAGAGACAACACCTATTATCATAAATTAGAGGAAGATCCTGGACCACTCTTTCAGAAGAAACTTATTAGTCTCGTACAAAAGGGTGCCATTGAAGGAGTCCTAACAAAAGAAGAACAAGATTACCTGATTTTGAATAACCCCTCCACCCCTTATTTTTATTTTCTCCCTAAACTTCAAAAAAATTTAGAGAAACCACCAGGAAGACCGATCATAGCAGGTGTTAATTCGATTACTAGCCACCTGGGTGAATATATAGACCGTCTCTTACAAAAATATGTCATCTCCCTTCCTTCATACCTCAGGGATTCAGGACATCTACTTATGTTACTAGATAAAGTTATATGGAAACCAGAGTACTATCTAGTAACACTTGATGTAGCAGCACTTTATTCAAACATCCCTCATGAAAAAGGTCTACAAGCAATCAGAGATATCCTCTCAGAGGATGTTTTTATGCCAGATATACAAAAACAATTTATTGTAGATGGAATGGAATTTATTTTAAAGCATAATTTTTTTATTTTTGAAGAAGAATTTTTTATACAACACCTTGGCACAGCGATGGGCGCTAAATGCGCACCAGTTTTCGCTAATTTGTATATGGCCATGTTTGAAAATCTTTTCATTTATGAAAGTTTTTTTAAAAAATTTATAGTTTTTTATGGAAGGTATATAGACGATCTGTTGCTGATATGGAAGGGCACAGAGGAGGATCTAAAAGATTTTATGGTTTTTATTAACAGCAACACATGGGGTCTTAAATTTAGTGAGAGTTACAGTCAAAATGAAATTGCGTTTTTAGATATAAATATTTATATAAAAGATAATTTTATCAACACAAAAACTTTTTTTAAACCAATAGATGCCAATGGCTACTTGCACTTTACCAGTCAACACAAGAAGAGCTGGAAAGAAAACATCCCCTTTGGACAAATGATAAGAATGAAAAGGAACTGTACAGAAGAGAAAATCTTTGAAGAACAAACCAATATTCTAGAAAAAAGATTTTTACAGAAAAAGTTCCCTCGTAAGATCATAGAAGGGGCTAAGAGAAGAGCTATGGAATTAAATAGAAAAGAACATTTGGGAAGGAAGAAAGAAGACGACAAAAAGAAAGGAGAGAAAAATGACATACATGATAATAAAAGGAATGATGTAAATTTTATCACTCGATTTTCATCTAATCATATTCAAATAAAAAATATTTTAAAGAAAAATTGGAGTATCCTACAGAGGGATCCGTTTTTAAAAGACTGTATAGGAAAAAGTCCCAGCATGATATATAGGAGAGCACAAACAGTAGGACAAAAAATAGCTCCTTCATACCCAGAGTTAAAAAGAGAAAAAATAAATACGGTAAAAACAAAAAAAGAAGATATTGGTATCTTTAAATGCAATAAAAAAATGTGTAAAACATGTCACTATTTAGAGAATAATACGAAAAGTATTGAAAGCAGGATCTCCAAAGAAAAAATAGAGATTAAAGATCACTTAAACTGTGGATCAGAATATGTGATCTACGTGCTGGAGTGCCCGTGTGGCCTCCAATACGTAGGTAGAACGAGTCAAACGCTACGTAAAAGATTTAATACACATCGTTTTAACATTAAACATAAATACGGGAAACATAGCGTGTCCCGTCATTTCGCTATGTTTCATAATGCTGATGATAGCCTACTGAAAGTTTTCCCAATAGAGCAAATACATTTTTCACTGAACATATTTGCTAAATTATGTAAAAGAGAAAGCTATTGGATATTTAAACTCAATACTTTAGTACCAAATGGGTTAAATGAAACAATAGAACGAGTATGAAAGGAAGGGGTTAATAAGGGAAGGGTTTTCCAACAAGGTGAAAGTGGAAGTGACATCACAAAAGGGAGGGTATCCTCTTATATTTAAATGTGTGTGCGCAGTATATGTATTATCGTCCCTGAGGAAGGAACTTGTAGTTCTGATACGCGTCGGACAGAATAAAGTTTTATATTTGTTATAGTAATACTCACAGTTCATTTCCAAGTACGGTGTGTACCAATCCGGGTGTAGGGAGAACTCACCCGGGAGGATCACTACAGGTATCCGTTACACACAGGCCGCAACCGAAGACTCTGGGAGGACTTCAAGCAGCAGAATATCACCTTTCCCAATACAAGCTATCCGGGCAACGGAGGGGAGTAGGTCGATCTCCCCTCTGAGAAGTGAGTGAATATTGGTTTATCTTTACCTTTCCTTTGATTACATAGTAGAGCTGGTTCTGAAGTTGATCGCTCCCCATTTTTGTTCTTTCTTGTGCGTGTTGCCGTTTCCTTCTGCTTATACGAGCCGGAGCTCTTATCAGCGTCCGGAGGGTGCAGCGATCCCGGCGGAAATCATCAGATCCATGTATATGGCCGTTGTATCTTTGTGAGTGGTGTTTGCACCACTCACCAAGTGTAAGTGTGTTTCTTTTTTCCTTTTTTTTTTTTTCCTTTTTGGAGTTTTCATTGTTAAGGACCTAGCCGCTCCCGCAGTATTTTTTCTTCTTTCTATCCAGTAAATTTTACAAGGAACATGAGAAAAAACGTACCCCAAAATCTGTAACGCAGCTTCTTCTAAGTAGAACGGTACCCCATATGTGGGCATAAACCACTGTATGGGCACACAGCGGGGCTCAGAAGGAAGGGAGCGCCAATTTGCTGGAGCAAAACCGCAGCTAGTAATGGTTATTAGAATAGCGCAGTTACTAAAATACAATAAAAAAATGAGATTACAGGTAATGTGGGGTGGTTACGGGCAACCTGCGGTGGTTATGGGTAATCTGGGGTGGTTATGGGCAACCTGCGGTGGTTACGGGCAACCTGCGGTGGTTACGGGCAACGTGGGGTGGTAACAGGCAACATGGGGTGGTAACGGGCAACGTGGGGTGGTTACGGATAAACTGAAGTGCTTATAGGTAATCTGGGATGGGTACCTGTAATTTGGGATGGTTACGGGCAATCTGGAGAGGGTCACTGGCAATTTGGGGTGATCGGGGGCAACGTGCGGTGGTCAGGGGCAACGTGCGGTGGTCGGGGGCAATGTGCGGTGGTCAGAGGCAACGTGCGGTGGTCAGAGGCAATCTGGGGGGAATTACATGTGATTAGGGGCAACCTGGGGGGGTTACAGACAATCTGCGGTGGTTATGGGCAACGTGCGGTGGTTATGGGCAATGTGTGGTGGTTATGGGCAAAGTGCGGTGGTAACGGGCAATGTAGGGTGGTAACGGGCAACGTAGGGTGGTAACGGGCAACGTGGGGTGGTTATGGATAAGCTGAAGTGCTTATAGGTAATCTGGGATGGGTACCTGTAATTTGGGGTGGTTACAGGCAATCTGGCTTGGTTACGGGCAATCTGGAGAGGGTCACTGGCAATTTGGGGTGGTCGGGGGCAACGTGCGGTGGTCGGGGGCAACGTGCGGTGGTCGGAGGCAATGTGCGGTGGTCGGAGGCAACATGCGGTGGTCGGGGGCAACGTGCGGTGGTCGGGGGCAACGTGCAGTGGTCGGAGGGACAACGTGCGGTGGTCAGAAGCAACGTGCGGTGGTCAGAGGCAACGTGCGGTGGTCAGAGGCAATCTGGGGGGAATTACATGTGATTAGGGGCAACCTGGGGGGGTTATAGACAATCTGCGGTGGTTACGGGCAACATGGGGTGGTTACAGACAATCTGGGGTGGTTACGGATAAACTGAAGTGCTTATAGGTAATCAGGGGTGGGTACATGTAATTTTGGATGGTTACGGCAATCTGGTGTGGTTACGGGCAATCTGGAGGGGGTCACTGGCAACGTGTGTGAGTTAGAGGCAACGTGCGGTGGTTACGTGCAATATGGGGGGTAACGGGCAATCGGGGCTGATTACAGACCATCTGGAGGGGGTCACTGGCAATTTGGGGTGGTTACAGGCAACGTGCAGTGGTTATGGGCAACGTGCGGTGGTTATGGGCAACGTGCTGTGGTTATGGGCAACGTGTGGTGGTTATGGGCAATGTGAGGTGGTTATGGGCAACGTGCGGTGGTTATGGGCAACGTGCGGTGGTTATGGGCAGCGTGCGGTGGTTATGGGCAACGTGCGGTGGTTAGTGGGAACGTGCGGTGGTTAGTGGCAACGTGCGGTGGTTATGGGCAACGTGCGGTGGTTATGGGCAACGTGCGGTGATTACAAGCAATCTGGGGCAGATACGTGCAATCTGGGGCGGATATGGGCAATCTGGGGCGGATATGGGCAACCTGCGGTGGTTACGGGCAACCTGGGGCGGATATGGGCAACCTGCGGTGGTTACGGGTAATTTGTGGGGGTTAGGGGTAATCTGGGAGTAAACTGCAATTATTAATATAATAAAAAGTGTGTGTTTTATTTTTTTGTATGTTTTTTACTTTTTGTACTTTATACATTAATTTTTACTGGATTACTATGATTACTGTGATATTTTCTATCACAGTAATCATAGTTCAGTGACAGAGACCAAATTGGTCTCTGTCACTTTAAATTTTCCGACATAACTGATTCTGGAGCGCATGCACACTTCAGAATCAGCCTGGACGTCGAGGAGGACGGACCTCCCTGGATCAGGTAATGTATGTGGGGTAGGGGGGGGGGTGACTGGGGGACGGGGGGCGACTTGGGGGGGGGGCACGGTGACACTTTTTATCCCCTGTCACCAATGATTTATGGTGACAGGGGATAAAAAGTGCTGATCAGCACTGGGAACAGGCGATCGGCGGTATATATATATACCGCCGATCGCCTGCTCCGGGACCACACGGGGGGGGGGGGGGGGGGGGGGGTCCCCGATCACTGCCCCATGCTCTCCGCTACCTCCGGTGGCGGAGAGCATGGGGCTTTGATCACTAATTCATTTCCATCCCTGCGAACAAACATCGTTTGTTCGCAGGGATGGGGGCGGCCATCTTGGAACTGATGGCCGCCCGGGTAGGGTGATCTGGGGTCTGATCGGGGGGCTGATCTGGGGTCTGAGGGGACATTTTTCATCTCCCCCCACCGTGGATTCACAGTGGGGGGAGATGAAAGCTATCGGCGGCGCCGGTAATGCCCGGTACCGGTATCGGGGGACGAGGGGAGGGGGCCGGGGGACACATATTGAGTGGCGGTGGGGGGAGGCAGCCTCCTTCTGCAGCCTCCCCCCGCCGCCCAATCGGCAGGGGACACTGAATCTCCCCATAGACGCTGCGGTCGCATTGACCGCTGCGTTTATGGGGTTAACTGCCTGGGGGCAGCGCGGCTCCCCTCCGGGCAGTGGCAGCAGGAGGATGCTGTGTGACACAGCCTCCTCCTGCTGCCCGATCACCGTCAGGGACAGCGGGGGGAGGCAGGGAAACAATGACGTTTGGGAAACGTCATGTTGCAGGAACTACCTGCTTTACATGACGTTTCCCAGACGTCATTTTGCGGCAAGGGGTTAAAGGGACCCAGGTCGCTCTTAAAGGGATCCAGGTCGCTCTTAAAGGGATCCAGGTCGCTCTTAAAGGGACCAATTTAGCTCTTAAAGGGACCCCTTTCACTCTTAAAGGGACCCTGGTAGCTCTTAAAAGGACCCAGGTCGTTTTTAAAGGGATCCAGGTCGCTCTTAAAGGGACCAATTTCGCTCTTAAAGGGACCCAGGTCGCTCTTAAAGGGACCCATTTCACTCTTAAACGGACCAATTTCACTCTTAAAGGGACCCAGGTCGCTCTTAAAGGGACCCATTTTGCTCTTAAAGGGACATATTTCGCTCTTAAAGGGACCTCGGTCTCTCCTAAAGGGACCAAGGTCGCTCTTAAAGGGAAATATTTCGCTCTTAACCTCTTAAGGACATAGGACGTACCGGTACGTCCTATGTCCTCACTTGCACTTCAAAGCTTTGAAGTGCCGCGATCCCGGGTGCCGCGTGTAGCCCGGGACCGCTGCTATTAGCGGGCACGGTCTGATCGCCGTGCCCGCTAATTAGCTAATCGGAGGCAGCTGTCAAAGTTGACAGCTGCCTCCGATTACCGGAGGCAACGTTTCCCTGGTGTCTAGTGGGGGAGATCGCTCCTCCGGGACCTTGTCCCGGAGGAGCGATCTCCGTTACTGATGCCGGCCGGGGACGCGTCCAAGATGGCGCCGTCCTCGGCTCGGCACTCGTTCGTTTTCGGCTGCAGCAGCAGAAAGCAAACGAGTGCCGATCTCATGGATCTCTGCAGCATATCTATGCTGCAGAGATCTCAATGAGAGATCACAGTGTATATACTAGAAGTCCCCCAGGGGGAATAACCCTAACCCCAGGGGGGCTTCTAGTATATGTGTAAAAAAATAAAATAAAGTGTTGTTAATAGTAAAAAGCCCCCTCCCCTAATAAAAGTCTGAATCACCCCCCTTTTCCCAGGTTTTAAATAAAAGTAAACAAATAAATAAATAAATAAACATGTTTGCTATCGCTGCGTGCGTAATCGCCCGAACTATTAATTAATCACATTCCTGATCTCGTACGGTAAACGGCGTCAGCGCAAAAAAATCCCAAAGTGCAAAATTGCGCATTTTTGGTCGCATCAAATCCAGAAAAAATTTAATAAAAAGCGATCAAAAAGACGTATATGGGCAATCAAGGTACCGATAGAAAGATCACATCATGGCGCAAAAAATGACACCTCGCACAGCCCCATAGACCAAAGGATAAAAGCGCTATAAGCCTGGGAATGGAGCGATTTTAAGGAACGTATATTGGTTAACAACGGTTTGAATTTTTTACAGGCCATCAGATACAATATAAGTTATACATGTTATATATCGTTTTAATCGTAACAACTTGAGGAACATGCATAACAAGTCAGTTTTACCCCAGGGTGAATGGCGTAAAAACACATTTCCCCCAAATAAAAGAAATGCGTTTTTTTTTTCAATTTCACCACACTTTGAATTTTTTTCTGGTTTCGCAGTGTACTTTATGCAAAAATTCAGCCTGTAATTGCAAAGTACAATTAGTGACGCAAAAAATAAGGGGTCATGTGGGTTTCTAGGTGGAAAAATGCAAGTGCTATGACCTTTTAAACACAAGGAGGAAAAACCGAAAACGTAAAAACGAAAATGGGCCATGTCCTTAAAGGGTTAAAGGGACCCATTTCACTCTTAAAGGGACCCAGGTCGCTCTTAAAGGGACCCAGGTCGCTCTTAAAGGGACCCATTTCACTCATAAAGGGACCAATTTCACTCTTAAAGGGACCCAGGTCGCTCTTAAAGGGACCCATTTTGCTCTTAAAGGGACATATTTCGCTCTTAAAGGGTCCCAGGTCACTCTTAAAGGGACCAAGGTCGCTCTTAACGGGACATATTTCGCTCTTAAAGGGACCCAGGTCGCTCTTAAAGGGACCAAGGTCGCTCTTTAAGGGACCCATTTCGCTCTTAAGGGGGCCCAGGACACTCTTAAGGGGGCCCATTTTGCTCTTAAAGGGATATATATCGCTCTTAAAGGGACATATTTCGCTCTTAAAGGGACCCAGGCTGCTCTTAAAGGGACCCGGGTCTCTCTTAAAGGGACTCATTTGGGCGGCTTGGGTACCCTCCCTTTAAGAGTGGCTTGGGGTACCGTCGCTTTAAGAGCGGCTTGTGTACTGTCCCTGCTACATGCCTGCCTCAGCTCTGCTGTTTTACTGACTGAACTCTGCTACTTATAATGGTAAAGATCATTGCTCGGTTACCATGACAATCTTACTCAAAATCGTTAAGGACCTTCCATATATTACATCTTCTATTGGCCAATAGTGGACATGTGACTGTGGATGTTGTGATACATTGCCTGACGAGACCTTAGAGTTCCTATTGGCTGCTTTATTTCAGCTATTTGCATATGTGCTGTGATTGGCTGTCAGCAGTTAGAGTGTGGCCATTATTTCCAATGGGCCATTATTTTCTTTGGGAAATTCTGGGTTTTTAAACGTAAATTTCTTACAAACGACAAATCCGATCGAAACGAAAAAAATAGATAGCACACCTCACACCGCCGAGGGCTTCGAAACGCAGTTTGAACGGAGTCTGTGCGCAAAGCGGTTCGGGCTATATTACGCGCAGAAAAATCGGAAGAAACGGAAGAAGAAGAACAATACGGATAACAATATAGGGATTTTCAAGCACTATAATAATACTGCTGGTTTCTACTGCCCCTTGTGACTTTGAGATAGTTTGACATATTATTTATGCGGTTCCCTCAGCCTGTTTGCAGAGACAGTCTCCTTGCCCACATCCAAAATGGCGCCCGGAAGCTCGTGGACGCTTCTGCACATGTGCCAGTCACACACAGAGCTGTGCAGTGACGTGATAGGATGGTGCTTGTGCAGTGACGCCCACACACTGGTGTTTGTAACCTCTTTGTACGTCATGCTGGATTGGTATGATATGTTTATGTTTTATTTATCACTATGCACCAATTAACTGATTGAGGGGATTTTTTATGCACATAATGTGATTATTTGATAATCTGACTAGTTTTTCACAGATATATAATGTATGATACAATACAATACTGTTTTTGCTGTGATTTTGCTGTGTAGCACATATAAGGCACTGAATGGCCACCATGTAGTCATGCTTGAGAAAGGCTGAGAACCAGCCGAAACGTTGTGTCTGATGTGAATAAAAAAATCTAGTTTTTTCACAAGAAGTGCTGTCTCCTACTTTTATTATTAGTCCTTTTTTTGACATTTTTTTTTACGATTTTGGGGAGCTGTGAAACGAGAACCATAGGGGCTACAATTAAGTTTCAGGGCTCTTTTAAGAGACTGGCGGGAGGTCTGTAAGCACGCCTAGTTTGGGGTTCCTAACTGAAAAAACGGCCGCTGGCCAGTGGTCCAAAGTGGGGGGGGTATAAAGCTGGACTTAGTCTTTTTTTTTACATTTCTTCCCAAAAGGGTTATTTTGCCGATTTTGGGGAGCTGCCAAACGAGAACCATAGGGGCTACAATTAAGTTTTAGGGCTCTTTTAAGAGACTGGCCGGAGGTCTGTAAACACACCTAGTTTGGGGTTCCTAACTGAAAAAACGGCCGCTGGCCAGTGGTCCAAATTTGGGGGGGGGGGGGCAGGGGGGGGGTAAAAAGCTCGACTTAAGACTTTTTTTTTTTTTAAATTCAACAGGAGACAGTACTTCTTAGTGGAAAAACGTGAAGTCTTTATTCACATCCTACTCCCGCAACGTTTCGGCTGGTTCTCAGCCTTTCTCAAGCTTTCTCAGCCGAAACATTGCGGGAGTAGGATGTGAATAAAGACTTCACGTTTTTCCACTAAGAAGTGCTGTCTCCTTTTGAATTTTTTAAAAAAAGACTGAGTCCAGCTTTTTACCCCCCCATACTTTGGACCACTGGCCAGCGGCCGTTTTTTCAGTTAGGAACCCCAAACTAGGTGTGCTTACAGACCTCCCGCCAGTCTCTTAAAAGAGCCCTAAAACTTAATTGTAGCCCCTATGGTTCTCGTTTGGCAGCTCCCCAAAATCGGCAAAATAACCCTTTTGGGAAAAAATGTAAAAAAAAAAGACTGAGTCCAGCTTTTTACCCCCCCCCCCCCCCCGCCACTTTGGACCACTGGCCAGTGGCTGTTTTTCAGTTAGGAACCCCAAACTAGGCGTGCTTATAGACCTCCGGCCAGTCTCTTAAAAGAGCCCTCAAACTTAATTCTAGCCCCTATGGTTCTCGTTTGGCAGCTCCCCGAAATCGGCAAAATAACCCTTTTGGGAAAAATTGTCAAAAAAAAGACAGTCCAGATTTTTACCCCCCCATACTTTGGACCACTGGCCAGCGGCCGTTTTTTCAGTTAGGAACCCCAAACAAGTTGTGCTTACAGACCTCCCGCCAGTCTCTTAAAAGTGCCCTCAAACTTAATTGTAATTAAAATGGGGGGGGGGGGGGGTAAAAAGCTGGACTTAGTCTTAAAGACTTAAACTAGTCTTAGACTTAAACTAGTTTTTTCAGTTAGGAACCCCAAACTTGGTCTGCTTACAGACCTCCCCAAATCGACCGATTCCCTATGCCCTGTGGCAAATAATTTGGTCCTGAGGCTGCAAAGTCCTCGGCTTGTGTTAGTTACAAAGAAAATCAGTTTAAGATACTTATGCATTGTTATCACACTCCTGACTTGCTAAACCGTATCTTTCCGCAGACGCCATCCACATGTTGGAGATATGGCCGTGATAGAGGGACGTTGCTCCATATTTTTTGGGATTTTCCTAGTCTGACACCATACTGGCAGGAGGTTCGTACCCTCATTGTGGAGATGCTCCGGGTAGTGATCCCACTAGACGTCCTGACCTGCTTACGTAATGTCCCGCCTAAGCAGCTTCGTAAGCCTGCTGCGTGGTTACTTCTCCACATACCGCCGCTAAGTGCTTAATATCAGCTAAGTGGAAACAGACGCAGCCGCCCACCCGACCTCAACTAATTCAAAGGCTGACAGAGAATAGGCAAATGGAGTACCTAACCGCCCTAAATGCTAACGCCATAGATACATTTTCAGAGATCTGGGCCCCCTGGGATGCTCAGTTTCGGACCTCATCCAGCTCCTAATGTTTTTTCCCTTTGTCTCTATGTTTGTTGCTTGTTGTTGTCTTGTGATGTTTCGTTGTTGGCTGAGTTGGGTTTTTGGCTTGACTAGTTATATGCATATATTATTCTGCCCATGGATTTGTTTGTTTGCCTGATTGAAAAAATACAAGAATTATGATAATTTGTTCTCAGTAGAAATATGAAACTGTCAACACGCATCACTAGTGAAGAAAGATGTGTTACTGGTGACCTCTGCTGGCAGGACCTGGAATTACAATAAGCCAAAGTTTCGTTTCTGATTTCCTGAATTTAAAGGGCCGGACAGGATTGGTTAGCTGCTTTCACTTTTATCTGTTTATATAATATAAAGATTGTAATAATACAGGAGCCATGGGGCTAAGTACTCGGGAAAGAACAGGCGGCAGGAGGCTACTAGAGTTACTGAACTTAGCAGACTTGTTCTCCCTGGCTGGCACTGTCATCAAGAAAAAATCTACAGTGTATACAAAGACAGGTAGGATGCTGAGGCTGTGTGCTGCTTACTGGTGATAGAACAGGGTTATGTGTTATGTGTGTTTTATATAGTATTCATAGCTAAAATAGATCATTGAGGAACTTTATGCCTCTCTTATATGTCCTTGTTCTCTTTAAGATCCCCGATAAGTTCACTTTGCTGGTTTTTTTTTTCCATTTCCTATGTTTTATACAGAATGTCATTTGTCAGGGTGGTATAGTTAAAAGGGTACTCTGGAGAGAAAAAAAGGTTTTAAATTAACTTGTGTCAGACAGTTATACAAATTTATAATTTACTTCTATTTAAAAATCTCCAGTCTTCCAGTACTTATCAGCTGCTGCGTGTCCTGCAGGAAGTGGTGTATTCCTTCCAGTCTGAGACAGTGCTCTCTACTGCCAACTCAGTTTATGTCAGGAACTTCCCATTGCAGTAGCAAAAACTTCTCCCTCAGATAGTTACTGACATGGACAGAGGTGGCAGCAGAGAGCACTGTCAGACTGGAAAGAATACATCACTTCCTGCAGGACATACAGCAGCTGATAAGTACTGGAAAACTTGATAGCTGCCCACCCTAAATGTACAGATAAAACCAGCACCCTTTTCCTTCATGTTAGTACAATGACTAGGTGTCAGCATTTCTTATATTTATATGTACGTATACTATCACACAGCTGAAGGAGGTAATGGGTTAAGTTGTTTGTACCATGTGTTGTGTGCTGACTACTAGGAAGTTCTCTTTCTTTTCTACCTATCCTCTCTATCCTTGCTCTCTACACATACACACCCTGTAGGAGGAGATAGCTCTGTGCAAGAGGAAGTGAGTTAGTTCAATTGAGACTAGATACTGAGTTTGAACAGATGCAGCTAGAGACCAAGAGTTTTTCAAAAGCAACTAGCACCTCTCTACACCCAGATAACCATTGCTGGGGCTCGTGCTACTTACCTAGGACGATGTCTACGACACTAGGGGGCAGAAGGCGGTCAGACATAGTAAACGTGAGTAGGAGTATCACTTCACTAATAAAGATGTCTACAAAGGTTTCGTACAAGGCTACACTGGGCTTTGGGCTCCTTCGTCAAACTCCGCTCTTCTTCTCTCTACCTTCTACAAAGCACTACTACTTCTTTGGCTCTTCTCAAGCACCTACCTCAAGCACTAGGTTAAGCACTCAAGCCTGTATCCAGATTATTGTCTGTAAAACGTGTACTGTAACCTGCAAAAGTTCTACAGTGAAGTTGTTCTCAGTGGCGGTCTTTGGCACCAAGCACCCGAAGCGATCGCTTGGGGCCCCCAACATCCAGGGGGGCCCCCACGCCCCGCTCTTGTGCTCAAGACAGCTGGACAGGGCCGCGCTCGCCCCGCTCGCTGCTACCATCTGAACTGTAACTATAAGCACTCGTAATGAGTGCTCATAGTTACATGCAGCAGCACTTACAGGGCAGGAGACATTGGCCCCCTTCCTGTCAGTCACTCTTGTGGCCGCAGGAAGGGTTTTCCCTGCGGTCACAAGTGGCAGCTTTGTCCTTGTGGTGCCGGTGCCCCAGTGACATCACTGGAGCATCGGCGCCAGGACAAGGGGAGTGCGGCCTCTTGTGATCGCAGGGAAAACCCTTCCTGCGGCCACAAGAGTGAAGAGAAGAGGAGACGTCCGGACCCAGGTGAGTATAAGTGTTTGTTTTATTGTGTTATATACTATATGGGAGGGGGAGCACACAGGAGTCTGTTTAACAGGGGGAGCGCAAGTCGGGGGTCTATATAAATGGGGGGAGCACACAGGGGGGCTATATAACAGGGGGAGCACACAGGGGGGCTATAGACTACTGGGGCTTCACAGAGGGGTCTATATACTACTGGGGGCAGCACACAGGGGGTCTATATACTACTTGGGGCAGCAGAATGGGGTCTATATACAACTTGGAGAGCACACAGGAGGTCTATATCCAAGTGGGGGAGCACACAGGGGGCTATATACTACTGGGTGAGCACACAGGGTCTATATTCTACTGGTGGGGCACACCGGGGGTCTATATACTACTGGGGGAACATACAAGGGGTCTATATACTACTGGAGGAGAACACAGGGGTCAATATCCAAGTGGGGGAGCACACAGGAGGTCTATATCCAAGTGGGGAAGCACACAGAGGGGCTAAATACCCCTGAGGGAGCACACAGGGGGCCTATATACTAGTGGGGGATCACACAGGGGGTATATACAACTGGGGGCAGCACACAGGGGGTCTATATACAACTGGGGCAGCACACAGAAGGTCTATATACTTCTGGGGGAGCACACGGGGGGGCTATATATAACTGGGGGAACACACAGGGGTCTATATACTACTGGGGGAAGGACACAAGGGGCATATACTATTGGGGGCAGCACACAAGGAGTATATATTACTGGCGGTAGCGCACAAGGGGTATATACTACTGGGGGCAACACACAGCGGTCTATTGTTTTGGAACAATAACACATATATAAAGTCTGTAGAACTCCCCCATACAAGACACTACCTGTACTGCTCTAATGTATGGGGAATAAGTATGAGGTTTAAAAACTTCGGGTTCTAGTAGCAAGCTAAAGACCAATAAAGAAACAACTGAACCTCTGACATATTATAATAATGATATGTAAATTTTATTGTTAAAATTACAAACAAATGACGAAATAACAAAATACATACACAATGAACCATGGCTGACAAAAAATGTTAAAAACGGAAAACATACAATGAGGGGGCTGCTGCAGGTGGACACAAGTAAATAAATAAGTAGTTAAATAAATAAATAAATAAGTGAATAAATAAATGGTAGGCTAAAGTGCTGAATATAATACCAAGAGAACTATGCGTGGATAATATATGTTGGATAGACTAAAAAAGTGCAATAATTAATGCATAAATCTCAATAAGTACAAAGGATTACTAGATATCCTACCATAAACAATAAGAATCAGAATCAAGGTGTCCACCGGCGGCCCCCTCATTGTATGTTTTCCGTTTTTAACATTTTTTGTCAGCCATGGTTCATTGTGTATGTATTTTGTTATTTCGTCATTTGTTTGTAATTTTAACAATAAAATTTACATATCATTATTATAATATGTCAGAGGTTCAGTTGTTTCTTTATTGGTTTTTATTGTTTTGGAACGCGTGTCGAGTGGGGGGCCCCAGACATAACTTTGCTTGGGGCCCCAGAAATGCCAAGACCGCCCCTGGTTGTTCTACTTTTATTTCAATGCACAGGACTCTGTCTACTGTTTTTCTCTGCTTGTACCTGCACCTATACACACACTACCGCACACCTTGGGTTATTTTAACCCCCCCCCCTTCTGTGGGTGGTGGTACTGACAATCCAGGTGGGTCAGTTGCTACTCCAGGTTATCGTGATAAGAGCCCAAGGGACCCACAACAAACCCAGAGGCTACTGACCATTAGGGGACATAAACCGGCCATATATAAAGCAGGTATCAACATCACACCTGTGTGCTGGACTAGAACTGGGGTCATGACCATAACATCACTGGCCGAGCCCACCTCATAAACAGCACATAATTCTACATAGGTTTCCTAAAGGGTTTCTACACTCTGGCTCTCAGGTGGGAACATGTTGTGGTCAATGATAAATAGCTACCCAATAGCTGCAGCAACATTGGGTATCTATTGGACGTTACATGCCAGAGTGGTTTGACCTCATGCAATGCCTGCAATATGCTTCTGCCCTCCTCCTATCACAAAAGTTATCACTGTCAGGGGGAGGAAGTAGAGCATTGGAGAGCAGAAGAGGTTGGACCTTTTTCCCAGGACTGGATCCAGCTTTTCCAGGCACTCGGAGTGGAGCAGCATGAATTTCAGAGGCCGTTGGCTGACAAGCAGACCGAGCAGAGAAGAGTGGTTTGCTAGCACTTTAAATACGCTCTTCCCTAGTTGGAAGCATCCTAACCTATAGCGCATGGGGCGCTGAGGATGAGTGATTTTCTTCCATGGTCCCATTTTTGGGAACATTGTAGGTCATAAGATATGTAAATGAGGCAGTGTAGTGCAGGACTACCATCCTCAGTGCAGTGACCCACCCCAGCCAGCGTGCCCCTTCTAACAAATATTTATCTGATGCCCCTATTTTTTTCAGGAGATGAGGACCGTTTGGTGGGTTGGTGCCCTTTTGGTGGTATTTCTGTCCCCAGGGCACCAAACCACCTCATTTTCAGAAGGAAAACGCTGCAGGCTTGCCTCCAGAAGAAGCTAGCGATCCCTAGAGACCTCTGCAGAGAGAGCTGCTGCTGGCATAATATCACACAGAATACATTGTGTATCGGGAGGAGGAGGGTCACCGCCGACCCTGATCGAACCTCTCCACAGGGAGAAAGAAAAAGTTGTGTCCTTTTCCCAGGGGCAGGAACACTGGGGGTGTACTATGTGCAGGGGCTTTTTATACTTAAAGCGACTTTGTACCCACAATCTGACCCCCCAAAACCGCTTGTACCTTCGGATAGCTGCTTTTAATCCAAGATCTGTTGTGGGGTCCATTTGGCAGGCGATGCAGTTATTGTCCTAAAAAACTACTTTTAAACTGGCAGCCCCGTGCCCTACGGGAGTATCTGTGCCTTAACTTTGCACCACCCCTCCGTCCCTCCTACCCACCCTCTTCATCATTAGGAATGCCACTGTAACATTTTCTCAATGCTGAACATTTGCACAGGTGCCTTAACGATCCAGCCCATGTGCCGATCTGACACAGCTGACGAATAGTAGGCAATCTGATGAGGAGGGTGGGGAGGAGGTTGTGCCAGCCTAGTGCATACGCAATCTAGGCCACTCCCGTAGGGCACGGGTCTGCCAGTTTAAAAGTTGTTTTTTTAGCACAATAACTGCATCACCTGCTGAACGGACCGCAGGACAAATCTTGGATTAAAAGCAGCTATCCGAAGGTACAAGCTGTTTAGGGGGGTCAGATTGTGGGTACAGAGTCGCTTTAACTGTGTCCTGTACCTACAAAGATAAAGCGAGCATCCTCCTTCATTCATGGTGCTGTCAGGAAGGAGGATGCACTGGAAATTACCTTCAGCATCCCTATGCTTTATGGGAATGTAGCAGGTAGGAGATCTCTAAACTGCTGTTAGTTTCCTTTAACCCTCTTCCGCACGAGGACGTAACTGTACGTCCTCACACAGGTGCGGCGACCCCGCTCTTAACCGTCGCGGTCCCGGGTGCCTCATGTAGCCCAGGGCCGCGGCTATTAGCAGGCATGGTCCGATCACCGTGCCCACTAATAAGGTAATCAGATGCAGCTGTCAAAGATGACAGCTGCATCCGATTACCGGATCCAGCGTTTCCCTGGTGTCTAGTGGCGGAGATCGCTCCCCCGGAACGTTGTCCCGGAGGAGCGATCTCTGTGTGTAGTGCCGGCCGGGGTCTCTGCCAAGATGGCGCTGATCCCGGCTCGGCACTTGTTTGTTTTCGGCTGCAGCAGCCGAAAGCAAACTAGTGCCTATCTCATCGATCTATGCTGTCTAAGTATATACAGCATAGATCAATGAGTGATCAGTGCACTTATACTAGAAGTCCCCCAGGGGGAATAACCCTAACTTCAGGGGGGAATAACCCTAACCCCAGGGTGGCTTCTAGTATAAGTGTAAAAGTAAAAAAAAAAGTGTTATTAATAAAAAGCCCCCTCCCCTAATAAAAGTCAGAATCACCCCCCTTTTCCCATGTTATAAATAAAAATAAATAAACATGTTTGCTATCCCCGCATGTGTAATCGCCCGCACTATTAATTAATCACATTCCTGATCTCGCTTGGTAAACGGCGTCAGCGCCAAAAAATCCCAAAGTGCAAAATTGCGCATTTTTGGTCGCATCAAATCCAGAAAAAATGTAATAAAAAGTGATCAAAAAGTCGCATGTGTGCAATCAAGGTACCGATAGAAAGAACACATCATGGCGCAAAAAATGACACCTGACACAGCCCCATAGACCAAAGGATAAAAGCGCTATAAGCCTGGGAATGGAGCGACTTTAAGGAACATATATTCGGTAACAATGGTTTGAATTTTTTACAGGCCATCAGATATTATAAAAGTCATACATGTTACATATCGTTGTAATCTTAACGACTTGAGGAACATATATAACATGTCAGTTTTTCCATAGGACACACGGCGTAAACGACCCCCCCCCCCCCCCCCCCAAAGAAAAAGAATTGTTTTTTTTTTTTCAATTTCACTGGGCATTTAATTTTTTCTGGTTTCGCAGCATATTTTATGCAAAAGTTCAGCCTTTCATTGCAAAGTACAATTAGTCATGCAAAAAATAAGGGCTCATGTGGGTCTGTAGGTGTAAAAATGCATCTGCTATGGCCTTTTAAGCACAAGGAGGAAAAAATGAAAACGCAAGCCTGGTCCTGAAGGGGTTAAGCAGATGTATATTGATTATACATGTGTACATCTACACAAATGAGCACATCACAAGTCAATACATAGACACACAAACAAACACACATCTTACAGATGAGTGCACATTACATTACATTACAAATATGTACAATACATACACAGATATAAATGCTGTACATATATGTGTACATAGATCGCTAGATTGTCTGGGCAGCCCATAGAAGGTTGTGGCCGTCTGCTGCCGCCACTCCTGGCAGCAATGGCAGCAAATCGCTGCAATCAGATTGTTCATTTCTTAACATGTTGAAAGACAGCACGCGGCAGCAGCGAGCGGGTGAGTCCGGGAGGGGCCGCGGGAGGTGCGGGGGGGCTGTCCGGGTAATCACTAGATCGTCCGGGCAACCCACAGCAGATAGCAGCGGTCTGCTGCCGCCGCTCCTATTCCACAGAGCAGCAGCAGCAGATCATTGCTGTATGAGTGATTTGTTTTTCAACATGTTTGAAAGACAAACTATGCAACGATCAGCCGACATGAACGATGTTGACTGATTGTTGCCTTCTATTCCACAGGACGATTATCGGCCAAATACGGCCGATAATCGTTCAGTGGAATAGGGCCTTAAGAGTATATTGTATTTTTCTGTTGGACCAGCCAAAAGCTTCTGAGCAGAGAGGCCTGACACCAGCTTCCTAGCTCATGGCCCATTAGGGGCTTCTTGCTGCATGGGGAATTCCTGCTGTATGTCCTGCAGAAAGTGGTATTAGTCTGGAGAGCAGGAAAGATTTTCTATGGGGATTTGCTACTGCTATGGACAGTTCCTGACATGGACAGAGGTGGCAGCAGAGAGCAGTGTGTCACATTGGAAAGAATACACCACTTCCTGCACGACATACAGCAGCTGATTAGTACTGGAAAACTTGAGTTTTTTAATAGAAGTAAATTATAAATCTATATAACTTTCTGACACCGGTTGATTTGAAAGATTTTTTTTTGTGAACTACCCCTTTAATTTGTCCTATGGTGACGCTGCAAAGTCACTGAACATATGTTATGTGTAGTCATTATAACTGACCTGATTTCTTCTTCTATTGTTATGGCATTATAATAGCCAGTATCACAATGGTAAATTCTAGTTTGTGCCTTGTTATTTTAGGAGCCATAGACACAATACTAGAGCACAGTTTGAGCGCCTATGAGCTTCTAAACCGTAAAAAGGTTCTTCGTGACACCATTATTACATACCTGAAAAGTGAGGGGGTTTCTATGCAACCAAGCATCACAAAGGCGGATGTCATTCAGAAAACTCTTGCACATTGGAGTGAACCGGTGAGCGAGAGATTCCTGAAAAGCTGTATTTATTGTATTTATTTTTATGTGTTTTAATAAATTAACCAGACTATTGCTGTTTTCAATGTTGCAGAGTTTCTCAGTACTAGATATAAGACCCTTCACTCCATCTTCAGTAACACCTGGGTTCAATTTCCCTCATCCTCTCTACATCATCTAAACAAGGTGCCAGCAAAACATGGAATCCTGGAACTCCCGCAAAGGAGTTGGATGTAAGTACCTTTTTTTTTTTTTTTTTTTTTTTTGACATTTCTTTTAAAGTTTTTTTAAAGTGTCACTGTTGTTTCAAAAAACCTTTGACATGTCAGAAAGAAAAAAACAAAAAACAAAACCAAAAGTCCAACAGCACAAAGGAACCAGGTCCAGTATATGGTGGGGATGCACGCTGGATAAAAGCAAACATGTTTATTTATTTATTTACTTTTATTTATGACCTGGGAAAAGGGGGGTGATTCTGACTTTTATTAGGGGAGGTGGCTTTTTACTAATAACAATACTTTTTTTTTTAACTTTTACACTTATACTAGAAGCCCCCCTAGGGGACTTCTAGTATAAGTGCACTGATCTCTCATAGAGATCTCTGCAGCATAGATATGCTGCAGAGATCCATGAGATCGGCACTCGTTTACTTCCGGCTGCTGCAGCCGGAAGTAAACGAGTGCCGAGCCGGGGACGGCGCCATCGTGGAGAGCTCCCCGGCCGGCAGCACACACGGACCGCCAGTATTAGCGGGCACGGTCCGATCGCCGTGCCCACTAATACAGTAATCAGATGCAGCTGTCAAACATGACAGCTGCATCCGATTACCGGATTCAGCTTATCCCTGGTGTCTAGTAGCGGAGATCGCTCCCCCGTGACGTTATCCCGGAGGAGCGATCTCCGCTACTAGACACCAGGGATAAGCTGAATCCGGTAATCGGATGCAGCTGTCATGTTTGACAGCTGCATCTGATTACTGTATTAGTGGGCACGGCGATCGGACCGTGCCTGCTAATACTGGCGGTCCCAGGCTACAAGCGGCACCCGGGACCGCCGCGGTTCAGAGCGGGGTCGCCGTGCGGCCCCGCTCTGAACGCCCGCACCCGTGCGAGGACGTACAGTTACGTCCTCGTGCGGGAAAGGGTTAAGAATGGTGCAGCACTGTGTCAAGTATAAGGCTATGTTCACACTACGTAAGTTTCGTAATAATCACTGTTGTTGTTGCCAATTTGCAAAAATGGCCGTGATTACTATGGAACTTACATAGTGCTACCGTCTATGGAATCCTGGCTGGAGTGTATACATATAGTATACACTCTGGCCGTGATCCCTAATGGCGCCGCAAAAGAATGACATGTTAGTTTTGTGCAGCCGCTATACATTGAATAGTGGCCGCAGAGAACCTTTCAGTGCACACAATGGAGTGTGCGGCTCCGGACGCATGCTCTATTGTGTGCAGTGGGGAACACAAAGGAGCTTTAGTCACAAAATAGCAGGAAATATTTAATCAAAATGCTTAATTTTTATTGAATTGTCCTCAATGTGGTGGTTCACACCATGTGAAAAATGTTATATAAATATACATAATGCAATGAGTCTCTGTGTTACAGGAAGTCACCACGGCAGTGAATCGAATACAAGTTAGAGATCCTGTTACTTCTCCTTCAGTACCATTAAAACAGCAGGTCTCCAATGTGTCAGTTCCACAGGGACAGAGAGTCTTCAGTGACAGTTTTTCCTCCTCTTTTCTGTCTGATATTTTGAAAATGTCCATATCCAGCTCTCAAAAGATCGATAAAAAAGCGTACAGGTCGAAAATGCAACCACAGGACCCGAGGGTGAGTTTTCCTGATCTCAGTGGAACTTTATGATGTTACAATGACATTTGTTAGAAGCTCGATCTCCACTGTTATATCAACAGATAAAAATTTTTTTAAAGCGACTCTGTACCAACAATCTGCCCCCCCCCAAACCACTTGTACCTTCAGATAGCTGCTTTTAATCCAAGATCTGTCCTGGGGTCCGTTCAGCAAGTTATTGTCCTAAAAAACAACTTTTAAAATTGCAACCCTGTGTCAAAACTGGCGTGGCCTAGAGTACCCATGCCCTAGGATTGCGACGTCCCTCCTCCTTGCCCTCCTCATCATTAGAAATGCCCTGAAATCCTTCCAGAAATCATTCCTAATGATGAGGACGGCGGGGAGGAGGGACGGAGGGGTTTCACAATCCTAGGGCATACACAATCTAGGCCACGCCAATTTGACACAGGGCTGCAAGTTTAAAAGTTGTTTTTTAGGACAATAACTGCATCACCTGCCGAACGAACCCCATGACATATCTTGGATTAAAAGCAGCTATCCGAAGGTACAAGTGGTTTGATCGTTCAGATTGTGGGTACAAAGTCGCTTTAAGGACAAAGTCAAGTAGGTTTAGTGTTAAGCCCCTATTACATGTGGCGATCTCCAGGAGCAAGCAAGCGCCTACCTGTCAGGTCATTGCTCGCTTGCTCCTCGTTCCCTGCTTGCTGCCGGCGCTATTATATGCGCCAGCAGCGAGCGGGTAATTGGGGGTTAGGGCCGCAAGGAGATAAAGCTCTAAAGATCATCTGGGGAGCTTATAGGAGATAGTGGCGGACTGCAACAGATCATTGCTATCAAGGTCATTTACCTTTCAACATGTAGAAAGACAACAATCAGCTGACATCGTGCATGTCGGCTGATCGTTGTCTTCTATTACACGGGACCATTATCGGTCGTAAGAGCCGATATCAGCCGAATACGGACAATAATCATTTCGTGTAATAGGGCTTTAAGACTGCAAAGAAGCTGTAGTCACAAAACAGGACGAAATATTAAATCAAAATGCTTAATTTTTTCCTGGATTATCTATGTTACAGGAAGTCACTACGACATTAAACCGTATACAAGTTAGAGATCCTGTTACTTCTCCTTCAGTACCATTAAAACAGCAGGTCTCCAATGTGTCAGTTCCACAGGAACAGAGAGTCTCCAGTGTTTTTCCTCCTCGTTTCTGTCTGATATTTCTAAAATGTCCATATCCAGCTCTCAAAAGGAAGATGGAAAAGTGTACAGGATGAAATTGCAACCACAGGACCCGAGGGTGAGTTTTCCCTAACTCAGTGGAACTTTATGATGTTAGAATGACATTTCTCAGAAAGGTTTCTAAGCTTGATCTCCACTGTTACATCGACAGATAAAATCTTCTTTGAGGGCAGAGTCATGTAGGTTTAGTGTTAAGCCCCTATTACACGGGGCGATCTCCGGGAGCAAGCGAGCTCCGACCTGTCAAGTCATTGCTCGCTTTCTGCTAGTTCCCTGCTTGCTACCGGCGCTATTACATGCGCCAACAGCGAGCTGGTAAGTGGGTAGGGGGGCGCGAGGAGATAAAGATCTAAAGATTATTCGGGGAGCCCATTGGGGATAGCAGCGGACTGCTGCCACTGCTCCTGTGACATGGATCGATGGCAGTAGATCATTGCTATTAAAGGGAACCTGTCACCCCCCGTGCCGGGGTGACAGGCCCCCGGCCCCCCGCTGGAGCACTCTATACTCACCTGATCCCGCCGGGTCCTGCTTCTTGAGCCGGTCGGGTGACTGAGATATCAGCGCCCGAAGCCCGGCGCACTCCTCATAGAGAATAACGGAGCGTCGGACTCACCCGTCATTCTCTATGGGAGTTGGACTCATCTGAGGAGTGCGCCGGGCTTCGGGCACTGACATCTCAGTCACCCGACCGGCTCAAGAAGCGGGACCCGGCGGGATCAGGTGAGTATAGGGTGCTCCAGTGGGGGGTCAGGAGCCTGTCACCCCGGCACCAGGGGTGACAGGTCCTCTTTAAGGTCATTTGTCTTTCAACATGTTGAAAGACAACGATCAGCTGACATCGTGCATGTCGGCTAAACATTGCCTTTTTTTTACACAGTGATTATCGGACATATTGGCTGATAATCGGCCAAATACGTCCAATAATCGCTTTGGGTAATAGTGCCTAAAGTTCATAGGGTGGCCAATGGGGTGACTGACTAAGAGCTTCTATCACCTAGGAACTACTCCTTTTTTTGTGTTATTTTATCTTTTATAGACTGTGTCGCACAACGCAACCCACTTAACGTCCAGCAACTTTTAATGCAACAACTGAAATAGTGACAGCCCTTCCATGCACGGGTGTTACGGTAAGATTGGGCACTGTAGAAAAAAGTTGTGATTTTTGGTGAAGGTTTTTCAAAAAGTTTAGTTTTTGGATACATCTACATTGTAAATCGCTTGGACATAGGAACAACAAAAATGATGGAGACTAACTACCCTATCTGACCTTATTGAATGAGGAGTTTTTTTGTTTTTTTTAATGTTGCGTTGCCATTTTACTGGACAAAACAGCACTGCATGATCATTATAAGAAGGGCAATTGTCTTAGAGTTCCTACCATTAAGTAGCCCCTTCCATCCAATTTCCCTCACACTCCCTTGTAAGACTTCCTGCAGTCATATATGGGAGTTTCAAAGAGTTAGGCACCGTTCCCACTGAGCAAAACTAGTGGAATTCCGCGGCGGAATTGTCCGCCGCGGAATGCCCTTAGCCTCCCGCTCATATTGGGAGTCTATAGGAGGTGCGCGCTCCTGCTCTGTCCGCGCTGAAGAATGAACATTAAATTGTCCGCCGCGGAATTCCGCTAGTTTTGCTCAGTGGGAACTGGGCCTTAAAGTTCCAAACTGCTGTTAGATAGCTGTTAGGTCAAGGACACACAAAGTACCTTTCATATGTCTGTCTGTGCTTTCATAAATTAGAAAAATGTATTTATTCCCCAGTGCACAGTGTCAAAGAGGCGTTCCTAAGCCCCCACCCCCTTAAGAGAGGAGGCGCTACAGCCCTCTGCACTTCAGAAGCGGAGAAACACGTCTTTCCCTCTTTATATAATAGAATAAAAGCAATTTTCCATGTTCTGGAGGCACAAACGAATATATGAAAGGTACCATGTGTCTCCTTGCCCTAACAGCATTTAACAATGTTCATAGTTTGAAACCTGAATTGCAGCCGACATACACTCACCGGCCACTTTATTAGGTACACCATGCTAGTAACGGGTTGGACCCCCTTTTGCCTTCAGAACTGCCTCAATTCTTCGTGGTATAGATTCAACAAGGTGCTGGAAGCTTCCTCAGAGATTTTGGTCCATATTGACATGATGGCATCACACAGTTGCTGCAGATTTGTCGGCTGCACATCCATGATGCCAATCTCCCGTTCCACCACATCCCAAAGATGCTCTATTGGATTGAGATCTGGTGACTGTGGAGGCCATTGGAGTACAGTGAACTCATTGTCATGTTCAAGACACCAGTCTGAGATGATTCTAGCTTTATGACATGGCGCATTATCCTGCTGAAAGTAGCCATCAGATGTTGGGTACATTGTGGTCATAAAGGGATGGACATGGTCAGCAACAATACTCAGGTAGGCTGTGGCGTTGCAACGATGCTCAATTGGTACCAAGGGGCCCAAAGAGTGCCAAGAAAATATTCCCCACACCATGACACCACCACCACCAGCCTGAACCGTTAATACAAGGCAGGATGGATCCATGCTTTCATGTTGTTGACGCCAAATTCTGACCCTACCATCCGAATGTCGCAGCAGAAATCGAGACTCATCAGACCAGGCAACGTTTTTCCAATCTTCTACTGTCCAATTTCGATGAGCTTGTGCAAATTGTAGCCTCAGTTTCCTGTTCTTAGCTGAGCGGAGTGGCACCCGGTGTGGTCTTCTGCTGCTGTAGCCCATCTGCCTCAGAGTTGGAGGTACTGTGCGTTCAGAGATGCTCTTCTGCCTACCTTGGTTGTAACGGTTGGCTATTTGAGTCACTGTTGCCTTTCTATCAGCTCGAACCAGTCTGCCCATTCTCCTCTGACCTCTGGCATCAACAAGGTATTTCCGCCCACTGGATGTTTTTTCTTTTTCGGACCATTCTCTGTAAACCCTAGAGATGGTTGTACGTGAAAATCCCAGTAGATCAGCAGTTTCTGAAATACTCAGACCAGCCCTTCTGGCACCAACAACCATGCCACGTTCAAAGGCACTCAATTCACCTTTCTTCCCCATACTGATGCTCGGTTTGAACTGCAGGAGATTGTCTTGACCATGTCTACATGCCTAAATGCACTGAGTTGCCGCCATGTGATTGGCTGATTAGTAATTAAGTGGTGACGTGCAGATGGACAGGTGTACCTGTGGCCAGTGAGTGTATATTGGTGGCCGGTGAGTGTATATTCTATAAGAATAGTGCAGCATAGGGTAGTCTGCTGCATGAAATGAATGCCATCATATTCCATCATCTACTGCAACTATGGGAGGGAAGGTGAACCTGCAGCCTTAGGGCCCTATTCCAGGGGACGATTATCGTTCAGATTTTCGCTAAATTGTTCGAATCTAAACGATAATCTTTCGTTTGAATAGCAGTTAACGATTAATGACCTGGACCTATTTTTATCTTTGCTCGTTGGCAAATCGTTCGCATTGAATAAGACGTCGTTCGGTCGTTCGCAGTAGTGAAGAACGCAATAGAGGCGACAAGATGGCCGCAAGAACGATCATAAGTAACGATTATCGTTCCATGTAAGTGGGTGAACGATTTCAGGTCTTTCGCAATAGCGGTCGTTTGGATCGTTTATCGTTGACGATCATGCAAATGATATTTGTCCCGTGGAATAGGGCCCTTAGCCATCACCTTTCAGTGGAGTAAGTGTCAACTTAAGTGTATATGAATACAGATTAATTCTCCCAAAAAAACTCTGTGACGTGTCATTTCTTTGGGTGGACGACGGAATGCGCCCAAGCATGTAATGGAGCCTATGTGATGGGCGGAACTTCAAGTGGGAGAGTGGGGAAGTGAGCGGCGGATTCCGCACGGAGCTTTCCACGAGAATTACTCTGTGCACATATACCCTAAAGGGGTTATCCAGGCTTAGAAAAAGATGACCACTTTTTTCTAAAAATAGCTCCAATCTTGTCCTCAGTTTGGGTGTGCTTTTGCAGCTCAGTTCCATTGAAGTGAATGAAGCAGAATTGTAATACCACACACAACCTGAGGATAGGAGTGGTGCTGTTTGTCCAAGAAAGTTCTGGAAAATGCTTTTAAAGAAATATAACAACATTTCAGAAAATGTATAGAATTTTTAAGAAACCCCTCAACATAATCTTTTGAAATGTTATTTTATCTTTCACAGTTGATGCCACACATGACAACTTATTCCATGCTGCCGACTGGACACCAACCTGCCAATTTTGTAGCAAAGACTGAACAAATAGCTGTTATTCCATATACAGGTGTCACGGTGAGGCTGTATAATAAATAGCTATTGCATCATTTTTAGTGAAGATTTTAGGGTTTAGTAAAACCAATAAAATGGTGAGAATTTTACTGCAAATATGCAATGTTTCCAATGCAAAATCCACGTAGATTGGTTGCATTCTATGCAGATCAGTTCCTCTCCACTGCAATGCATGGACTAACTTGCAACTAATACTATAATGGTCCAGTGCAAGTACAGAATAATATATTATGTTTTTTTGTTGTTGTTGTTTTTTTGTGTCCAAAACATTAAAGGGGTATACTGGCCCTAGGCTAAAAATGAATATTGTGATGGGTCACAAAAGAAAAAAAAAATCATCCACTGGTACCTCGGTTTAAGAGTAACTTTGAAAGTGTTTTGCAAGAAGAGCTCCCTGTACTGGGTGGAAGGGGGAATGGGGGAGCAGCATGGTCTGCAAAGAGTGGTCCACAGCACTGTACTCGGGAAGTCTCCCTCAACTTCCAAATTATAGCAGATCCACTTCAGGCTGGGGCCTGCATCAGGGGACAGGACTGTGGAGGTAATCTCTTCATAGCTGTAACCCCTCTCTTCCTGGACAGAGAGTGCTGCATTTATGTGCCCACTTACAGTATGCCCTGCTCATTCCTTCATGCTCCCTGCAGTCTCTGTCAGTCCTTGTGTTTCCCATCCTCTCCATTCCTGCTATAATGTGCCTGCACTCACACTCAGCTATACACACTGATGCTATAATGTGCCTGCACTTAAACTCAGCTGTACACACTGATGCTATAATGTGCCTGCACAATTACACTGCTGCATAGAAATGTTTCTGTCACTGTCCTCCTGCACAGCTCTGTGATTCTCACTTCCTGATTGGTCCATGCTGAACACACACCCCTTCCCTATTGCTGTCATGTGACCACACAGACCTCTGACAGCAGCCCTGCTTCTCTATTCTAGCCTGTTGTACTACGCTACTGCATTATGGGCATCTGTAGTTCCATCCTGTATCTACAAACTGCTGCTGTTGCTATACTGTACAGTAACTTATAATATGACATATTCAGCTGTTTCTAAATGTTTGTTTCATTTGTCTTATATGTTATTCAGAATATAAAATCATTATTTTTAGGGTGTGGAAACAATTGTCTGCATTCATTGATTTCTTATGGAACAATGTTGCTTTGGTTTAAGAGTAGATTTGGATTACAAGCACGGTCCCAGAACAAATTATGCTCCAAGGCACCACTGTACTTGTCTAGCCCGATCCCCTACTGCTTTGCCCGCGGCTCCTGTTCATCTCCTTCCGGTTCCCTTCTCTCTTCTATCTGATTCAGAGACAATTGGGAGCAGGACCTGCCAGCTCAGCCAATCACTGGCTGTCCTGATGTCCTTTTTCGGTCAGTAATTAACTGACCCAGTGGGTCCTACACTCGAGCACTTCTCTTGGAAGCAGGAATTAGAGAGAAGATAAAGGGTCCAGAAGGAGTAGGAGCCGTGAGGGGGGGCTGGGGGGGAGAGAACCAGGTCTAGGTAAGTATTGTTTTTCTATTTTGTAAGGGGGCAAATGATCTGCTATTTTGTATAGAAGCTGCCAATACTACTTGAATAATGTTTTGAAGAATTTTTAGGCAAATTTGTTTCTGTATTTAGAGAGGTGTACTTATGTCTCTCCTCTCTTACAACAAAGTGGAAGAATTTCAGTAAAATAAACTTCACTTTATTGATGCCTCCTCTTGGCAGCGTTGGCCGGCAACCACCACCACCGCAAAGCGAGTGCCTACGGGGGGGCAGCCCAAAGACCCAAGGGTCGCAGAACCAAGCCCCTAGGGCCTCTGCTGGCCGTGCCTGTGGGAACGGCCAGCAGAAGCAATGGCCGTCAGCCAACACCTAGTGTGAACAGACCTAAAAGCCCACTCCATGTGCTCCCAGCTAGACTGGGAAAGAGGAGGAACTTACCATGCACATCACTTCCTGCTAATTGGTCATATATGGGTTTTAAGGCCCTATTCCACGGAACGATTATCACTGGCCAACAAATATTCAAAAGTTGTTTGGTTCAGAAATAAAATTATCCATTTCTTAATGATTTTTATGTGCTGAATTCAAATATCACAAGGAAAAATGTTAATTGTCTCTAGTTTCTATGATATGGAAGAGTTCCCATGTTACTGTTCTGTGAATTGTATAGAATACAGTATAATAGCCGACATATCTATTACTTCTGCAATCATAAGGAAGCAAGTTT
This sequence comes from Dendropsophus ebraccatus, assembly GCF_027789765.1. Lineage (NCBI taxonomy): Eukaryota > Metazoa > Chordata > Amphibia > Anura > Hylidae > Dendropsophus > Dendropsophus ebraccatus. Next base: position 88,462,565 of record NC_091464.1, on the reverse strand, counting down.
ACTGTTCATAAACTTTTGAAATATATTCATAGGGAACTTCTATCTGAAATCAACTAAAATTTACAAGCAGATCCAAGAATTTTTACAAATTAATTATGTTTATTGAACTCTGGAATGTAGGTCCTTATTCAATGGCTTCTCGGTGCACTTACACGTCTTTTGTATTCATACATGGGATTGTCTCTGATAACTGTCCAACAGTATTCTGCAAGCATTGATGGGTTCCATTTACCACGATACCTTAGGCTAGGTTCACACTGTGTTTTTGCAATCCGTTTTTTGCAAAGGATGCATTTGTGTGCATCCTTTTTGATCAGTTTTTCTATTGACTTCCAATATAAAAAAAACAAACAAATCAAAACGGATCCGTCTTTTTTGACGGACACAAAAACGTACCTGACACTACTTTTGTGTCCGTTAAAAAGACGGATCCGTTTAGAATTTTTTATAATGGAAGTCAATGGAAAAACGGATCAAAACGGATGCACACAAATGCATCTGTTTTTTTTTTTTCATCCGTTTTTTGCAAAAATGCAGTGTGAACCTAGCCTTACCCTGATACCTTTTTTCCATATTGGTCATTCTAAGATGATGCAATATACCACTGGATGATACAATACTGATGATGCAAACTTTTCCCAGTATTGTATCACAGGCTGTGAGAAGTATAGAAAGTACGTCTATATCTTGAAAATTAGAGCCAATTTCAAAATTTGAACATCATTTTCGATCTCAGCACCCCAAATTTAGTTAAAATTAACTGTTTTCATGTCGGAACCTTTTTGGCTGTTGACCAGTGTTTTCGTTCATAAACTCGCTCCAACGACCGCTCGTTAACGATAATCGCTTCGTAGAAGAGGTGTAAACGAGCGAACGACAAAGGCAAAATCATTATTTTGTCGTTCAAAATTGTTTTTCAGCATGTTGAAAAAAAAATCATTGGTCTTTGAAAGATGATTCACTAATGGGTTCATAAAATTAGAAATCTTTTAGTCGTTCGTAAAAAGGTTTAAAATAAATTAGGTGTGTCGTGTGGTCATGATCACCCCAGCGAACGTTTTAAACGACCATGTAACGACCGCAAAAAAAAATCGTTACACTACATATTTTGTTCACGTTCCCACGTGTGTTATGTGTTATCGTTCACTAAAAAAATCGTCTAGTGATCGTTAACAAGCGTCGTTAAAGCGAGTTTATGAACAATAATCGTTCCGTGGGATAGGGCCTTTACAGGGAGGAGTGCAAAACCACATGAAATAGGGACAGGTGGTGGTCGCCGGCACTGCACCATGACTAGAGTAGGGACTCATGTGTATCAGAAGACCTGCACGTAGTACATTAAGCAATATGGTTTGATCAAATTATATACTAACTTCTGATGTTGGTTTTTAATGTAGCTGAACAAGCTTCAGTATCAACTATGGGTGCGATGTGCAGTCTCCAGGCTTGTGAGTTTGCCTATAAAGTTAGGCTCTCCTGCCATCTTCATATACTCTGCGCCTATAACGTACGGGGTCACTTTTTGTTTGGTCCTGTCTGTAAATCTTGGCCAATCTACAGTTTTTTAGAAAGTTGCAAAACTTTTCATACTGCACTGTACTTTCATACTATGCATCATTGAGGTTTGTTATAAAACCAGGAAACCACACTGTTTTTGTAAAAAACATCAGCTATCCCCCGGCTTATGCTGTATTGTTTTTACAGGAGGCAAAAGATCCATCATCGATTTGGCCAGCTGACTGTGAAAAGTTTACGAAGGAGTTCTGTAAATGGTTCTTCACTCTCCTCAACTCCCAGCATCCATCCTCAGGATCACACGAGAGAGACTGGGGTTCCCAGCACTTCCTGGAGAATGCTGAACTTCAGCTAACGTACATCTCAGCCATAAGGAGATACAACACTGGCAGAAGCGCCAGTTCATGTTTACTTGCTCTCGTACAAGAAGAAAAACTTATTTTCCAACCAAATATTTTAAGTCGGGACATAAAGTATGAGACGTCTCCACAAGGTGTGCTGATGATGGTAAGCGGCACCATCTTCCAGAATAAGTCCTTCCTGGGTATGTTTGATCAAGTCTTTCAAGTAGTTTGGGACTCTAGAACCAAGAATTGGAAAATAAAAAAAGTCCATCTAAGAATCCAAAAAAAATCTTAAGATTCTACAGGAAAAAAACATCATATAATGTTACTATCACTATAAAAAATTTTGTCAAATGTTTTGATTGGTCGAGACCTGAGTGCTAAGACCTATAGCTAGAAAGAGCAGGGGAGAAGTACTCAGCTGGGTGCTTCTCTCCACATCTCTATTGTGGCTGCTGGTGTAAGAATCTACATAAAGTCTATGGGCCCATGCCCATTTTCTGCAGCTCGGAAACAGATGGGAAGAGAAGTGCAACTCTTTAATAAGCCAGAAATGTATGGTATAGATATTTAAAATACAAAAGATATCATTGATGGGATAAAACAGGTCTCGGAAACAGGTTTATTATGTTCTCGTGATCTAGAATCACTAAACACTAAAGGTCTCAGAATTAAGGGATTTGCAGAACTGCCTACTAAGACCCCTGTCATTTTCTTGGCTCATTTTTATCACTTGCACTATTATGTTCTTAGTGACGTTGTGACCTCTGACCCTTTAGCCTACATCTTTATCTCTCCATCATATACACAGATACATATATATCTAGGAGAATGAGGTGTGATTACAGCATGCTGCTTTGTGCTGGATGATGCCTCAGCCAGAAGAGCCACCAGGCAATGAATGCGGCAAAGTAAGGGTACTATTACACCAAGCAATTTTTCGACGACTAACGATTAATGATAAACGATCTTAAACGACCGCTAAGGCAAACGACCCGAAATCGTTCGCCCAATTACATGGAACGATGATCGTTATTTATGATTGTTCTTGTGGTCGTTTAGTCGTCGGTATTGAGTACATTTCAGCTGCAAATTCTTGTGCGAACGATGTACGAACGATCAAACGATAAAAATAGGTCCGGATCCTATTAAACGATCAACGATTTCTCGTTGGTCGTTTAATCGTTGCCTGCTATTACATGAAAGGATTATCGTTCAAATCCGAACGATTTAACGATTTTTCGAACGATAATCGCTCCATGTAATACCAGCCTAATAGTCTGTTGTGTAGTGGAATGCTCTGCAGCAGCCCTAGGCTTAGAACTGGTAGGAGTGCTGGGGGGAGGGGGGTAGTAGGCTGGGTGGGAGTACTGTGATGAAGAGCTAAGAGAAAGCAATGCATTCTGGGAATTGTAGTACTGAGCAACTGCTCAACCAAGGGATGTTAAGAGGGCATAGTAGGGGAGAAGATTTCCTAGCCACAAAACAAATGGATTTTTAAACTGGGGTAGACATGTAAGCAATGCTATATGCTTCAGCATTTTTTTTAACCTGACATTAGAGTTCCCCTTTAGATTTATGACCATTAAAATTAGCAGAAAACTGGAGAAAACAGATTCAATTCATACATGTGTGAAGCGTAAGAAAAGAAAAATTATGTACTTTTTATATGTATTGTTCATTATTGTCTGTTAAAATTTACACGGAATTTATGTAAAAAAGCATTTATACCTGTGCCACACTGTACAGTGTCTGTATATTACATTCGTCTACACAAATATTGCATGTTAGCTATTGGGTCGTATTATTTAAAAGCAGATGAAGTTTAATACATGTATATATATCATGTTTAGTCTCCATTTATATATTCTGCAAAGTAAAATGGGACCTCCAGTGTTTTCCAGTAGTTCATGCTTCTTTAACTTGATAATATAGTTACATTGAATGTCTTATGGAAGAAGAATGGATATTAGTTCTTTATATCAAATAGTAAATATTTTATCATTGTAGATCAATACAATCCTATTCAATAAAATGGTTTATGCTCACACCTCTCTGAATATGTTTATTTTTGTTCATTCTTAGCTTGATAAATGCCAGCTGTGGCTTACATGTTCACCTATTAAAATATATGGCATAATCAAAGATATATTCTTATGTTGACTTGGATCCTAGTATATACTGTAAGTGATTACAGTGCAATTATATCAAGTGCCTCACAGGAAATGTCTTTCCTGAACTGAGTTCTACTCTCCCTGGCACAAACAGCTGCAACTCATCTCTACCAACAATCTTTCTGTGCTGATGCTACCCTTACTGCCCCTTTGCTAGTGTCCTTACAGGGTGATGTTACCCCTTTTGTGCCCCAACAAGGTAAAAATGTTCAACAAGGTAATAGTTTCCTCTTTGAGCCTTCACAGGGTAATAACTTGGTGCCCCATGTGGTAACAGAGTCCCTTTTATGATGCCATAAAATAATAATGTCCTTCTTTTGACCCATCTTGTGCTCTTTCCATAGTAATAGCCCTATAATGTCAGGAGTGTTTTTTTAGAAAATTTTTATTACAAAATCCAAGTTTACAAACAATAACATTATCATATTTTACCCTTTACAAAAGCCCCCTTATACTCCCTCCCTCCCCATCCCCCTCCCCTTCTTTTCCACCCCCTCCTCCCTTCCCCGGGTGGCCCAAAACGCACCAGTAGGTAAAATAAAAATTTCTCCTCACTCACATTATCCTCCCATTCTATTCACTCCTACTTTCCCAAACTTCTTTATAACTTGCATATTGTTTAACCAGACTACTCCAGGTTTCTACTTGCAATATCTCATTTGAATTCCAACTACGCACATCATGAGTCTTGTCACAAACAATCTCCTACTCAAAATTCTTTTCAACCTGCTGTTTATTCTCACTAACTGGGAGTCGTCCCCCAAGATTATCAACGATGGGTACGGTACTATTATTAATTTCAGTTCTTTCTCTGTTGCCGTTATTACTTCCCTCCAGAAGCTTTGCAGGGCCGGGCAGATCCAAAAAATATGCGACTAGTCCTCTGCTCTTTCCCCACACCTCACACAGTCGGCTGTATTCCTTATACCTATTTTTTCCAGAAAAAGTGGGGTATAATATAATCGATATAAAATATGCAATTGTATTATTTGATGGTTTTGATTTACCAACACTCTTTTTTAAAAATTTTTTATATTTTCTCCCATTGTACATCAGAGAATTTTCCAAATTCTTTCTCCCACTTCCCACTACATCCCATTTCCTTTCCTACTTGGGCCCCTTCCACTAGTTTCCCATAAATTCGGGGCACCCCCTTTTTAATACCCAACCATCATTTTTAGGGGTAGACCCAACCATAAACAGGGCCCTATCTTCAGTATTTACAGTTGGGCATATTCATACCACTCTTTCCCCTCCAAACCAAATTCCTCCTTTAGATGTTGACATGTTTTCAGCTGTCCATTTATAAAAGCATCCCTCACTCTTGCAATACCCGCTCTTTTTTATTTTTTAAGGTTCCTAATTTATAAATTTCTATTAATCTCGTGTTATTCCATATGGGGGTATTGTCTATGGCATTTTTATTCCTAAATAGCTTTTTAATTTTATCCCATAGCCTCACTAACATATGTACTGCCGGATATTTACTCCATTCTGCCCCTTCTAGACATCCTGACTCCAGTATCTCCATCATGCCTCTGTAAATACTGCCCAATTTTCTCTTCAGGTATTTATACAGATCTATCTCCCCTCTATTCCACAGATAATTTAACTGTGACGCTAAAAAGTACAATCTCATGTCGGGAAACCCTACTCCCCCTTCTCCTTTGGGTAGGCAGAGAAATTTTTGTCGTAATTTCACCCGCTTCCTTCCCCAGATGAGTCTATTTAGCATTGATTTTTGAAGGTATTCTCATCTATCCATACAGGTGTGGCACAAAATAAATATAACAATTTTGGTAGGATTATTGTTTGGGCAAGCATGATTCTATCCGCTTTAGAGTACACTAGTTTTATCCATATATCCACTTTATCATTAATCACTTTTAAGACTTTAAGCGTGTTCTTTTCATGGAATTTATTAATCTTCCCTGTGATCTCTACTCCTAAGTACCTGAAGCTTTCTCCTTGCTTCAACACTTTCATCTTCCCATACCCCACATCTCCCCCTCTGGCGGAATCCTCGGATAATGGTAGCAAGATAGAGTTGTCCCAATTGATCTTGAGACCTGAAAAGGCCCCATAGCCCTCGATCACATTCACTACATATTTAACAGTCCTCATAGGATTACTAACAAAAAGCAGAGTGTCATCTGCGAATAGGCTGATTGTGTCATCTCCCCGCGTACTCCAAAACCCTCAATCTCCCTGTTGGCTCTAATCATTATTGCTAACGGCTCAAGTGCCAAAATAAACCTGTTGTTTATTTTGGCTATGGGGCAACCCTGCCGGGTACCTCTTTTTAACTTAAAACACTCTGAGTCCCATTCACAGTTACACATGATTTTACATCATTACACAGGAGCTTTACTTTTCCCACAAACTCATCTCCCAACCCAAACCACTCCAATACCTTCCATAGGAAGTCCCACTCCACCCTGTCAAAGGCCTTCTCAGCGTCCAATGACAGGATGGAGTGGGACCCCCCCCCCCTCAGCTATCTGCATATTATGGAAGACTCTTCCGATGTTCCTCATAATCGTTCTACCGGGCACAAAACCCCCCTGGTCCTCATGCACCAGCTCTGGTATTACTTTTTTCAGACGATTTGCTAACACTCTTGCAAACAGCTTAACGTCTACATTCAAAAGTGAAATTGGCCTGTATGCCCCTGCCTCCTGTAGATCTTTACCTTCCTTGGGTATGAGTGTTATACTCGCCTCTCTCATGGTGTCTGGTAGTAGCCCCGTTTCCAGTGCCCCTCTAATCACCCTACATAGTGCTGGTAAAAGTACATCCCCAAACCTCCTATAAACCTCGAAAGGCAGACCATCTCCTCCCAAGTATTCCCTTTTGCTTCTTTCAATGCGTTTTCAAATTCCGAAATCTGCAATGGGGCCCCAATTTCCGCTCTTTGGTCCTCAGATACTACTGGGAATTTCCCTGAATCTAAATACTTCTCCAACTCCTCTGCTGTCTTTTTCCCCTCTGATCTATACAACCCCTCATAGTATTTTACAAACACTTCCTTGATCTCCCTCTGCATACTGGTCAGCCTCCAATTACTATCTTTTATTACTGATATTCCTTTCCTAGGCTCTTGGTTCTCTATTATAGCCATTGTTCGTTTATTGGGTTTACCTCCACTTAAGTACTTCTCCTTTCCCCCCAAAAAGATCTTATTTCTAGCTTTTTCTTCTAGCATTTTGTTATACTCCTCCTGTACTTGTAACCGATCCATCTTACTTTTCTCACAGGGGTCCTCCTGGTATTTCTTCTCCATTCTTTCCACCTTACTCTCTAACTCTATTCCTTCTCTTCTAAACTCCCTTTTCTTAATCTCAATGTTTTTCTTGAGGACGCCCCGGAGAAAAGCCTTCATGGCATCCCATACTATGTTATCCGGTGCTGTCCCCCAATTTCTACTTAGCATCTCCTCTAGTTCACCCTTTATCTGGATATTCTTATTGATTAACTTAAACCAGTATGCATTCACTCTCCATCCCGTAGATCTTTGTTCCTCCCCTGAGTATATATTCACGCACAAAGGAGCATGATCTGATACCGCCCGAGTTTTATACCTTATATCCTTTATATAACGGATAAAAAAATCATTTACCAGAGCCAAATCTATTCGCAAGGCACATACACTGGAGTCACTCTGTTGCACAAACACCCCTCCCCTTCTTTTAGTTTCGATTCCTCAGTCACAAGTGCTTTACCCAGTTTTACCAATATGCAGAGACAGACGTGCAGCTGCTGTCAGAATGGAAGGGTACGCTGAAGGTGAGTTCCATCTGGATACCTCCAAGGTGAAAATAGAAATGGGGGCATGTGAAACACGCTTATGTCCTGCAGGTATGTTACTAGTTTATTGATATTCCACATCAGCATTATAACCAAGATCTTTAACCCTGTAATATTCTTTGTAAAGCCACAAGACAGCAATTTACGGTAACGTTATTGCATTGTGGTGAATGTAGAGTGTTACTTTGTCGGGAGTTATCTTTACATGGTCGTTTTACATTGACTTCCAGTTGATTGTCCACCTTTAGCAACGTAACCTTTTCCTATACACTTCTTGTGTTAACTAATTCTAAGGTGGTGTTCATCTGGAGAAATGATCCAGCAATATTAGGGGTCTGGTCACACTATCTTGCAGCTAAGGGTTCATTCACATCTGTGTTAAAGGGGGTTATCTAGCGAAAATCTTTTTCTTTCAAATCAACTGGTTTCAAAAAGTTATATAGATTTTTAACCCCCTTCACGTCAGCAATCTGTATATATACGTTCCTATTACACATGCCCCGTGCAGTAGGAATGTGTATATATATATATATATATATATATATATATATATATATATATATGTTCCTGACTTTAGGGGGCTTTGTGATGAGAGCAGATTCGCTGCAGGGATAGCGATCCCGCTCTCATCTGTGTACAGCACCGGAGATAATGAGGATCAGCTGCGATCCTGCAGCTGACCCCCATTAACCCCTTAGTGACCGCCGAAACGGCGGTCACTAACGGGCCGGTGCCGCCGCTGTATTTCATCTCCCCTCACCGTAAATCCACGGTGGGGGGAGATGAAATAAGTAAAATCAGACCCCAGATCAGCCCCCCTAGTGCCTCGATCACTATCCCCCCTCCCCGCAGCGGCCATCAGATCCAAGATGGCCGCCGCCATCACTGTGAACAGACTAATGTCTGTTCACAGTGATCAAAGGTGAAAAATGAATGAAAGCCCCATGCTTTCCGCCACCGGAGGTAGCGGAGAGCATGGGGCAGTCATCGGGGACCCCCCTGTGGGGTCCCGGTACAAGCGATCAGCGGTATATACTATATACCGCTGATCGCTTGTGCCATGTGCTCCCCGGAACTTTTTATCCCCTGTCACCATGAATGATTGGTGACAGGGGATAAAAAGTGATGTGCGCCCACCTCCCAAGTCGCCCCCCCCCCAGTCACCCCCCCGTCCTCCAGTCACCCACCCCCACCCCATATACTCACCTGATCCTGGAGCTCCTTCCTCCTCGATGTCCTGGCTAAAAATTTAAAGTGACAGAGACCAATTTGGTCTCTGTCACTAAACTATGAATACTGTGATAGAAAATATCACAGTAATCATAGTAATACAGTGAAAATGAATGTATAAAGTACAAAAAGTGACAAACATACAAAAAAAATAAAACACACACTTTTTATTATAGTAATAATTGCAGTTTACTCCAAATTACCCCTAACCCCCCCAGATTACTCGTAACTACCCCAGGTTGCCCGTAACCACCCCAGGTTGTCCGTAATCACGTCAGATTGCACGTAACCCCCCCAGATTGCCCGTAACCACCGCACGTTGCCCGTAACCACCGCACGTTGCCCGTAACCACCGCACGTTGCCCGTAACCACCGCACGTTGCCAGTGACCCCCTCCAGATTGTCCGTAATCACCCCAGATTGCCTGTAACCACCCCAAATTACATGTACCCACCCCAGATTACCTATAAGCACTTTAGTCTTTCCGTAACAATTCTAGATTACATGTAACCCCTCTAGATTGCACGCAACCACCGCAGGTTGCCTCTGACCACCGCACGTCGCCTCTGGCCACCGCACCTTGCCTCTGACCATCGCACCTTGCCTCTGACCACCGCACCTTGCCTTTGACCATCGCACCTTGCCTCTGACCACCGCACCTCGCCTCTGACCACCGCACCTCGCCTCTGACCACCACACCTCGCCTCTGACCACCGCACGTCGCCTCTGACCACCGCACGTCGCCTCTGACCACCGCACGTCGCCTCTGACCACCGCACCTTGCCTCTAACCACCCCAAATTGCCAGTGACCCCCTCGAGATTGCCCGTAACCACGCCAGATTACAGGTACCCACCTCAGATTACCTATTAGCACTTCAGTTTATCCGTAACCACAGCAGGTTGCCTGTAACCACCCCAGATTGCCTGTAACCACCCCAGATTGTCTGTAACCACCCCAGATTGTCTGTAACTACCCCAGATTGTCTGTAACCACCCCAGATTGTCCGTAACCACCCCAGATTGTCCGTAACCATCGGAGATTGTCCGTCACCACCCCAGATTGTCCGTAACCACCCCACGTTGCCTCTAACCACAGCAGGTTGCCTGTAACCACCCCAGATTGTCTGTAACCACACCAGGTTGTCCGTATCCACTCCACTTTGCCCGTAACCACCCCAGGTTGCCTCTAACCACCCCAGGTTGCCGTAACCACCCCAGGTTGCCTCTAACCACCCCAGGTTGCCGTAACCACAGCAGGTTGCTTGTGACCACCCCATGTTGACCGTATCCACCCCAGATTACCCGTAACCACCCCAGAATACCCGTAACCACCTCAGACTGCCCATAACCACCTCCAGATTACCCGGAACCACCTCAGACTTTCCGAAACCACCCCACATTACCTGTAATCTAATTTTTTTTATTGTATTTTAGTAACTGCGCTATTCTAATAACTATTACTAGCTGCAGTTTTGCTCCAGCAAATTGGCGCTCCTTCCCTTCTGAGCCCAGCTGTGTGCCCATACAGTGGTTTATGCCCACATATGGGGTACCGTTCTACTCAGGAGAACCTGCATTACAGGTTTTGGGGTGAATTTTCTCTCCTGTTCCTCGTGAAATTGAGAAATTTCAAACTAAAGGAACATATTATTGGAAAAATTAGAGTTTTTCATTTTTACTGTCTATTTTTGAATACTTTCCTCTAATACCTGTGGGATCAAAATGGTCACCACACCCCAAAATGAATTCTTTGAGGGGTGTACTTTCCAAAATGGGGTGACTTATGTTTTTTTTTTATCTCTGGTGACACTACAGGGGCTCAGCAAATGCACCTGGGGCTCGGAAACTTCTTCAGCAAAATCTGCAATGGAAAAGCTAATTGGCGCTCCCTTCCTTCTGAGCCCCGCTGTGTGCCCATAAAGTGGTTTAAGCCCACATATGGGGTACCGTAGTACTCAAAAGAACCTGCGTTACAAATTTTGGGGTGCTTTTTCTCTCATGTTCCTTTTGAAAATGAGAAACTTTAATCTAAACGTATATATTATTGGAAAATGTTAATTTTTCATTTTTTTACGGCCTAATGGTGAATACTTTCCTCCAGCCCCTGTAGGGTTAAAATGCTCATTATACCCCTAGATTAATTCTTTAAGGTGTGTAATTTCCAAAATGGGGTCACTTATGGGGGTTTCCAGTATACAAACCTCCTAAATCAACTTAAAAAAAGAACTGGTCCCTAAAAAAATCAGTTTTGGAAACTTTCACGAAAATGTGGTAATTTGCTGATAAATTTCTAAGCCCCGTAACACCCTAAAAAAGTAAAATATGTTTATGAAATGAAGCCATTATAAAGAGGACATATCGGTAATGTGACTTAGTAACTAATTTATGTGATACAACTTTCTTTTTTTAGAAGCAGAGAATTTCAAAGTTCATAAAATGAAAATTTTTTCAATTTTTCATGATATTTTGATGTTTTTCACAAAAAACACACAAAGTAGTGACCAAATTTTGCCACTAATATAAAGTGCCATATGTGACGAAAAAACATTCTCAGAATCGCTAGCATACGTTAAAGCATCACTGAGCTACACTCACTGGCCACTTTATTAGGTACACCATGCTAGTAACGGGTTGGACCCCCTTTTGCCTTCAGAACTGCCTCAATTCTTGGTGGCATAGATACAACAAGGTGCTGGAAGCTTCCTCAAAGATTTTGGTCCATATTGACATGATGGCATCACACAGTTGCCGCAGATTTGTCGGCTGCACATCCATGATGCCAATCTCCCGTTCCACCACATCCCAAAGATGCTCTATTGGATTGAGATCTGGTGACTGTGGAGGCCATTGGAGTACAGTGAACTCACTGTCATGTTCAAGAAACCAGTCTGAGATGATTCTAGCTTTATGACATGGCGCATTATCCTGCTGAAAGTAGCCATCAGTGTTAGGAACCGGACAGCAGGACAAGACAAACAGTGAGCCCTAAGCTCAGCCCCGCCCACTGTCCTCTACCTATTTGCCACAATCCGCCCTAAAATGGCGGCGAGCAACTGGGCGGCAGTCCCTGCGCTGGCTAGGTGGGACACAAGGACAAGACAGACAGACAAAACACAATAACGAATGGTCAACAGTCCGGGTCACAACAAACGGGCAGCAAAAGTACAAAATCACAATCCGAAGGCAAAGTCAATATACAGGCAGTATGGTCAGGGGCAGGCAGCAAACAAGAATGGTCAGAAAGGCAAAGCAGGGTCAGAATCAACAGAGCAAGAATAGAAACACAGAACCAGGCAGAGACAAGCTCAATATCCGGCAATGAGAGCACAGACTGGGTTAGTTATATAGGAGGCCAGGATTCTGGTCCAGAATGTAATTGGACCATCCCCCTGATCTCCAAGCACAGACACCTGAGAACAAGACAGATCCACTGGCAGGATGACCTGTCAGTCACAGCAGAACCAGAACACAGATTAACCATGACATGGCCAGACAGAACTCAGCAGGTGAAGTCGGGTGTGTCTCCCAACAAAGGTGAGCATATAAACCAGTGTTCACACACTGCAAACAAAACACAGAAACAGGATAAGAAAATCAGCACCTTCTCGGCCGCACAGCATGAGCAGAGGGACGCATGACGCTCCGCAAAGATACCATCCTGACAATCAGATGTTGGGTACATTGTGGTCATAAAGGGATGGACATGGTCAGCAACAATACTTAGGTAGGCTGTGGCGTTGCAACGATGCTCAATTGGTACCAAGGGGCCCAAAGAGTGCCAAGAAAATATTCCCCACACCATGACACCACCACCACCAGCCTGAACCGTTGATACAAGGCAGGATGGATCCATGCTTTCATGTTGTTGACGCCAAATTCTGACCCTACCATCCGAATGTTGCAGCAGAAATCGAGACTCATCAGACCAGGCAACGTTTTTCCAATCTTCTACTGTCCAATTTCGATGAGCTTGTGCAAATTGTAGCCTCAGTTTCCTGTTCTTAGCTGAAAGGAGTGGCACCCGGTGTGGTCTTCTGCTACTGTAGCCCATCTGCCTCAAAGTTGGAGGTACTGTGCGTTCAGAGATGCTCTTCTGCCTACCTTGGTTGTAACGGTTGGCTATTTGAGTCACTGTTGCCTTTCTATCAGCTCGAACCAGTCTGCCCATTCTCCTCTGACCTCTGGCATCAACAAGGCATTTCCGCCCACAGAACTGCCGCTCACTGGATGTTTTTTCTTTTTCGGACCATTCTCTGTAAACCCTAGAGATGGTTGTGCGTGAAAATCCCAGTAGATCAGCAGTTTCTGAAATACTCAGACCAGCCCTTCTGGCACCAACAACCATGCCATGTTCAAAGGCACTCAAATCACCTTTCATACAGATGCTCGGTTTGAACTGCAGGAGATTGTCTTGACCATGTCTACATGCCTAAATGCACTGAGTTGCCGCCATGTGATTGGCTGATTAGAAATTAAGGGGTAACGTGCAGTTGGACAGGTGTACCTAATAAAGTGGCCAGTGAGTGTATAAGCGCATAAAGTGAGACAGGTCAGATTTTGAAAAATGAGCCTGGTCTTTTAGGTACAAAGAGGCTTGGTCTTGAAGGGGTTAATTTGCTACTATTTAAAAATCTCCAGTCTTTCTGTACTTATCAGCTGATGTATGTCCTACAGGGAGTGGTGTGTTCTTTCCAGTCTGACACAATGCTCTCTGCTGCCACCTCTATCCGAGACAAGAACTGTCCTGTTCCTGACATAGACAGAGATGACAGTTGAGAGTGCTGTGTAAGACTGAAAAGAAAACACATGCAGGACATACAGCAGCTGATAAGTACTGGAATTCTGGAGATTTTTAAATAGAACTAAATTTGAAATCTATATAACTTTATGAAACCAGTTGATTTAAAAGAAAAAGTTTTCCACCAGAGTACCCTTTAAAGCTCCTTTCAGGGTACTCTGCTGCAGAATGTGAATAAACAGCCAGAGCTTAGAGGCTGTGAGCTGTATTTTTACGTCTGCTACATAGACAACAGACAAAAATCTGATTTGCCCTAAAAAAATCAATAGGATCCATACATTGGTCTGTTGGTGTTTGTTCAACAGACCATCTAGATGCCTTTTTCTGCAGTGAACAGGCCATAATATACAAGATAGAACTAATTGCTGCAGTGATCTCCCACCGCAGTCACTGATTGGCTCAGCAAGCAGCTCCTGTGGTGTCATGGAACAGGAACTGGGAAATTACAGGAGATCAGTGGGAGATGAAGAGCTGTGAAAGCTCTGGACCTGGATGGGCGAGGATGCTTATTCTGTTGGACTCAGCAATAGTTACATATATTACAAAGGTATATACAGTAGCTCTATGAAACAAATTAAAAAAGTAGAATTGTCATTGGTGTGATATCATTTTTTGTAATTGCCTCTTGTCTATAACTATTTTATACATTTTTATTTTGTATTTCAGGACGCGAAGTGGTTTCCTATGGCAACAATAATGTTATTGGAGTAAGTTGTGTCTCTAAAATTACTTGCCCAGATTTTAAGTGTGTAAAATATAGACTGGTGTAAACTGCCCATAGCAACCAATCACAGCTCAGTTTTCAGCTCTGGTGAAATGAAAAGCTAGGCCACTAAGATTCACTAATCCTGCAGGAAAACGGATGTGTGGATGAGGCCTTCATTTTGTTATCTCTTATCTCTCAACATTCTGACAGCCATATCTTTGACTTTGTAGCGTAGCTACATGGGTGTTTTTATCCATTGACTACCCATGATGTAAGCTTACTGACAGTGGCATTTAAAAAGCTAAAAAAAAAAACATACCTTGTGGTCTAGTGGTGGGATCAGCCCCCCCCCTCTTCACGCGATGGGATTGCGCTGGGGTAATCCCTGCTTTTGGCCGGGCAGGGCTCTGTGCCACAATGACGCTGATCCCGGTTTTGCACTCATTTACTCTGGGCTCTAGCAGCCCATAGTAATCGAGCACTGATCTAATTCATCAATGCAGTGCTAACGTACCGCATTGATCTCTATAAGAGATAAGTGCAGTCATCGTAGAAGTTCCCCAAAAGGACTTCTAGTTACTGTTAAAGAATTTTTTTTTAAATTAATAAAAAACTCCCATCCCATAATAAATGTTTAAATAAACCCCCCTTCCCATTTTCTAAATTAAAAAATAAATAAATATATATATATATATATATATATATATATATATATATATATATATATATGTATATATATATACATATTTGCTATCGCTGCATGTAGAAACTATTAAATTATTGCATTCTTGATCTCACATGGTAAACGATGTAAGCACAAAAACTGCACATCAAATCAGGCAAAATTGTAACAAAAAGTGCTCAAAAAGTCGCATATATGCTATTGATAGAAAGTACAGATCATGGCACAAAAAATGACACCTCACACAGCCCCATAGACAAAAAAAGTGAAGTGTTATAAGGATGGTAACAGAGCAATTTTAAAAAAATCTTTAAGTTTTTAAAAAAGGTTTTAATTTTTTCAAAGCCGTCAAATAAAATTAAAGTTACAGTATATAAGTTGCAAATCATTGTAATCACACTGACTTGAGGAACATAGGTAACATGCCAGTTTTACTATAGGGGGAATGGCGTGAACACTCGCCCTATGGCCTTTTAAACACAAGGAGGGGGGAAAAAGTGCATAAATTAAAATTGGCCTGGTCATCAAAGGGCTAATGTACTTTTTGAATACTTATTAGATATTAACCTTATTTTTGTTATTTATAATGGCAGAGCAATGGCGAGGAATTGAAGTGGAATTCCACATTATGAGTTTCCACACTTATTCCGCACATATTCCGTGTGTATTCCGAAACATACAGGTGGAAAGCGAAAATTTAAAATCTCATTGACTTCTATGGCATTTCTGTAGTGAAATCTGCTCAAAGAATTGACATGTCAATTCTTTGGGCGGAAAGTGAATCCGCGGCAGAATATTAAGCGTGTAAATTCCACCGTGTGAACAGCAGAGTAGAAATCGCATTCAGCATAAATGTACATATTTTACAGGTAGAATTTCAAGCAGAATACGCCTAATTTAAGCGTGGATTTCATTGGAAATTGCTCACCTATTGCTCAGTGTGAATGTACCCTAAATGACACAGGCTGTTACTGAAATACTGAATGTTAACAAAAAACTAAATACTAACAAAAATGTTTTTGTTCAATCTTATCAATACATGGCCTGTTAGTCATAAAACAAAGGGAGACACCTCCTTAAGGTGTTAAAGCCATTTTTACTGAAAATGATTATAGTGCAGGAATGTGCACAGTAATCATTTTTCCAGTCACTTTCATTGGCTGCAACTGTTTTCAAATAACTGCACTGACTATGCTTATAGTCAGAGACAAACATACAGTCTGAAAATATTATTGTTGTCTTGCAGAACATCAGTGCCGACAATATAAAAAAGGAGTTCTGTTACTGGTTCTACGTTATACTACCCAGGCAAATACAGGAGCTTCCACAACCTTCCAGTACGTTTGCATCCAATTGTTTCTCTGATAATGTAGACCTTGAGTGCACATATACTATAGATGGACTCAATCGATTAAAAAGCACAGGACTTAAAATGACCATTTGGGTTCTATATGGAATATTTAAAGAGGAGAATCTCAGCTTCAGTCCAAACTTGGATTATGGAGGATTGCAGTCTCAAATGGACAGATATGGAATACTGACTGTGGAAGTCTCTGGGACTGTACACAAGGGCAATTCCTGTATTGGTCGCTTTGAACACACTTTTGAATTGGTTCGTAGTCCAACAAAGGGAACCTTTGAAATCAAATCAGCAAAACTCATCATGCATAAGTAGCAGTATAACTGAGTAACATTATGTATACCAGTGCTTCTCACTTCCAGTCCTCAGGCCTCACCAACAGGTCATGTTTTGAGGATTTCCTAAGGGTACTATTACACAGAACGATAATCGCTCCGTGTAATAAATACAACGATCAGCCGATGATCGTTGTCATTGGCTGTTTGTTGATATAGGTTAGAACCTATATTTGTCAGGCGCCGACCACGCACCGCTACGTGTAATAGCGGTGCGTGGCCGGCGACTGACGATATACTTTACCTATCCACGCTCCAGGGCTGCTCCTGTGGTCTTCTTCTCTGAGTCCCGTGCGCTCTAGCTTCAGAGTGGCCTGTCAGATGACAGGCCACTCAGCCAATCACAGGTGACAGGCCGCTCTGAGGCTACAGCGC
The DNA here is from genome assembly GCF_027789765.1 of Dendropsophus ebraccatus. Classification (NCBI taxonomy): domain Eukaryota; kingdom Metazoa; phylum Chordata; class Amphibia; order Anura; family Hylidae; genus Dendropsophus; species Dendropsophus ebraccatus. The sequence continues at coordinate 88,445,238 of NC_091464.1, read as the reverse complement.
GCGGGACCCGGGAAGCAGCGGACCGCAGTAGCAGCCCTGGAGCATGGATAGGTAATGTATATAGTTCAAACAAGGGCTGCAAGGACATCGGCAACGATGTCCTTGCAGCCCTTGTTAAACGATTATCGGGCCATGTAATAGGCCCAGTAAACGAGCGCTGATCTAGCAAATCGGCGCTCGTATACAGGTATTATCAGGCCCCCATCGGCCTGTGTAATACCACCCTTAGTATGTTACAGGTGATATAATTATACTCATGCATGTTTTACACTATTATATGCTGTTCTACACTGTTATACACTATTATACACTGCTATACACTATTATACGCTGTTCTACACTGTTATACACTATTATACACTGCTATACACTATTATACGCTGTTCTACACTGTTATACACTATTATACACTGCTATACACTATTATACGCTGTTATACACTGTTTTACATCAGGTACATCATGACCTGTTGGTGAGGCCTGAGGACTGGAATTGAGAAGCTCTGATGTAGACTATATATAATACAATGACACCTTTTCAAACAATGTATCTAAATATATAAGTAAGCCAAGATAGTACTGCCATTCATTAAAGGGCCTTTTACATGGGCCCATAATCGGCCAGTGTAAAAGTGACAGCAATGCCCCATCCTCGGCTGATCGAGTCTTTAGAGCAGGCATCAAAATTTATTATCGGTCGCACTTCTCCATGTGTAAATAGGGGATGTGGGGTCGATAACAAAAAAGTCAAACTAGCAGCACTACTATCCCTATATCTGTGCTGTAAGTTTCCAGATCACACAGCAGTACATACTTACCTAGTGCGCTACTGCTGTGATCAGGCATCTTCTTTTCTTGCTCTCCTATCCAGTCGCTGTATCTTCAGAGCACTGCCTCCTTCAGAATGATTGACAGTGAGAGGAGGTAGGGTCTGAAGACACAGTGGCTGGACGGGAGAGCCGGAGAAGAGAATGCCTGATCACAGCAGCAGCACATTAAGTAAGTATATACTGATGTGTGATCTCGAAACGGACAGCACAGATATATGCAAATTTAAAGTGACTCTGTACCCACAATCTGACCCCCCCCCCCCAAACCACTTGTACCTTCAGATAGCTGCTTTTAATGCAAGATCTGTCCTGGAGTCCGTTCGGTAGGTGATGAGGTTATTGTCCTAAAACAACTTTTAAACTGGCAGCCCTGTGCCAAATGGGAGTATCTGTCCCCTAACTTTGCACCACCCCTCCATCCCTCCTCCCCATCCTCCTCATCATTTTGAATGCCACTGGAACATTTTCTTCATGCTGAACATTGCACAGGTCCTTAACAATCCAGACCATGTGCCGGGCTGCCACAGCTGAGGAATAGGAGACAATCTGCCTGGAGCATTCCTAATGATGAGGAGGGTGGGGAGGAGGGATGGAGGGGTGGTGCAAAGTTAGGGCACAAATACTCCTGTTTGGCACGGGGCTGCAAGTTTAAAAGTTGTTTTTTAGGACAATAACTGCATTACCTGCCAAACGGACCCCAGAACAGATTTTGGATTAAAAGCAGCTATCCGAAGCTACAAGTGGTTTGGGGGGGGGGGGGGGGGGTGCAGATTGTGGGTACAGAGTTGCTTTAACACTTCTGCTGAATTCCATCTCATGGCGGGGGTTATAGCTGTTAAACATCCAGTGATCAGCTTGTTACTGGAGGATCCTTCTACTAAAAATAATTTCCAATATAAAAAAAAAATCCTTAAATATCATTCTGTCTTATTTCTGCTTATATTGTAATCAAAACTTTGAGAGGTATTCAGACTTTTTCTATGTATTTTTACTTTAATAAAATATACAGTTATAAATGAATAAGTAGTGGGTGAGATTCATTTCATTTTTCAAAAGATGGGAGGAAGTGATTATTCCATGCATATATGTTGTTGTTCTTATACAAGATATGAACACGCACCTTTCCATCTAATTTATCAAAGTGACTCTTGTCCTATAGTAAATTGGAATCTGAAATGATTGTCTAAAATGTACAGTGATTGCTGTAAATGGGTTATCAGTCAGTGTAAAAGTGGCAGCAATGATCTGAGGATGGGGGAGACTGGGAAACACTGGACTTCCTGTATTTAGACTCTGAAAAAAATAAAAATAGTCAGAACACAGGAAGTGCTGTATTTTCCATGATAACTGAAAAAAGTTAAAGGGGTTGGCCACTTTATAGTAATTGTTCACTGTACAGTATTAGTAAGTGTACACATTGTTTATACTGACATCAGCTCCCTGTGTACCTTATGGAGCTAAAACCTGACTCCCCTCCTCCAGGCTGTGCTGTCCTGCTCTGTGGTGATTCTGTCCATAAGATGGCCGGCATGGAGGAGGATGTGACCATGCCCCGCTCTCCAAGTGTCCAACACTGAGCCTGTATATGCCTATGAAGGACACTGGGAGGCGGGGCTCGGTCACATGCTCCCCCATGTCGGCCATGTCTTATGGACAGAATCACCACAGAGCAGGGCAGCACAGCATGGAGGAGGGGAGTCTGATTATAGCTCTATGAGGTACACAGGGAGCTGCTGCCAGTAAGGGCTCTGAGTACACTTACTAAGGCTGGATTCACACTACGTATATTTGAGGCTGTATTTTTGAGGCTGTATAGCAACCAAAACAAGGAGTGGATTGAAAACACAGAAAGGCTATGTTCACATAATGTTGTAATTGAGTGGATGGCCGCCATTTAATGGCAAATATTTGCTGTTATTTTAAAACAACGGCTGTTGTATTGAAATAATGGCAGTTATTTACCGTTATATGGCGGCCATCCACTCAGTTTCAACATTGTGTGGACAGGGCCTTTCTGTGTTTTTAATCCACTCCTGGTTTTGGTTGCTATGAGGACCTGACATGAGGACCAAATACTGCCTGAAATGTACTGTGTGTGAACCCAGCCCAATACTGTACACTGGACTATTTTTCTAAAAAGTGGCCAACACCTTTAATGTAGATTGCAGACTTGCTTTATATCCCATCTACTGTTGATGTAGATTTTGAACGTTATAACGACATTGACACTTTAAATATACTTGCATATGTTACACAGCAATCAAATAACACAATAGCAGCTCTGACCACATGACACCTAATTATTCAAAAACAAAATTATTCAAAATTATTCAAATGTACATAACAGTGTATACACTATAGTGATCATCTCAATTATCTACATCTCATACAGTGAACTTCATTTCATCAGTCCATATTACAGTTTTTAAACTATCCTACGTGTCCCTAAGTACATAAGTCAGTCTTACATGTGCAATAAATCAATAAAAAAAAGCATTTGAATGATTTACCACCATGTCAAGTTCCATGCATATCAATTACAATCCAAGGAACATTTGACATGCACCGCCAACAACACCAGAAGATCACCAGAAGGGCAGATCGCCAGAAGAGACTATGGGTGCCATCTTGGAAAAGGGCTGTGTCGCCCAGGGCCTGACTTAGGTGAGTATTGTATGAAATAGACACCAGATCTAAGCAAGATCATGTATAATCGGTAGTATCCACAACTAGTAAGATTGTGTATATAGAAGGACCCTTGACCAAGTTATCCTCTTAAGGACAGAGCCAATTTCGATTTTTGCATTTTCGTTTTTTCCTCCTTGTGCTTAAAAGGCCATAGCACTTGCATTTTTTCACCTAAAAACCCACATTAGCCCTTATTTTTTGCGCCACTAATTGTACTTTGCAATGACAGGCTGAATTTTTTCATAAAGTACACTGGAAAACCAGAAAAAAAATAAATGTGTGGTGAAACTGAAAAAAAACCCAACACATTTTGTTTATTTGGGGGGTATTTGTTTTTACGCCATTCGCCCTGGGGTACAACTGACTTATTATATATGTTCCTCAAGTCGTTACGATTACAACGATATGTAACATGTATAACTTTTCTTTTATCTGATGGCCTGTAAAAAATTCAAACCATTGTTAACAAATATATGTTCCTTAAAATCGCTCCCTTCCCAAGCTTGGCCCCGTTCTGAACGCCCTTACCGGCAGTAGGGCGTAAATATACAATCTTTGTCATTAAGGGGTTATTCTGCATAAATATAGGGAAACGACACATCTGTATGTGTGATCATTGAACCCCATTAGTAAAGGGGGATATATAAATTATCCGTATTCACCCGCCACTAGTTGGTCTTTGGTAAACCTCATGTCCTTGGTGGCATCTCCATTTTCATGTGCTATAACCAACTAAGTTCACAGCAATCCCTAGAACTCCTCCTGTATCCACAGGAGCATGTCACCAGGGTTGACTTGACCGCAGGCCCACTGACATGTTAAGGGGTATACTTTGGCCAGATTTGTGTCTTCAGGCCTCATATGCCGCTGTAAATCACAATTCCTCCAATCTTATATATCATTACATATAATAGCAGGCATAAGGATCTATTCTATAAAAAAGCAGACCATATAGTCACCAATTCTTTTTTAAAGAATAATAAATAATATAATAATGTGGAGGCAATATACATTCTGGATTCTTGTTCCTGGTAATCCTTCACAATGAATGTTACTGCCGAGCATCAATGTAGTGTCACTTCTATGAGTGGAGAGCAACGGCAGCGGAGGAGCACATGCTGTCCCATATACGGGCTATGACACACTGAGACAGGCAGGATTCCGTGGCAGAAAGTTCCGCCGTGGAATTCCACCTGAATTACTCAGTGTGAACATGCCCTAAGTCCCCAAACTACCAAATTATCTAATGTGCGTATCCACTTTAATTCCTTTCTTTTCAGTTGGGCCATTCTATTACCACCTCTTCTACTGCGTTGGAAATCTCAGGATTTCAAAAAAATGCCCAGGCCCTGGAAGATCTACAGACCAATTCACAGTTGTTTTGTCCACATATAGCACATTACAAGGGCAGATAAGGACATGAATTACAAAATCATATAGACATGTTTGTGGATGAGTGAAAGTAGAGCCTTTCAACAATAGGGGGCAATTACTGCAACTAAGACAAGGATAGCACTCACCTCTAGGGTTACTAATGCACCTTTGTACACTCTGCACTATTGGGCCAATATCCAGCCTAACTAACATGTCCTTCAAATTTCCTGGAAATCTATGCGCCATCCTTGGGGCCATCTTAAATCCATAATTATGAGGAAATTCTTAAGTTCTTCCTAATTCCTGCCATTGTCTATGACTATTACAAGAAATCTGTCTATTTGCCTCTGAATATGCTGTAACTTCTGTCATCCGTGAAGATGGTTCATTCCAGCTGACTGTGTGAGCCCTTCCAAATGATGAAATATAATATGTACCTCCACCACCTCAGGAATTGCCTGACATGGTGGGATACATAGACAGCCCTGTTCTTAAGTGTCAACATATACATATTAGCATGTGTCTGTGCAACATTACTGCCCATCGCAGTACCACTTTTTTGAACATAAAATTTTTCCTGAAACGGAATGGATGTCCAGGTAGCTCTGAAGCAGGGCTCTTCTCCTTACCTACTAAGAGTTATAACGCTTTTAATTTTTCACCTACGGGGCTGGTTGGGGCTAATTTTTTTGTGCCATGATTGGTGTAAATGAGAGTTTTTGATTGTTTTTTTATCATTTTTCCCCCCTGTGATATCTAATAAAAAGAAAAAACAGCAATCTTTTTTTTTCCCTTGCTTTTTTTGTTTTTACTGTTCATTGTGCGGGAGCAATGTTGTAAAATTTTAATAGATCTGACAATTCCACATGCCACAATACTAATGCCTGTCACCTGTTCCCCAGCACATCCTCTTGTGAGATGGTGAAACAACCAGAGAGATGTAACTGTGTATAATAGTACTATATATGGTTTTAAACTGACATTCAGCATTTGGCCACAAGATGTCGCTGTTTTGCAGTACACAGCCTGTGTTGTTAAAGAGGTACTCCAGCGAAAAGCTTTTTCCCAGTAATTGAAACACATTACAAAGTTATATAACTTTGTATTATGCTTCAATCACCTGTCTGCCCATCTTTTCCCCCCTAAACCTCCCACCAGGAAGTGAAGTAAACTCATTCTTACCTAATGACTGTTGACCCCAGGCTGCTTTGTGGCGGCCATTTTGTGGCAATTACATCATTAAGAGGGAGGCGGGTCTAAGCCCTGTTAGGCCAGCCTGCCTTTGTCAGATGACTCAGGTTGCTCAGCTCTACTTGGCTTAGCAAGCTGTAAGCCATCTAACAGTTTTACAGAGTCAGTTAGACATCACAGGAGATGCAGTGCATCATGGGAAACCCCAAACCAGGAAGGGAAGAAAAAATAAAGACACCAATTGGAGCTTCATGGACCTGCAAACAGCGGGAAATTCAAACAGAGACAGACTCTGGAGGGATGGTAAGTGGGAAAACTATATTTATGGTTGATTTAAGGCTGTGCTGTTGTCAAGGTAGATGAACCTGACAGTTGGAAGATGTGACCTTAGGGAAGAAGAAAGAGCAGATGAGGAAGACTGAGAAACCTGATGCCATCCACATGAAGTTTCCTTCTTCTGGGATTCCCCAACTGCTGTATATAGCAGCTATACTAGTCTGTGACTGGGTCCCATTGAGAGAGGAGAAATTTGCTGAGAAAGCATAGACGCTGTGTTAAATCCAGTTGTGAATAGGAGCGACCGCCATCTTTGGTACAGAACTTTGGCAGGAGGGGGCCCCCACTCATTAACCGTGATTGGCCATATATCTAAAGGAGACCCGGGTCAGTAAGCGTACACGCCATATTTTCTAAGACCAACATCAGGCCTGTAGTGTACACCAATATGGCTAAGGACGGTGTACAGAGACTGCTAGTGCACCACGTTGGGTAGGAAGGATGTAAGTCTTAGCTTAAGCCTGATTGTATATAATTTTGGGATATTTGAGTTGTTATTACCTTTATTATCTTTGCAAAACAAGAGTCCGTGGAGCCTTGGTCGGACTCTCAAAACACGGGATAGGCAGATATCTCTAGCCTGTTGCCACGGGGTGCCTCCATGATGGGGAGAGCACCACACCACCCTGATCGGTAGCCCCTAGTCCCTCTCGGTAGCGAGTATTGGAACATAAATAGGGAAACAACAGGGTGGCCCCTTTTTGTCAATGTCTAACTCAAGGTGCGAGTATTGCGATCATGACAAGGGCTTGCCAAGGCAGGCATCCATCCACAGACAGCAGTTTCGGGGTATTTGCCCCTCGTCAGTGTGGAGCAGGATTCTGGCTAGTTAAGGCAATGACAAATTTATAACCTTTACCTTATTACCTTTATTACCTTTGCAGTTTTAGTACTTTTCAGTGAAGTACAGTTTTGTTAAACCTGGTGTTGGAGTCACTTTCCGCGTTCGTGACTTCATTGTATCTTGGGGAGCCAACCACGGAACACGGCTTATACTCTAACGGCACACATTCTCCTCTCTCATCTTCATGTGCCCTAAAGCCCCTCTTTGTTTCATCTGCATGTGTGCATCTTAAAGGCACACACACAAATGAATGATCGAGGGGTTTCAGGGCACTTCCGACGCAGGCAGTTTCTCTCTACTATGCTGCCTGTGCCTGGAGATGAGAGAGGAGAATGCCCGCCGTGAGAGGAGTTGCTGGGGAGCGGGTGACAAGTGAGTTGATGGGTCTCCCCCTCAAGCTGGTTAAACTTTCGGACCCCAGACATTTATGCTTTGCGACGTCCCTGCTTTTGGGAGATCTGTGGTGACACGCTACATATTCTGGCACAATTGAAGCAGAAATAAAAATAAAACATTGTCAGCGTATGATATCTAATTTTTTTTTAGACTGGCTAACACCCAGTGCTCTATATAAGAATGACCCACAGCAACCAATGACAGCTCAGCTTTTATTTCATATTCTGCTCTTTAAAGCCATTTTCGTATTCTGTATGAACACTGGCCGTTGTTTGAAATGGCGTTGTTTGACGTGTCAACCAATGGCCGAGGTGTTAGATGTTTACCCGGCTGATACTGCAGTATGGGCCAGGTAAGCATCACTTTATTTTAATTAAAATTTGGGCACATTCGGGTGTGCCCGCACTCCAATTAGCCATAAAGCACAATGTAAAGTACAGCCAGGAGCCACACTTTACATTATGTGCTCAGCCTATCTTGTACAGCTGCTGTTCACTGAATACAAAATAGACCTGTCATTTATTTTGTGCGGCCAAAGAGAACAGAGTGTATACACTACGGCCTTGATTCCATACAGTGTAATGTAATTGTACACTGTCATTTAACAACGGCCGTTGTTTAATGTAAAAATACGTAGTAAGAATGTGGCCTAAAAATTTAAAGCTGCTATATTTGATTGGTTACTACGAGAAATAGAGACATACAGTAGGGGGGCATTTATCAAGGGGTTTGCGCCTAATTTCTGGTGAATAATTGCATTTCCCTTACGTCCTCAGCAGCAGCACAAATGGGGAAGATCCTATCTTCCTGCAATGGTAGGACAGATGGTACTAATAAAAGATTGATTAGGAGCCCTATAAGAAGGCCATACAGACCCCTCCTCCTTGTGTTTTTTTCTGTCCTCCTGTGGGACAGGTGGTAGGAGAGGGAAGCAGGCTCAGGCCTATGTTTGTGTCTGACTTTCCTTTCCAAAGATTCTTCCTTTCCACATGGTCGTGTGGAGAGGGGAAATTTATAGAAATGTTGTTTTTCCTGCTCTGCTGTATCAGAGAGGAGATTATTTACTTTTTAGTAGAGTTATCGCTCAGCTTCTCTGCTGTATGGAGCCGCTGTGTGAGGGAAGCCATGAAGCTGCTGCAGTAAGTATCATGGTGCTGCCAGACCTGTGTCCTCACCTGGGCGGCTGCTAATGTTTCTTGATACTTCAGCAAGGTAAGATATGCTGCTTTTTCTTTTGAGCTGGAAGCCTGGCCTGTGTGTCAGGAGGATTATTGGATATATGGATATGTGTATGTATATGTATATATATATATGTTGTATGAGGCTTTTATGCCTCAAATGTTTTGTTTCAATGTCTTTCACTTTTTTTAACATTGGTTGTGCAAGTCCTGTTAGACTGCTTCACTATATGAGTGACCTATGTAACTATAGTGTGTATACATGAACACAGCTTTAAAGCTGCTAGTTGTGTATTAGTACACCTGCTGTCTCATTATTTTCTCCAGTACTGCTACAATGAAGCTATGAAACTGTGTATGTGTGTGAACACAGCCCTAGAGCTGCTAATTGTGTACACCTGTTGCCTCATTACTTTCTATAGTACTGCCATTGGATGATGCAGTGAAGCTATAAAACTGTGTGTGTGCACACAACCCTAGAGCTGTTAGTTGTGCAGTGTGCACACCTACTGCCTGATTACTTTCTATAGCACTGCTACCAGATGATGCAGTGAAGCTCTGAAACTGTATGTGAACACAGCCCTAGAGCTGCTAATTGTGCACACCTACTGCCTGATTACTTTCTATAGCACTGCTACCAGATGATGCAGTGAAGCTATAAAACTGTGTGCACACAACCCTAGAGCTGCTAGTTGTGCAGTGTGCACACCTGCTGCCTGATTACTTGCTATAGTACTGCTACCAGATGATGCAGTGAAGCTATAAAACTGTGTGTTTGTGTGTGCACACAACCCTAGAGCTGCTATTTGTGCATTGTGAACACCTGCTGCCTAATTACTTTCTATAGTACTGCTACCAGATGATGCAGTGAAATTGTGTGTGTGAACACAGCCTTAGAATTGTAGTTGTGTAGTGTGTATACCTGCGGTCTGATTACTTTTCCAGTATTTCTATCAGATGATACAATGAAGCTATAAAACTGTGTATGAACACAGCCTTAGAGTTATTGTGTAGTGGAAGATACACCTCCTGTCTAATAACTTTCACTAATACTGCTAACAGATGATGCAGTCACCCTATGGAGCGTCTGTGTGCTACTCCAGTGCTGCCATTTAAGAATGCAGTGAAGCTACTGTGTATGAACACGGCCTTAGAATTGTTAGTTGTATACTATACACCTGCTGTCTATTTACTTTCACTATACTGCTATCAGATGATATAGTGATCATGTGGACCTTCTGTGTGCTGACATTTAAGAATGCAGTGAAGCTACTGTGTGTGAACACTGCCTTAGAATTTAGTCGTGTACTATGTACACCTGCTGGTTAATTACCTTCACTAATACTGCTATCAGATGATGGTTATCATGTGGACCTTCTGTGTGCTGCTATTTAAGAATGCAGTGAAGTTATGAAGCCACTGTGTGTGAACACTGCCTTAGCATTGTAGTGTACTGTGTAACACCTGCTGTCTGATTTCTTTCACTATACTGCTATCAGATGATGCAGTGCCCTATGAAGCTACTGTGTGTGAACACAGCCTTAGAGTTGCTAGTTGTGTACTGGATACATCTATCTAATTACTTTCCCTAATACTGCTATCAGATTATATAGTGACCATATGGAGCTATGTGTGTGAGCACGGCCTTACAGCTGCTGGATGTGTATTGGATACACCTGCTATCTGATTACTTTCCCTAATACCGCCATCAGATGATGCAGTGATTCTATGGAGCTTTTTTGCGCTGCTCCAGTGCTGCTATTTAAGAATGCAGTAAAGCTACTGTGTGTGAACATGGCCTTAGGATTGTAGATGTGTACTATCTGATTAGTACTGTTATCAGATAATGCAGTGACCTATGAAGCTACATCCTTAGAGATGCTGGATGTGTACTGTGTATACCTGCAGTATAATTACTCTGTAATACTGTGTACACCTGCTGTCTAGTTACTCTCTGTAATACTGATATCAGATGATGCAGTGACCCTATGGAGCTTCTGTGTACTGAAGGATGCAGTAAAGCTATGAAGCGATGTGTGAACACTGCTTTAGGATTGCTGGTTGCATATTCATTGCACCTGTGTGTCTGATTCCAGGCACTCTGCACTAGTCTGTTAGTCGGCCGGTCAGTCTGGCACAACTTCCATCCTTGGATGTAGCAGGATTCTGGTAACAGAACTTCTGGGGAAAAAGCTTTCTTGGCGTACAGATCCTGCAAGATTCCACTCTCAGGTGGCAGAGAATTCATTTGTGGATTGCAACTTTTTCTCAGAAGAGACAATGACTGCTTAAGATTTTACATCTGAATGATAATCTACAGGCTGAACTGGATGGAGTCCGAGGTCATGGCTCCTTCAGACGCACAAAGTCCTTGTTAAAAAAAAAAAAAAAAAAATTTCTTAGTAATTTAAAAAATAATAAATAAATAAATAAAATGTCTATATTACTATAGCTGAGCAGTATACTTGGCTGCCCGATCCCCACAGTTTGGAGACTGGTCCTTCGTTGTAAGGGGGCAGATGTTCACTCCAATATAAAGATAGTTGGATCTGTATTGGACATTCTCATGAAAGTCTAATAAGAGAAGGAACTTCTACTTTTGTTCCACATTCCGTAGGAATTCTAGTACGGAAGGTAAAGGAAAGAATCCTGCACAAGAAGGACCAGACGTCTCGGAGGCCTTGGGGATGGGGACAAGAACTTGTGACTACGTCTTTTCTGACAATTTATTTCCATAATGAGAGAGGTCTGTACCAGTGTTATATGATAGGAAAGGCTACCATATTGAATTTTGATCTGTGGGTCCCTCCTAGAGGGATGTTATCTGACCGTGTATACCTGTATACAGCCTCCTCTGAGGAAGGTGCTGTATGTGGGATCTATGATCTGTAGGTCCCTCCTAGAGGGATGTTATGTGACCAGGTATACCTGCATGTACCTGTATACAGCCTCCTCTGAGAAGGCGGTTGTATGGAGGATTTATGCTCTGTAGTTCCCTCCTAGAAGAAGGACGTTATCTGGCCATGTATACCCGCATGTACCTGTCTACAGACAAAAGCTGCATATTCCTTTACATCAAGACCTTTTGTACAAGGCAATTGGCATTCTTTTCAATTTACAGCCCTTCTGTCTGGAATAATCTTGGCTCCATCTACAGTCACCACGTAATGTCTATTGTACTTTGACTGTTTGAGAAAATTGAAGCTCATCATTGTTTTCTGGCATCGAACAATTCCTAAGGAGGAGAATAGATCCCCAGTCTGTGACTTTCTTCCTCCAGAGAGATTACAGAAGTTGACACAAGTCGGGGTTCTCAGCACTCCCCAGTTGCTGTCACTTCATCTGATACCCTTGGGTCTTATGTCTACACTGGAAATAACACCCAGAGACAAGGATAGCTTTTCCTGCTCAATGGCAGCAGTCTCCCAATGAAGTGGGTAGAGAAAACCATTGATATATCAAGCAGTGGGGTGCGTGTATGAGCAAAGGGCAAAGGAGCCTTAATCCCCATCAGAGATGTTGCTGGCATCCAACATATGAAGGGAATACTAGTCCACTCCAGCACACCAATCTATGGTAAGCTATCAGTATAAGATCAAAACCGCATCTAGGATGGCGCATACCGATCTTTATAGGGGCACTACTGGAGGCAGGGGCATTTTGTCTACTGGCAAACTATGCTGCGATGTAACCCTGTCGGAGGAACGGTCTCTGGACCAGAAGCTTTCTGGAAAATCGCATGGAGGATAGACCTATTCCTATTCAAGGTTCAAATTGGAAAACCTTTTTTCCTCACTCCTAAAAAGCCCAGAGTCTTGCAGAATCTGAGACAAGGTTGGGCCTTGGTCAGCCTCATTTGCCCCTATTGACCCAAGAGGGCATGGTTCACAATGGTGAGCCCCCTGCCTAAGAATCTTCTGGGAACTCTCCCAGTCTCCCCAGCTACTGACACAGAGTAGCAGAGATTACTCCCAGCGTCCCTGCCAGGTGTGGGCAGAGTCTAAAAATCTTGCAAGTAGCAAGTCTCTGGTTTCATGATGGCCTCTTATTATCTAAAAGCATGGCGCTAATTCCATAGGAATAATCTGGAGGCTTCTGTATACCCTCAGTTAATAACTCAAGAGGGCAGGCTTGTCCGAAGCTTGACTGCCGTCAACAAGGTGGGAATTGATATGCTGTCAAAGTGGTGACCACTCTTCTGTAGTCCAGAGCCACAACTGCCTACAGAACCTACCTGAAGGTAAAGAAGATGTTTGAAGCCTGGTGGGTGAAAGTCTCTTCCACATCTCCATTGTTACAATCCATTACTCCTGCCAACACGGGAGAGAAGGAGCTTCATCCCTTAGATGTGGGAAGGGCTTGGAGCATGTATATTGAACGGGCAAACTCCTTCAGGAAATCTAACCACTTGTTTTTATCCTTTGCAGGGAAAAACAAAGGATGCAAGTCATCCAAAGCTTCTCTGTCCAGATGGATAAGGGAAGTCCTCTCCATAGGGAAGTCATCTCCATATGCTAACAAGAAGCTGGATTACAGGTACCTGGTGCAATCAAGGCACATTCAATGAGGGTAATATCATCCACATGGGCTGGAAAAAGATCTGTACCCTTGGAACAAATATGCAGGACTGCTTCACGGTCGTCCGTCATTACCTTTGTCAAGAACTATAGACTAGATATTCACGAGTCAACCAGTTTTTGGCTCAGCCATTCTGTCTTCTGTAATGTAATGGCCCTCCCTAGTCTGTTTTCATAGCTTGCTATATCCCCATTTGTGCTGCTGCTGAGGACGTAAGGGAAAGGATAATTTTTTACTCACCGTAAATTTTCTTTCCTGTAGTCCGAAGCAGCAGCACAGACTTCCCGCCCTGATTTAAACAAACTATTATTTATGCAGCATACCTTGATTGTTTTAATGCCTTATTAACTAAGATTTTATTATGAATTTTAAATTTTTTTGTCGTTAGAATTAACACAAGGAGGAGGGGTCTGTATGGCCTTCTTATAGGGCTCCTAATCAATCTTTTATTAGTACCATCTGTCCTACCATTGCAGGAAAATAGGATCTTCCCCATTTGTGCTGCTGCTTCGGACTACAGGAAAGAAAATTTACGGTGAGTAAAAAATTATCCTTTATCACCCATTTTTAGTCTAAGTTCTATTTATGAACCAGTTTTCGACAAGTGAATATTTTTAGATGCAACTTTTTTTTAATCTGCCTGTTTTAAGTATTCACCCAAAAGTTTGCATAATCCGGCATTAGCGCCCAATTTATCATTTGCGACTTTTTAAAAAGTCGCATAAACAGGCGCCATCTTACGTCTGGTCAGTACCAGGTGAATAAAACTGTGTAATTTTTTTTAAAGTTGCGCCTTTTTATTTAGATGCATTTACTATGGCAGTGCTACATTTTAATGAATCAGCCACAAGATATTAAAACAATACACACCAATCTCCATTAGAATAGTTGAACTTATTAGACTCCTCTGTAAATGTCCCTCATACTGTATGTTTATGCATTTTTATTTATGTATTTTTTGTGATCTATAAAATTCTTTACAACCAGTCATATGATACACAGCTGCATACATCTCAGCATATGCGTGAACAGCCAGACATAAACTGAGCGCAGTAGTAATTTAGCCTAATATACTACGATACTCCTATGTTTCTGCTGTTTCCCTCTCTGTTCGGCTCCTCCCTCACATCCAGAACACCACGCAGCTTTCACTTCTAAGTTTCATTTCACCAAACACTGTCGATAGAGGAAACAACACGGCAGCACTGAGATCTATTACTCAACATGGAAACATTATCACTTGCAGGTAAGGGATAATATAACTAACTACTTAATATAATAACTACAGTATATACATTATAAAAATAAGAAGAACATAATGTGTGCTTAAAGGAAATCTGTCACATTATAATCTCCAGGCAGCTTGTTATAGAGCAGGAGGAGCTGAGCAGATTGATATACAGTCAATGAGAAAAGGTCCAGGATAACTGTGTTCATGCAACTCTGCTCATTCTGGGTCATGTGGGTGGTCCTACCTAGTGACTGATCACTATCTATGTACAAGTGTCCATACAGAGCTGTCACTCACTGAGTAGGACCGCCCAACTGACTACTTAGCCAGAAATGACCAGAGAATTCTATGAATAAAATACTAGTTAACCTCTTTAAGTCGAGATGGGCCTTGCAGTAGGAACGTGTATAATTATTTCTGACATGAAGAGGTGGGGCTTTCATATATTTGCACTCTGGCAGCTTCATAATGAACTTGCTCCAAGCCCTCCAGGCGGCGCTCCAGGCCAGGTGATGTAATTTAGACTCAATGGCGCACCTTAGTGGCAGATTTGAATCTCCCTCTGTACTGTTGTGACTGGTCTGCCTGCCAGTCAGTAGACTAGTTACACAGCTGCCTATGGTTGGAACTCAAGGGGGTGGTCCAATCACGTTCTGGACCAGACCCCTGACCTCCTGTATAACGCCTCCAGTTTGTTAACCCTTTGCTGACTATAAGCCTAGTTTACCAGCTTGTCCAATGCTTCTTTATCCTTGTATTATCATTGTACCCTTGTTATCTGGCTTCCCTGACCCCGGCTATTGTATCTAACTACTCTTTATTATTTGGCATCCATGACCTCGGCTATCTCTCATAGAAATCAGTATAGTATACTTAATAGAGCACTAAACCATTAAATCAGCACTGTATTACCTTGGGTTGTAGCAGCCCAGATCTACAGATTGCCGAGCCGGGATCAGCGTCATTTGGACACTGAGGCTAGGCCCGGACAGTATAACGCATCCCCTGCTCCGCAATCCAGCCACTAGACACCAGGAATGGGGGCTATAATGGACATTTAAAGACAGCTGCCTTTAACTGTCCTAATTAGCCACACCTGCTATTAGCCGTGGTCCCTGGTTGCAGAAAGCAGCCGGGATCGCAGCGGTTCAGAGCGGGGTCGCGACGCCTCTCTGAACCTCCCCACCCGCAGCAGGATGTGTCGGAACGTCCTACTGTAGGAGGGGGTTAAATGAGAAAAGGGGGGTGATTCAAACTTTTATTAGGGGAGCATTTTTTTTAATTAATAATTTTTCTTTTTTACACACATACTAGAAGTCCCCCTGGGGTTAGGGTTATTCCCCCTGGGGGACTTCTAGTATTACTACACTGATCTCTCATAGAGATCTATGCAGTATAGATATATTGCATAGACCCATGAGATCAGTATTCTATTGCTTTTGGCTGCTGCAGCCTAGAGCAATAGAATACCGAGCCGTGACCAGCGCCATTATGGTGCAGACCCCGGCCTGGGACATATACAGGGATTGCTCCTCTGTGAATGCATTGCCGGGGGGGGGGGGGGGGGGTTGTAGGGGGCGATCCCACCCACTAAATCACAAATGATGGGGGACAGCTAGTATTTAGATGCAGTTGTCAACTTTTTTTTTTACATACACATTAATTAGATCTAATACAACTGCACTGATCTATCATATATTTCAGTCTAGTATATTAGATCAGTACTGTATTGGTCTGGTCTGCAGCAGACCAGATCTATAGATTAACAAGCCAGGATCAGCGTCATTTCAACGCTAAGGCCCAGTTGGGTAAGGAGAAGGGATATGCCCTCTGCGATCGCATCACAGATGCTATCCCCCCACTAGATTACTACGGAAGGACACCGCAGGGCATTTAAATGCAGCTGTCAAACATAGGCATTTAAATGCCCTGCGGTGACTTTCCGTAATTAGCAGGTGCGGCAATCGGCCTGCTAATAGCCGCAGTCCACAGATCACATGGTCACAGATTGTTGGGATCACATCGGTTCAGAGTGGGGTCGCGGTATGGCCCCTCTCTGAACTCCCCTAACGGCGCCATGCAGTACGAGATATGTCATGGGTCCTTAAGGGGTCAAGAGGAAGGATAAATACCTGTCATTGACTGATCAAAACCCCCACAGTGTGACTTTCCCTGACAGGCAGAGGAGTAATACCTCCATCCTGTTGGATCTGCCTCAGACAGACTCTATGAGAAGATTGACTATAATAGTGATCAGTAATGTGCAATGGCATAGCATTAATCTGTACAGTGGTGCCTTGGATTACGAGTAATCCAAATCACTCTTAAACCAAAGCAGATTTTACTATAAGAAATCATTGAAATGCAGAAAAACGGCTCCACCGTCCAAAAATAATAATTTTTTTAAAATCCTAAATAACATGTAAAACAAATGAAGAAAACAATCAGAAACAGCTAAATATGTCATATTATAAGTTACTGTACAGTATAGCAATCAGCATGTGGAGTATAATGTATAGTAACTACATAAACCTGTAAAAACACCTGCAGTTTGTAGATACAGGATGGAACTGCAGATCCCTATAATGTAGTAGTGTAGTACAACAGGTTAAAATAGAGAAGCAGGGCTACTGTCAGAGGTCTGTGTGGTCACATGACAGCAATAGGGAAGGGTGTGTGTTCAGCATGGACCAATTAGGAAGTAAGAATTGCAGAGCTGTGCAGGAGTATAGTGAGAGAAACTTTTCTATACAGCATTGTTAACAGCTGAGTGTAGGTGCAGGCAGATTATAGCATCAGTGTGTATAGCTGAGTGTAAGTGCAGGCACATTATAGCAGCAGTGTGTATAGCTGAGTGTAAGTTCAGGCACATTATAGGAATGGAATTATACACAGGAATGGAGAGGATGGCAAACACTAACAGAGGATGCAGGGAGCATGAAGGAATGAGCAGGGCATATGTGGGCACATACATGCAGCATTCTCTGTCCGGGGAGAGAGGAGTTACAGCTATGAAGAGATTACCTACACAGTCCTATCCCCTTATGCAAGCCTCAGCCTGAAATGGATCTGCTATGATCTGGAAGGTGAGGGAGACTTCCTGGGTCAGACTACAGTGCTGTAGCCCCCTCAATGCAGACCATGCCCCTCCTCCTCCCACCCAGTACAGGGAGCCCTTAAATCAAAGCAATGCTTTTAAACCAAGTTACAATTTTGAAAAACTGTGAGCTCTTCTAGCAAAACGCTCTCAATCCAAGTTACTCTTAAACCAAGGTAGCACTTAATATGTAATCTAATTATTGCATATTTAAGTGCTTAGAGTGTAGGGGAAAGTGGATTTAAAGGGGTTATCCAAAAACATGGCTTCTGTCTTTTGTCTCCAGTTCAGGTGTGGTTTGCAAGAGGAGAAGTCCACCCTGAAGCTATTATGTTAGCATGTTAGTCAGTATGTTATTGCATCATAAGAGTTACACAAATTCTCAATATACACTTATTATGGGAAATGCACTTATAAGGCTTTTTCCCCTCCACTTACTACTGCATCAAGTCTTCACTTCCTTGATAAAATGGTGACATCATGATACACTAAGGAGCAGGCAGGGCTGTGCAGCGGGTGTGGTGTGTGCAGCCTGCCTAACATCCTGATTTCTAGGGCAGGGTTGCTTCTGCCATGAGGCGGAATGAGGCTTCTGCCTCAGGCAGCAGATTGTGTGGTCCTGCAGGGGGCGGCAGAATCTTCCCAGTCACTCTCGTTTTAGTTTAATTTAACTAAAATGACAGCTGCCCCTGCCTCCTTACAGTATTCCATCTCTGACCTGGTCGGCTCCTCACCGAGGAGGGGGGGGGCGGCGGCTGCTGTGTGCTGGACAGGTCACCAGGACATAAATCAGTCGGCTGCAAAGTTCTCTGTACCGCAGGCCGTGCTTCCCCATCAGTGTGGTGACCTTCGACCTCTGCTCCGATGGTGTGTCTCCTCCCTCCTCCTCAGCAATTCTGTGCAGCGTCCACGATCTTTTGTCCCTGCTGTAAGCCTGCTGATTCTTCTCTCTGTCTAGGTCTTTATCCTCTCTCTTCTCTTCTCTTCTTTCTTTCTTCTGTATATACAGACACTGGCTTCTCTCCTCTCTTTGCCTACTAGGAGTTTTTTGTAAAATAAAAAGATTTTAAAAGAATTGTTAAAAAACAGTGCATAACTGGATGCAGCTCTCAGCCCCTCTGTCTAGTTCTTTATAAAGTAAGAGGCTTAGGAGGCAGCAGCTGAGGTGTATTAAGGTGAGGTTCTGCAGCAGCTGAGGTGTATTATGAGGTTGTGTAGCAGCTGAGGTGTATAATGAACCTCCCAATACACCTCGGCTGCTGCAGAACCTCATACAACACCACAGTTGTTGCAGAACCTCTTAATAGACAATGACAAAATAATATGTTTATTGATAGCAGGGAATACTTCATACACAATTGATCCTGGTGTCAATCAAGAGTGCGGGGGGGGGGGGGGCACCATTTTTATATTCGCATCAGGCAACAGAAAAGCTAGAATCGGCCCTGTTCTGGGGACCTGTCCTACCTGCACTGTGCCGTCAGCTGAATCCTCTCGGGTGTTGGTTGGTCCCCTGAGTGAGTGCCAGACTGCCTCCTCTCCGCCTCCCACCTGCTTGCCTGCACTGGAGTCTTGAATGAGCCAAGGCATCCTCCTGCTGCGGTAATCAGGCTTCTTGGTGGTGTGGGGCTGCTCCGGACGGCTCTGTCTCCCTCCATCTCCTCACGCTGGAACTGTCATCCTGTTTGCACCTACACAGCAGCCGCCGCACAGCCCACAGCTTCCGTTGTGTCCCGGTGCCAGCTGTACAGTGTGTGTGTGGGTGTAAACAGAATGACAGCGCCGACATTTGGAGTGGGAGGGGGACAGGGCCATCTGGAGCAGCCCCACACCACCAAGTAGCCTGATTACCGTGGCTCACTGTAGACTCCAGTCCCAGCAAGCAGGCGGGTGTAGGAGAGGAGGCAGAGCGGCACACACTCTAGTGACCAACTGACTGACACCCAAGGGGGATCCAACTGACCACACTGTGCAGGTGGTACAGGTCCCCAGAAATCAGGATTTTAGGCAGGCTGTGCACACCACAGCAACCGCCACTGTCCAGCCCAGCCCGCACCTCACGGACTGATACAGTGAGTCGTGACATCACCATGTTATCCAGGAAGTGAAGCCTTGATACAGTAGTAAGAGAAGGGAAAAAAGCACTTTATAAGCATTTCCCTTAATAAGTGTTTAATGAGAATTTGTATAACTTTTATGTTGCAATAACATACTTTCATTTAGCTTTGGGTCGGACTTCTCCCTTAACCCTTTCATGACCTGGGGTCATTGATGCCTTAATGCCCAGGTCGAGTTTGGACATCAGCTTATGGGATCATAATGATCGCATAAGCTGATGTCCGTATGTCTGCCCCCTCTCTTCTATCCCCTGCCGCTGTTACAATCCTGTGACAGAGGGCCGGGGAAAGAGGGGAGGGGCAAGCTCAGGGGCGTGCGCCCTACACGCCCAGCCTTCACTTGCGGTTTCCATGGCTACCATCGGGGCTCTGCGATCACTTCGCAGGGCCCTGATGGACACTGGCAGAGATTTCTCCCTCTGTAGAGGAGCCCTATAGATTTCTATCTATAGGGTTAACTCTCAGCACCGGAGCGCGGTTCCGGTGCTGAGAGTTACGGCGGGTCCCCGGCTATCACTGAGAGCCGGGACCCTCTGCGGATGACACAGGCACAGCTCCTGCAACTGTGTCATCCTGGATCGTTAATTAACGTCGCTGCAGCATAGGCGGGAGAGGGTTAAGCTCCATTCCCTTTATTGGAACTGAATTGCAAAACTACCCAAAACAGAGACAAGAGTGGTGGTGTCTCTGGAAAAAAGTGGCCATGTTTTTATAACATCAGATAAGAGTTGATCAAGTTAGGGAATCTGATAAGCCACATCATTGCCGTTATACACATGCATTAATATTTTGCACCAATGAAAATAATATTGCACACATCTCATTTTATAACTTCTCTAAAGCGTTCCTCTTTTTCGCAATGTTTTTATAAACTGTTGCACAGTATTATATTTGTGGCCCAATTGCATCAGAACTCGCGTGGGATTAGTTTAGGAAGTTTAACCCATTTCCTGAATGTGAAAAGCTTTGGCTGATCTGCCACCTGCTGGCCAACAAGGAGAAACACTCTGACAGTAATTCCCCGGCTGCTGAGGGAGAAATGTTTTTCTCAACTTCAATTATAGGCAATTAAACAGGCGTATGTATATTCCTGTAGGAGAAGTGACGTCTTGTTTTGCTTTCCATATAACCTTAAAACACAGCTAGATATATTTGTATTCCAACCGAAACTAAGCACGTTCCTGTTCAGTCCATGACAGCCAGTGCTCTGAATGATCAATACAGATAGCCAGGTGAAGTGTCTGGCAGCGCTCTTCACTCTTTGGCTCAGCGCTTTATCTGACTGATTGCAAGAGACAGACTCCATAAACCTATAAAATATAATATAATCTCCTGTAAGAGTGCACACTCCTGGCTCTTATGATCACAGAAAGTCTCAGCACGGAGACCCTGCCTGATTCAAATGTTCCCTATATGTGGGGAAAAAATAGCAGAAGTAGGGATTTATTAATTTTTACCTCTGTTCTTTCCTTGCTTTGAGGTCCAGTGGGCGGTGTCACACAGTTATTGACAACCTGTATGTATAGCTGTCAGTCAATCCATAGAACTGCCCCCTGGACTCCCCAACCCCCCAAAAGAGGTTAAAATGAATAACAAATACTTCAGCTGAATATTTTCCCACAAATACTTATGTCAATGCATATATAACACATAATACATCTGTCAAAGGAGGGCTGATGGATTTTTTTGAAATGTGATAATAAGCTTCAGTAAGTTATTATTGATATGGGGAGACTCCAATGGCAGTAGATATATATATATATATATATATATATATATATATATATATATATATAGGTCCAAGAGTAGATGGACAAAAAATAATACCATTAAAGGGACATTTATAAAACTGGTGTAAAGTGAAACTGGCTCAGTTGCCCCTAGCAACCAATCAGATTCCACCTTTTATTTTCCAAAGAGTCTGTGAGGAATGAGAGGTGGAGTCTGATTGGTTGCTATGGGCAACTGAGATAGTTTCACTTTACACCATGGGGGAGATTTATCAAACATGGTGTAAAGTGACACTGGCTCAGTTGCCCCTAGCAACCAGTCAGATTCCACCTTTTATTTCCTAAAGAATCTGTGAGGAATGAAAGGTGGAATCTGATTGGTTGCTAGGGGCAACTGAGCTAGTTTAATTTTACACCATGGGGGAGATTTATCAAACATGGTGCATACCTCCCAACTTTGGCTGAGAGGAAAGAGGGACATGGACACACCCTTAACCCCACCCAAAGACACTCCCTAACCCCCAAGACACGCCCCTAACCCCCAAGACACGCCCCATAACCCCCAAGACACGCCCCTACCCTTCCATATCACGTCTTCCACTGTAGTGCCACACTGGTTTTCTTGCAGAAAAAAATGGTTTGACCAGGATGGTAAGTATAGCACTTTAACTTATATCTCTTTTCCTTCTGAGCTAACTCTTGGCTTTGGCTCATTTCCTCTGCAAAAAAATCTTTTTAATTTCTGAAGACTTTAGCTGGCAATAAGTGATAAAACCTAGAATTTAACATATTGTGGATTACATCCTAACACTGAATGGAGAGATATATACATACTCAGGAGAAGGATAAGTATATAATACACTGCTGTATACCTACACAGAATGGAGAGATACTGTATATACACACTCATACAGGAGGGGGATAATAAGTATATAATACACTGCTGCCTACATAGCATGGAGAGATATATACTCACTCAGGAGGAAGATAAGTATATAATACACTGCTGACCACCAGGGCTGTATTTACAGCTTGGGCTGCACTAGGTCTCAATACGCCCGTTGTGAAGGCCCATTTGAACACGCCAATTATCGCTAAAGATCAAATATCACCAACATATATGACTAAATAATGCCACCATACAATAACTTAAAGTGACTGTACCACAGGCCCAGGCTGAAGCATTGGAAGCGGGCCGACCCACCCTTAGGGTACTATTCCACCAACAGATCTGATGACAGATTATCTGCCAAAGATTTGAAGCCAAACCCAGGAGTGGATTTGAAAAGAGGTGAAGTCCAGTCTGTCCTTTATGACCTGATCTCTGTTTATAGTCTGTTTCTGGCTTTGGCTTCAAATCTTTGGCAGATAATCTGTCGTCAGATCTGTTGGTATAATAGTACCTTAGTGGGAAGAAACTCCAGCCCCTCCACGACGTGACTGCATTAGAATCAATGGAACCCTATCATAGAGGGGCGGGGGTTTCCCCCCACTAAGGGTGGGTTGGCCTGCCTCCAGTGCTTCAGCCTGGGCCTGGTGGTACAGTCACTTTAATGCCGCTACTGTAGACTAACTGCATAGCATGATAACTAAAGTACCTCTAGTAATTGCCAAGTTGCATTATATAAGCAAGAAAAAAAAATTCTTGTAGTTCTTCTCTAACTGTTAACTCCCCACTTTTGGCCAAAAGTACCAAGGCCTATTTTTCAAATCTTTGTGAAACTTAAAGTGTACTGATCGTCTTTCTCTGGTGGCAGGATATCCTGTACATGCGCGCACCGGAGATGGAATACTTCCGGCAGTGCCGTTGCATACAGTGCAATTGATGGTATTGTTGGAAGAATTCTGCCTCTGACTTGCACCTTCACAGGTACTGTAGCATGGTGGCAGCATCCTGCCACCAGTAAAAGATGATCGTTACACTTTAAGGCTTTGTTCATATGCTGTACAAACAACCGTTCAGCTTGAATGGCTGTTGTTTAAGACAACCTACGGCTGGAGTTATTGAACATGTTCATTACTTTTGACCATAGTTAGCGTTAAACAACAGTTGTTCACATGGAACGGCCGTTGTTTGTACAGCGTATGGACATATATGTGGTCACCAGTAGCTGCGCAATAATGGCAACATTGTACATCTATTGGTGACCACATAGGGACATGGATTAAACTACATACATGGACCACAATTGTGGGGAAACAGTATTAAAGGTGATATCCTCTCATTTAGGAGTGATTCTCTATTATCATCTCTCTGTACCCTCTGGGCTGCCATGTGTTCTGGCTCTGCCTACTCAGCCTAATGCAGCAGCCTGCTAGGAGTAGTAGTATTAGAAGTCATCTGATTACTCCCCCTAGAGAAGGGGTTTTCCTTATAGTGACTTTAGGGGACATCAGACAATACACAGATAATTAGCATTTCCACAGTCCCTCCAGGTCACTTTCTGGGTCCAGGCTGGTCAGGCAGAGAAGCCTCATTCATCACACTTAACTCCTTCCCTCCTGGCAGTGCCTGGTCTGTGTCAGCAGCTGGCTGACAGACATGATAGCAGACAGCTAACCTCAGTGCACAGCAGGGAAGGGGTTAAGTCACTCCCATCCTCCCCTCCCCCCTTCTCTGCTGAGCCAGGTACAGTGCTCTGTGTGCTCAGCACAGAAGGTGGGGGATGTTCTGACTCCAAAGGTAACTTAACCCCTTCCTTGTAAACTGCCTCCTGCTCGGCCTCAATAACCTCCCCCAATCCCCTGATACTGGGCCATGCAGCAGCAGTGCTTCTCTCCCAGCAGTGCTCCTCTTCTCCCTCCTTCACTGTCTTCTGGTGGGCGGGAGCAGGGAGTAGTTCCCCTGCTTCATTGGTGCAGCCGGCTGATACACTCCTGAGGCCGGGAACAGACTCATCAGAGGGAGTTTGTATCTCCCGCACTCTTGTGACCAGAGGCAGAATGCAGCTTCCGGCCACAGGAGCCAGCCAATCACAGCCCCGCATCTGCGAGCGCTCACCAGGAGCACTCGTAGTTAAAGGGCCAGCTGTGTTTTGGGAAGCAGGACATTTGGGGCCCGTTCCGGGACGGCGGGACATGACCCCGAAATCGGGACTGTCCCGCCGAAAACGAGACGGTTGGGAGGTATGCATGGTGTAAAGTGACGCTGGCTCAGTTGCCCCTGGCAACCAATCAGATTCCACCTTTTATTTCCCAGAGAGTCTGTGAGGAATGAAAGGTGGAATCTGATTGGTTGCTAGGGGCAACTGAGCCAGTTTCACTTTACACCATGTTTGACAACTGTTCCCCTTCACAACCCTTTTTACACATACTGTTCTCCTACTTTTGGACCACTATATATATATATATTCTGTAATATAAAGTGATATAGATAGAATTCAGCACCTTATAATTTTTATGTTGATACCCGTGATCATTATATATTAAATTTTTTTTTCCTTATAGATTTCATTTCTACATACAACAAAGTCATCAAAGAAGGTATAGAACAGTATGCAGAGAAAAATAACCTTTCATCTGTCCCAGCAAAACACCTGGATCTTGTAAAGCGCCATGTGACAGCTTATTGCAGGACTAGAATTACCCAGTCATTGTTCAAGGTTAGCAAGAGTCCAGTTTCCTTAAAATATAGCACCCGCACCCTTTAATCCAGTGCTTGGCTGTTTGTGGATTGAAGCCAATATGGCTTTATAGTCAGTCACACACATTGTACCTCATAAGTGGCAATGAGCTATGACAGTAGGACACTGCTGTAGGGAGAGGTGCTCTGTGCTGAGCAATCCTATTAGCATGCTGTGGCACTGTTATGTAGTTCAGGCGATTACGCACATGGCGATACCAAATATGTTTATTTATTTTTTTTTTTTTTACTTTACACACATACTAGAAGCCCCCCTGGAGAAATTCTAGTATACCTGCTTTGATCTCTCATAGAGATCTATGCAGTATAGGTATACTGCATAGATCCATGAGATCTGTGCTCTATTGCAATAGAATGCCGAGCCGATATCAGCGGCTCATCGCCCCCCCCCCCCCACCCCGATCCCCCCACTAGACCACCAGGTATAGGGCACAGTAAGTACTTAGCTGCATCTAAGTACTTTGTTAGCGGGCACGGCAATCGGACCGTGCCTGCTAATAGCCGCGGTCCTGGACAACAAGCGGCACCCGGGATTGCGGCAGTTTCTAGGAGGCTCGCCGCGCGACTCCCCTCTGAACTCCCATAGCTGCACCAGGACATTTAGTAACGTCCTGGTGCAGCTATGGGTTAAAGGGGTATTCCTCTCAGGTAAAATATATGGATAATCATCCGCCCTCATGGGGATTTGTCTCTGAAGAGAGGGGAGAGGAGGGGGAGACAGTGAGAAAAGCTCACACAGATTTTCATGTCTTCAGCAGAAAGCAGCAACTCAGAACTGGGGGAAGGAGACTAAAAAAGTAATAACAACTATGGGATGAATTGAGGGGGGATGATTCACCATATATTTTATCTGAGCAGAATACTTCTTTAAGGGGTTAATATACCAATGTGTAATGCATATAGTCCCCTAGACAGAGATCCAGCCACTCTTGTTAATAATTTCTGAATTAGCAAATCCTTTCTATTACCTGATAGACAATGCTTAAAATTTAAAACAATATCTATTTGTATAGTCACATAGGGCCACATTTATCATCCGGCGGACGGATGATTTTTGGCGGAAAGTGCCGATTTGCGTATTATTTTATACGCAAATGGCCGATTTGCGAATAAAATAATCGCAAATCGGCACTTTCCGCCGAGTACGCCAGGGGGCGGAAAGGGGGCGGAAAGTAGGCGGGAAGTGGGCGGAACGGAGGGCGCGGACTCAGAGTCCGCGCGATTTATCATCCGTTCCGCCCAAATGTACGCCGAAAACCTACTCCAGTCCTCAGCTGGCGTAGGTTTTCGGCGGTGCGCACCGGCGCGCACAGGATTTATGTACAGGCAGTCCGCCTCTACATAAATCCCCGTACCGCCGGAGCTGCGGGGGCATTTTTAAGTCCGGCGTAAAAAACGCCGGACTTAATAAATGCCTCCCATAGTCATTGTATTTAGCACATCTTGTTATTCACCCTAGATAGTCAGGCTGATACACCTAGCCTGGCAGTAACAAGATGATTTTTGAAGTTTAAAATGATCACTATTACATGCATTTACACACACACACACACACACACACACACACACATCACTGGAAATAGCTTTTATACTCAAATTGTAGATCATTGTGTTTCATATTATAGATTTCAAAATGTAAAAATAGGGATGAAAGAGCACTGCAGGACATGGATGACGAAGAAGAAGAAGAAGAAGAATGTACTGAACCAGGGAAATGTATGGAATCAGCAGAGCTACAGCAGCCATCAACTAGTCCTATCCAGGTTCTGTATATTTTTCCTTGTTTATATGCAGAATGTATAAAAATCAGACAAACCTGAAAGTCACATCAGTACATTCTAAGAGAAGAATTTCTCCTCATTAAGAATATACAGTATGTTTTAAATAAATGGTACATGACAAAAGAGAAGTGTCTCACATGGCTACAGCAGGACACCAGAACCAGGAAGCATGTACTAGAAGCACAAAGAAGGCAGAGCTATGGGTCTTCACTATTTCCCAGGCTGACTCCTATGCAGCATCCAGAAGGTGCCAACACTTGGTAACCAATCACTAGATAAAATGGGTGCTAGTGACTACAGCATCTAGGGGGTGAAGCTAGTAGGATGGGATCGGCTTCCATAGTTATGACATCAGATTCCTCAGTGAGGCTACAATGAGGATTCTGCAATCCTTTTGCAGAGCCCTGATGGTGAACAGAGGGGAAATTTCTCCTTTTGTTATCCCTACAGATTCTTTGGTCCTACATCTTTAGGGTTAACTGTCAGGATTAATAAATGGATGGATGGATTAATGAATAAATAAATGAATAGAGTAAAAATGTGTTTCTATTTTCTATCTATCAATTTCCTTTACAGTACAGAAAATTTTTATATTTTAGAAATTGATGATTTCTTTCACATTAAAAGTAGCATAATAATAATAATTAGTGGTGAGCAAGTACTAAAATGCTCGGGTGCTCGTTACTCGAGACGAATATTTCTTAATGCTCGGGTGCTCATTTCAAGTAACGGACCCCATTGAAGTCAATGGGAAACTCAAGCATTTTTGCAGGGGACCAAACCTCTGCACAGGGAAAGTTGCGTGAAAACCTGGAAACCTCAGAAAATGGATGGAAATGGACAGGAAACAGCAGGGGCAGCATGCATGGATGCCTCTGATGCTGCCTAAAGCACCCAACTAGGTGCAACTGGGAGGACTTTTGGTGTAGTCTATGGAGTCTCTGTGTACCAGGTACCAGGTGCTGTTTGTTTTAGAGGACCTGTTACACTGCACACTGCACAGCCAGGATAGGTGTAGCTGCACTACAGATCTCAGCAAGCCAAGGTACAGCAGCAGCAAACATTTGTACTTAGAGGACTTTGTGCAATTTCTTTGGGGTTTATGTGGACCACAAGCTCTTCCCTTTCTGGCACCAGTCGCTCTGCACAGTGGGCAGCTAAGATGGCGGTAGCTGCACTACAAGTCCCAGTCAGCAGCCAAGAGAAGGCCAAAAAAATGTAGTTGTAGCCCTTAGAAGGACTGCTGGGTTCTTTGTGGATGATTCGGGTACCCTAATACTAAAACGAGCATGCTCGTTCATCTCTAATAATAATACTTTTTAATCAAATTATAATTAATTACTGTTGTAGTTATTTTTATTATTGTTAATTTTAGCCTGATTCAAATTAGATAGAGAGATATGTAAGATACAATAGATAGATAGATAGATACCAAAGCAAGAGGATCGCAGTATTCAGAAAATGGTGAAAAAAAACTGTGTTTACTTACTCAAAAAAACGTGACGTTTCGGCTCTACAATTGAGCCATTTTCAAGCAGTGATGAGAAATGGCTTGAAAATGGCTCAATTGTAGAGCTGAAGCATCGCGGGTTTTTTGAGTAAATAAACATTTTTTTTTCACCATTTTCTGAGTGCTGCGATCCTCTAGCTTTGGTATATACGAGCACTTGTTTGGTCACAAAAGTGCTGATCCACTTTTTATCTACATTGTAGTGCTGCATTTCTGCTTGGATATTGTAGATAGATAGATAGATAGGAGATAGAGAGATAGGAGATAGATAGATAGATAGATAGGAGATAAGGAGATAGATAGATAGATAGATAGATAGGAGATAGATAGATAGGAGATAGATAGATAGATAGATAGATAGATAGCTTTTCGACACATATTGTAAATTATTATATTTGAAAATACAGAATAAAGAACAGAAGACCCTGGAAGAAGAAAGTACTGAACAGGAGAAGTGTATGGAAGCAGCAGAGATGCATCAGCCATTAAGCGCTCCTCCCAAGGTTCTGTATACCTTCCCCAAATACACAAAACGTGGCAAATGTTATGTTATTTTGATAGAGTTATTATGTAATGATCAGACACACTGTACTATGAAGGTCCCATTAGGAGCTCAAATATACAAGAAGGAGGGAAAAAAGGTTTTCGTTTGTAAAAGAGAATCATTAGAACAAGACTTAGAGCCAGGCATGGACAAGATGGGTGCTGCTTCTGTTCTGGAAGAAATACATGCCATGATTTTCCAGTTTTATATAACACATTTAAAGGGATATTCTTGCATATTGATGTTATTTTTTTTTCTTAATACAGGGACAACCTGGCCACTTTTTTCCACCAATGATTGTGTTGGGAACTGCAAGGTTGCTCAAGCCCTGGTGCGGACAAGGTTACAGATTACTAGAGCGGCTGCATGCAGCATCAACAATACTGAGCCGCAACAAATTTTTATTTTAATACAGCAGTGGCAACAATATGTAACTGTGCACAGCTCAGGCCTTATGCAGCCCTACAGTTCCCAACACTGCCACTGGTGGCAGCAGAGGGACAATACCCCCTTACTGCTTTTTGTTTTTATCTATGCCCACATTTTCATACATCTATTTATATATTCACATATTTATGGTATTTTGTACATTTATTTATTCATCTTAGAAAATCAGACTGACACACCTAGACCAAAGTAAGAACATCTGAGAGGACCTCACTCTTTGCCCACGCACTTGGTGGGCAAGTAGTTAGGTCCTCTCAGATGTTTCTATGTTGTACTGTATGATGGAAAAAAAGGTGGAATCATTTTAAGGTGATGTGCCGTTCACCAATTTCTTTTATATGTGACAGTCTGACACTATCCAATCAGAGCTCACGGTGCCGGACAGCGTAGGGACACACCCCCAACTAGTAACATCCAGGTCATGGTCACATATGGTTGGTTACATATCATTCTGTGTTTATAAGGAAAATTCTACATTTATATATTTCTTCTTCTATAATCCCTCATTCATTTGTGGCCCCATCATTGAATTTTGGAATCTGTTATATGAAACACAATGATTCGCAATGTGTTTTTTAAATCTTTTTTACTGTTTGTAAAAGCATGTGACAGGGGATAAAAAGTGATACATGCACCCCCCCAACCCAAGTCGCCCCCAATCCCCCCTGGTCACCCCACCACCCCTGGAGCAGATATAATCACCTGATCCAGGGAGGTCCTTCCTCCTCAGCGTCCAGACTGCTTCTGAAGTGTGCATGTGCTTCAGAAGCAGTAAACCAATTTGGTCCCTGTTACTGAACTACTAGAAATATCACAGTGATCATACTAATATAGTAAAAAAAAAATATAAGTGTACAAAAAGTTAAAAACATACAAATAAAATAAAACACACACTTTTTATTACAGTAACAATTGCGGTTTACTTCCAGATTACCCGTAACCCCCCTAGATTACCCGTAACCCCCCCAGATTACCCGTAACCCCCGCAGGTTGCCCGCAACCACCCCAGGTTGCCCGTAATCACACCAGATTGCACGTAACCCCCATATTGCACGTAACTACCGCACGTTGCCTGTAACTTCCACACAATGCCTGTAACCACCGCATGTTGCCCGTAACCACCCAAATTGCCAGTAACCCCCTCCAGATTGCCCGTAACCATGCCAGATTGCCATCCCAAATTACATGTATTCACCCCAGATTACCTATAAGCACTTCAGTTTATCCGTAACCACCCCAGATTATCTGTAACCACCCCAGATCGTCCGTAACCATCCAAGATTGTCCGTAGCCCCCCAGATTACCCATAAACACCGCAGGTTGCCGTAACTGCCCCAGGTTGCCCGTAATTACGCCAGATTACACATAACCCCCAGATTACACGTAACTACTGCACGTTGCCTGTAACTACTGCATGTTGCCCGTAAACACCCCAAATTGCCAGTGACCCCCTCCACATTGTCCATAACCAAGCCAGATTGCCGTAACCACCCCAAATTACATGTACCCACCCCAGATTACCTATAATTACTTCAGTTTATCCATAACCACCCCAAATTGTCCGTAACCACCCCAGATTGTCCTTAACCACCCCATGTTGTCCGAAACCACTGCAGGTTACCCATAACCACCCCAGATTGTCTGTAACCACCCCAGATTGTCTGTAACCACCGCAGATTGTCTGTAACCACCGCAGATTGTCTGTAAGCACCCCAGATTGTCTGTAAGCACACCAGATTGTCTGTAAGCACCGCACATTGCCCGTGGTCACCCCAGATTGTCTGTAAGCACCGCACATTGCCCGTGGTCACCCCAGATTGTCCGTAACCACCGCAGGTTGCCCGTAACCACCTCCAGATTATGTGTTATCTCATTTTTTTATTTTATTTTAGTAACTGTGCTATTCTAATAACTATTATTAGCTACGGTTTTGCTCCAGCAAATTGACGCTCCTTCTCTTCTGAGCCCGGCTATGTGCCCATACAGTGGTTTATGCCCACATATAAGGTACCGTTGTACTCAGAGGAACCTGCGTTACAGATTTTGGTGTGCATCTCCTGTTTCTTGGAAAATTGAGAAATTTCTAATTAAAAGAACATAATATTGGAAAAATTCTAGTTTTTCATTTTTACTGGCCAATTTTGAATACTTTCCTCTAATACCTGTGGAGTCAAAATGGTCACCACACCCCAAGATAAATTATTTGGGGAGTGTACTTTCCAAAATTGGGTGACTTATGGGAGGGGGTTCACTCCGCTGGCACTATAGGGGCTCTGCAAACGCACCTGGCGCTCAGAAACTTCTTCAGCAAAATCTGCACAGAAAATGCTAATTGGCGCTCCTTCCCTTCTGAGCCCCGCTGTGTGCCCATACAGTGGTTTACGCCCACATGTGTTGTACCGTTGTACTCAGGAGAACCTGTGTTACAGACTTTGTGGTGCGCTTTCTTTTCTGTTCCTCGTGAAATTGAGAAATTTCAAACTAAGCCAACATATTATTGGAAAAATTTGAGTTTTTCATTTTTACTGTCTAATTTTGAATACTTTCCTCTAATACCTGTGGGGTCAAAAAGCTCACTGCACCACAAGATGAATTCTTTGAGGGGTTTACTTTACAAAATGAGGTGACTTATGGGGGGATTTTACTCCGCTGGCACTACAGGGGCGCTGCAAACGCACCTGGCGTTTAGAAACTTCTTCAGCAAAATCTGCACTGCAAAAGCTAATTGGCGCTCCCTCCCTTCTGAGCCCCGATGTCAGCCCATACAGTGGTTTATGCCAACATATGGGGTACTGTTGTATTCAGAAGAATTTGGGGAACGTTTTTTTCTCCTGTTCCTCATATAATTAAGAAATTTTAAACTGAACAAACATATTATTGGAAAAATTTGTGTTTTTCATTTTTACTGTCTGTTTTTAAATACATTCTTCTAATACCTGTGGGGTCAAAATGGTCACCACACCCCAATATGAATTCTTTGAGGGGTTTAATTTCCAAAATAGGGTGACTTATGGGGGAATTTTACTCCGCTGGCACTATAGGGGCGCTGCAAACGCAATTGGCGCTCAGAAACTTCTTCAGCAAAATCTGCATTGAAAATGCTAATTGGCGCTCTTTCCCTTCTGAGCCCGGCTGTGTGCCCATACAGTGGTTTATGCCCACATATGAGGTACCGTTGTACTCAGAAGAACCTGTGTTACAGATTTTGGGTGTATTTTCTCTCCTGTTCCTCATGAAATTAAGAAATTTCAAACTAAACCACCATATTATTGGAAAAATTCGAGTTTTTAATTTTTACTGTCTAATTTTGAATACTTTTCTCTATTTCCTGTGGGGTCAAAATGCTCACCACATCCCAAGATGAATTCTTTGAGGGGTTTACTTTCCAAAACGGGGTTTCTTATGGGTGATTTCACTCCGCTGGTACTATAAGGGCGCTGCAAACGCACCTGGTGCTCAGAAACTTCTTCAGCTAAATCTGCATTGAAAAAGCTAATTGGCGCTCCTTCCCTTCCGAGACCTGCTGTGTGCCCATACAGTGGTTTATACCCACATTTGAGGTACCATTTTACTCAGGAGAACCTGCGTTACTTTTTCTCTCATGTTCCTTTTCAAAATGAGAAACTTTAATCTAAACTGATATATTATTGGAAAATTTTAATTTTCCATTTTTTTATGGACTAATGGTGAATACTTTCCTCAAGCCTTTGTTGGGTCAAAATGCCCATTATACCCCTAGATTAATTCTTTAAGGTGTGTAGTTTCCAAAATGGGGTCACTTATGAGGGTTTCCAGGATACAAGCCTCCTAAATCCATTTAAAAATAGAACTGGTCGCTAGAAAAATCAGTTTTGGAAACTTTCACAAAAATGTGATAATTTGCTGATAAATTTCTAAGCTCCGTAACATCCTAAAAAAGTAAAATATGTTTATCAAATTATGCCAGAATAAAGAAGACATATTGGGTATGTGACTTAGTAACTAATTAATTTGCTATGACTTCCTTTTTTTTAGAAGCAGAGAATTTCAAAGTTCATAAAATGCTAATTTTTTATGTTTTTCACAAAAAACACACAAAATAGTGACCAAATTCTGCCACTGTCATAAAGTACTATATGTGACAAAAAAAGAAATCTCAGAATCGCTAGGATACGTTAAAGCATGACTGAGCTATAAGTGGATAAATGGAGCCAGGTCAGATTTTGAAAAATGAGCCTGGACATTAAGGACCAAACTAGCTGCAGCACTAAGGGGTTAATTATACAGGACCAGAGTAATGACAGGTCCCCTTTAAGAGCCGCTTCCCCTTTAGGTAGCCTATAATCGTCTCTATTCTCTATCAGGTGGGGTAATCATTTAGAATGCTACATTGGATCATTCCATATAAATAATCTAATTATATACAACTAGAAACATGATCATTATATAAAGAAACTTTGTCTTAAGTCGTATATTGGAAATCACTGTGTTTCATATTACAGATTCCAGACATTAACAATGGGGTTGAGAGAGAACAGAATATCCTAGAAGAGAAATGTTCTGAACACAAGGAATGTATGGAGCCTTCCCAGACAGATCAGTCCCCAACCGGTCCTTCCAAGGTTCTCTATGTTTATCCTCATACGTATAGAAAACGGCACATTTATAGAATATCTGGTCAGTTAGACTCCCAATAGATGTACCCATAATCCTGAATCTTTCTTGTGTGTTAGATTATCATTGATGTGGACCCATTTATGAAGTTGATGGCTGAACATCACAAGGAACAGCAAGAATCCCAGGAGAAGCTACTCAGGACCCTGCTGGACCACCTGAGCCATCAGGAGCAGCACAAGCAACAGCAGCAAAATAAAGTCTATGAACTTCTCCTCCAGCAACAACAAGACTTCCAGTCCAAGCTGATGGGGGATTTCATGAAATATACAGAGAACCAAGTTACCCTTTTCTCCCAGGCACTGAGTAACTGTGAGTCGTCTTGTTTCTCTCCAGTTACTATACTTTTAGGTTTCTTCAGTGATGATAACTTTAGGGTTATCCCCAGAGTGTCAGGAGTCATCCCTGTCCCCACCGCTCATCATCAGAACTTTAGTTCATCTTCTTGTTTCAGTTATGCTTTGTGGGATAATAGCCCTATAACAGAAACTGAAACAATGTATTCTCTTACAGGTAAAACACAGAAGCCGTCTCATGATGATGATGATGTAGTCATTGTAAATAAAACGGTAATAATTATTATTTTTATATATACCAGTATAGGTCATGCAAAAAAAAAATAAAAAATAAAATAAAATAAAATAAAATAAAAAAAAAAAATAAATAAAATATATATATATATATATATATATATATATATATATATATATATATATATGAGAGAGTGGAGTAGCTAGGATTTATGGGGTCCCATAGCAAGAAACTGTATAGGGGCCCAATGAATCCTGTAGTCCCCCCTCCCCATGCTTACATGACCCAGCACAGTCCTGCAGTGTTTTCTTATCCTGAAACCATGGCAGGGTCGGTGCTGGGAAGCCATTGAAGAACTACATCTCTCAGCATGCCCTGACTCCCGTGGCTCTGCAGCTACTGCAAAGCTACTACTCATGGGACCCTGGGTGATATGAGCCGCAGCTACCATGGAGGCAAACCATGTTTTGCCAGGTGGGGCCCAGGACCCCATAGCAGTTGCATGGTCTGCCTTAATGGTAAGTTGGATGAACTGCAGGTATATACCATGGGGGGGATTTATTAACACTAGTGTACATGTACGCTTGTAAACAAGCCCGGCCCACATTGACCCCAGCGGGTTTACTAAGAGGCGCAAATTTTTTAGTAAATCTGGCGGGACCTGCGCATGCTGCATAGCGGGCACAGAAATCTACACCTGCTCTGGAGCATCATATTATAATCAATTTGTTTTATCGATCACTAGGTGTCTGTTCACAACCCCCCCCCCCCCCCCCCAGGAAAACTTCTGACACGTCTCTATGCTATGCAAAAGGTTTTCTTAAATGACACTTCAGGTTTCATTCTGAGACTTTACAGCTCCAGAATGGGGCCCTGACTCCTTTGTTTTGAATGGAGTGGAGGACTGACGACAATGATGTAGGGGAACGAGTGAAAGACTCTTAGAATGGCACTTATATGCGTCTGCCCATGTAAAATGGCTCTTAGATACACAGATAATTTGTTATGAAGGATGTCCAATGGTTCAAACATTTGTAAACCCTCCAGAACCTTCTACTGTACATTTCTGCATAAATTTGACCTATAACTACACCGGATGGTTCAGGGCTGACAAACTCAAGCACCACTTTAGTTATAGGGCAGATAGAGATATTTTTCCCTCTGGTAACTGATGGGCCCCAAAGGCTTCTCTTGTACAAAGACACCAGTATAATAAATGGTAAGGGGGCACCCTGTTAAAGGTTTTGTACTGGGTTCTAGGTGCTTCAAGTTATTACTGATAATAACGGTTAAAGGACGTGTTATGGGGCTCTACCAATAGCCATCTTCATAATCATAATACAATGTTGCTCTGTGAAACCTTTATTGAACAAAAAGGCCACATTGCTTACATACAAATCATTGTGCAATCCCAAGCAGTCAATCAACATAGGATTTGACAATGTTGCCAAAGAGATACAAGAACAAAAAAAAAAAAACAGTCTATCTACAGGGCGCATTATGTTATAATTCTTCCGACACAGAAAGTACATATAATTCCAATATAAGCCACAGTTCTATTCATGAAAAAGGGTTTGCTAAAAAATTTCCTCCATTCACACATTTTGAGGTGAGATTTCACAAATATAATAACTACAAGTAGTACAGCTATTGTAAAATAAATAAATAATAATAATTTAAAAATCTCCAGTCTTCCAGTACTTATCAGCTGCTGTATGTCCTGTAGGAAGTGGTGTATTCTTTCCAGTCTGGAGAGCAGGAGATGTTTTCTCCTTTGGGGATTTGTGGATTCGCTGCTGCTCTGGGCAGTCCCTGACATGGACAAAGATGGCAGCAGAGAGCACTGTGTCAGACTGGAGAGAATACACCACTTCCTGCAGGATATCCAACAGCTGGTTTAATGAAAGTAAATTACAAATCTCTAGCACTTTCTGACTCTGACTTCTGACTAGAATGATTTGAAAGATTTTTTTTTTCTTTTGGTGTACTACTTTAGGCTATGTTCACACTACGTAAAAGTACGGCCGTTGTCGTACTTTTTGCGGTATGGGAAGCTCTGATGGGGGCGCGCGCTCTGCAGCCGGACAGATCATCCGGCCGGTACTTAAGTACCGGCTGCGATGATCCGGGCACATCGGGTTACGGAACGGGCGGTCTGATACGTTGTGTGGACATAGCCTTAATTTGTACTGAGATATATACATTTTGGTACAAATTTGCAGAATATGCACTAGGAAAAAATCATCAGTTTTTTTTTTTTAAATTGTATGTTTATTGGGGGTTTTGTTTTATACAATAAGGAAAGTTGACAATTGGAAGGCGTAAACGGCCATCCAGATAGAACAATATTGTACAACAAACAACATACAGTCAATATTAAAGCATCATCTGCTTTTCCAATAATCCTAGTTATGCATAACCATCAACATTATATCAACAACAAACAATGGAAATAAGAAAAATAAGACAAGAGACAAAAGACCTAACGGGGGGGGGGGGGGGGGGGGAGGGGGAGTGGGGGGGGGGGTAGGTTGGGGACTTATAGATCCTTAAATCTGCCCGATCCGTGAGTCCCTGCACGAGCTGATTCCTTTTCCGCCCAAAAGACGTCCCACAGATTCCAGACTTTATTAAGGTAATCGAGTCTATTATTGATCATTGCTGTTAACTGCTCCATATTCCTAACGTCTAGAATACGAGCATACAGATCATTCCTGGTGGGTATGACTGTTCTCTTCCAGAATCTGGCTATCAAACATCTGGCTGCGGTAAGAACATGGAGCAGCAATTTCATAATCTTGCGGCCTAATTTTACAGGGGGCACATTGAATAAATAGAAAACTGGATCTAGGGGGATTTCCAATCCACTGAATTCCTGTATCAGGTCCCGTACCATTGCCCAGTAAGAAGCAATCATAGGGCATGTCCAATAGATATGTTGCAAAGTGCCTACTCCCCTCCCACATCTCCAACAAATATTGGGTAACCCTGGGTTCATGGCGTGCAAAAATTCGGGTGTGTGATACCAGAAAAACATCAGCTTGTATTGGTTTTCTTTATAAGTGGTGCATATAGACGTCTTGGCTGCCCTGTCCCAGATAATACTCCATATAGATTGAGGTAACTGCCTCCCGAAGAGTGCCTCCCACTTAGACATATAGGGATATCTAACGTCTTCATTAGGAGAGGGGCTCTTTAGGATGCGGTATATATCGGAAATTAAACCTTTAGTAGAGACTCCCGCTTTACACAGCCTTTCAAAGTCTGTGGGCGAGGAGACCGTAGTAGACGTGAAGAGTGTACTCATGAAATGTTTGATCTGAAGGTACTGGTACTGTGCTGTAGGGGGTAGCCCATGGTCAGCGGCTAATGTGGAGAATGGTAGGAGGGTTTTATCTCTGGGATTGACGATGTCGGCAAATCTAAATAGTTTACTAGCCTGCCAGACTCTAGTCATACCACTAGTCATACTGGCTGGAAGATCAGGATGATAAAGAAAAGAGGTCATAGGGGAGTTTTTAGAGACCAGGGGAAACTTTTCAACACAGGTACGCCAAATCTGTCGGGTGTGTACTATGGGGCCTAGCATTGGTCCATGTAGTGCCGTAGTCGGGGTGGCCCACAAAAGAGAGTTAGGATGTACCGGGGCAATCCAAAGCTTCTCAATCATCATCCACTTCGTATAAGCCAAAGGTGTTGACCATGCCGGAATATGGCGTAGGTGAGCTGCTCAATAATAGCAGGATAGGTCCGGCAACGCCAAGCCTCCTAGAGACTTGGGAGCCTGTAGGATAGTTTTTGCAACTCTATGTCGCCTATGTGCCCATATGAAACGCAGGATAGAAGCTTGGATTGCCTTTAGCGCACTCATAGGAACAGGGATTGGAAGGGTCTCAAAATAATAGAGAATTTTAGGGAGAATCGTCATTTTAATTGCTGCTATTCTTCCCAATAGGGAGATAGGCAGTGCGTTCCATTTGTCCAGCAGGGCACGGATTTCCGCAAATAGTTTGGGGAAGTTGTGTATATAGAGGGAAGAGTACGTGTTCGTGATGTGCACTCCCAAGTATTTAAGAGACGTATCTTTCCAGTTATAGCTAAAATTTGCGCGTAGGGTTAATAGTAAGGAGTTAGGGATATTTATAGGGAGAGCTTCAGTTTTAGTGGCATTTATTTTGTATCCAGATAGGCGCCCAAAAGTGGAGAGGAGTGTGTGTAGGTTGGGAAGGGAAATGTGGGGTTGGGTTAGTGTCAGTAGTACGTCATCCGCGAATAAGGATAATTTATATTCTTTCCCTCGTATTTGGATCCCATGGATGTCGTGGTGATTGCGTATGGCAGCCGCCAGGGGCTCTATGCACATTACAAAAATTAACGGCGAGAGAGGGCATCCCTGGCGGGTGCCATTGCGAATGTGAATCAAATTTGACATGGCGTGAGGGAATTTGATAGAGGCTGTCGGATTGGAGTAGAGGCCCCCAACCGCTCTGAGAAAGGCTCCCCGTAAACCGAATGTCTCTAGGACCCTCGTCATGAAGGGCCAACCCAGGCGGTCGAAGGCCTTCTCCGCATCAAGGCCCAGCAAGAGTGCAGAGCCATGTTCCTTATTGACTGCGTCTATTAAATTTACCACTCTTCTAGTGTTGTCACCCCCCTGCCGACACGAGACAAAACCAACCTGGTCCTTGTCAATGAGCTGAGGCAGCCACTTTGACAGGCGGGTAGCCAACACTTTAGTATACAGCTTCAGATCTGCATTTAGAAGAGCTATAGGGCGATAACTTCCGCAATCCGCTGGGTCTTTCCCTGGCTTAGGGATTAAAGAAATATACGCATGGGTTAGAGACGTGGGGAGTGGGGCACCAGATAAAAAGGCATTGAACATAGATAGCAGGTGAGGAATCAGGATAGGAGCAAAGGTTAGATAATAAAGATAGGTAAATCCATCCGGGCCTGGGGATTTACCCTTGGGCAAGGATTTTAGTATGTCTCCTAGTTCCTCGGCCGTAACGTCTGCATTTAGTTCCTCGTGGGCCTCCTGGGGGAGAGTAGGAAGATGACAGTCAGCAAGAAAGGAGTCGAAGAGTTTTGTGCGGTCTGTGTGGTCGTCAGGTAGTGTGGAAGGCAGGTGGTACAGGCGGGCAAAATACTCCCGAAATTTCTCAGCAATGGCTGTAGGATCATGTATCATAGTGCCATCATTATCTCGAACAACATGCGGTGTTTGCTGTTCTGTGCGGTCCCTCAACTGCTTAGCAAGAAGTGTATGGGCTTTATTGCCTCTCTCATAGTATTTTTGCCTAGTATATAAGAGTAGTTTCTCCACTTTATGTAAGGTTAAACTCTTAATTCGCGCTCGAAGGCTTATCACCTTCCGTAGAGTAGATAGGGAAGGAGCCTTCAATAATGTAGCTTCTCGCTTGCGCAATTGGGCTGACAGCTGTTCTATCAACAGATTTCTATCCCTTTTCAGTTTGGCGCTCATTGAGATGCAATGTCCTCTTACCACTGCCTTATGTGCCTCCCACAATACCACTGGAGACTCGACAGAACCTACGTTGTCAGAGAAGAAAGTCTGTAGGTGTATAGAGAGGGTTTCTTTCAAGTGAGGGGTTTTTAGTAGGGATTCATTAAGTCGCCAATGGCAAGATTTCAGAGGGGGAACAGTGTCCTTCAGTTCTAAAAAGATGGGGGCATGGTCGGACCATGTAATTATGCCCATAGAGGCATCTACCATACTCCGGAGTCCTAGGGTGTTTCCAAAGAAATAATCTATTCTCGTGAATGTACTGTGGGGAGACGAAAAAAAGGTATATGATTTGTCTCTAGGGTGGTTAATCCTCCACAAATCATATAAGGAGAACTTACGGAGTAATTTGCGGAACTCCCTAGCTAGTGCAATGGATGAGGGTGGGGTTTGTGTCTGAGTTGGAGAGAACCGGTCCATTTTTTCTGAATAAATCATATTAAAATCTCCCCCTAGAAGGAGTGTGGAAGGGGGCAGCCGAGATAGCTTAAGTAGTAGTCTGTTCAGGAATCTAATTTGGTGGGAGTTAGGGGCATACACATTGCACAAGGTTATGGGGTTGCCTCTGTAGAGGCCTTGAAGAATGACATATCGACCACCAGGGTCCAGATCCGTGGCGGTGACTTGGATAGGGCAGTGTCTGGAGAGTAAAATTGCTACACCTGCACGTTTTCTATCACAGCTAGCCGAATAAGAGGTAGGAAATTTATGTTTGGCGAAATTAAAGTTACCTGACGAGTCATAGTGGGTTTCCTGTAAGAAAACCACCTCTGCATTCGCCGCTATAATCTCAGTTAAAGTTAGTGTACGTTTAGCGTTAGAGTGAAGGCCGTGGACGTTTAGTGATATCAGCCGGACCATCGTCACACAGCACAAGTACCAGTAGACCCCAGCCAAAACGAAGGACAAGGTAGTACTCACCAAGCGTAGGGGTCGGATCGAGCAGGGGCAGTCTAGGGAAAAACACCAGGGAGGGGTCAGACAGAAGACGCAGACACACAGATACTAAGTCAAAAAGAAAGAAAAAACCCAAAAATGAGAACCAAATAAGATTTAGGTAAATTTACAGTGTAGTCCAGTCCAAAGAAGAACGTTGGAGAGGATCAACTAAATTTATAAGCAATTAGACCAGGGAGACACTCAGTAACTCCTTGAGTGTCGTCCTGGGAAACCCATTATGGGGTGATAGTATTAAGATTGTTTATATCAGGGCAGTACGGACCAATCAGTCCCCCCCAATCCAATCTGGTAAGGAGGGAATCGATGAGTCCAACAAGGTACCCCTAGGGTGTGGGGAAACGAAGTCTGGGGTGACTCAACAAGATCTACAACCCAGATAGCACAATTAGATAATAACAACAACAGCTGTGATAGAACATTCACTCAACCGCCAAATAAGTTTTCACTTTTGTATGAATCATGGCGTTGCTGCAACGCCAGGCAATATACTTAAACCCGTTAACCTAAAATATAAGCTGGTACATTCAACTTCCAACCGAGTGGCCACCTTAGTGTCCGGTCAACAAGGCCGAATTAACAGTGTCTATTCGGGCACTATCTTAATGGAAAGAGGGAATCCCTCAGGGCCCGCCCGCCTTGCGTAGTGTGTCGCACAGGTAGAGGGCCTCAGCGGGGCGAGGGCGAGGGAGTATGTTTAGAAGGAGTAGATTTCCGCTTCTGCTGTTCCACTCGTTGCCACTCCGGTGGTGGAGGTCTAGGTGGCATCGGTATCTCCCAGTCGGATAATTCAGGACGCGGAATGTCTAGAATTCCACAGAAGTCCTCCAAGTCCGCATGAGCAATCAGTGTGGCTGTCTGGCCATTTCTTCTTGCAATAAGGGCAAAAGGAAACCCCCACCTATAGGGAACGTTATTGTCGCGTAGAACTGAGAGCAGTGGCTTTAGGTGACGCCTTTTTTGTAGAGTCAGCCAGGATAAGTCTGGGAAAAGCTGTATGGTGGCCCCTTGATAGGTTATGACGTCTATCTGTCGCGCCTTAGCCATGATAGTTTCCTTGGTAGCATAGTCAGTGACACAACATATCACATCCCTGGGTTGTGTGGATGCGCTTTTAGGCCTAAGAGCCCTATGTGCTCTGTCCAGTTGTATAGTAGCATCCGTCGGTCGGCCTAAGACGTCATTAAAGATGGTCTGCAAGGTGATATTCAGGTCTTCTGCGGTCGTTTCAGGTAACCCCCTGACTCTGATATTGTGTCTCCTGCCCCTGTTATCCAAGTCTTCAAGGTGGCGCGTTGTCTCCTGTAAGTGATTAGTGGTAAGCGTTACATGTTTCTGGAGTGCCGAGGTGTATTTCCTGGTGTGATCATTGGCTTCCTCTAAGCCATCTACCCTTGAGGCCACATAGTTTAAATCTTTGCGGATGTGGGCAATTTCAGCTCTGCACGTTTCCTTGACTTCTGTGACCAAGGCCTGGAAGTCCATTTTAGTGGGTAGGGCTTGCAAAATTGTACGCCATTCCGGCGGGGCTGAGGACGACTGGGGGTCAGGGACCTCTTCCTGGAAGGATTCAGATGAAGAGCGCCATCCCTTAGCGGGGGCTAGAATGGAGGGGGTCAGGCCGTAGTCCTCTTCCTGTTGTGAGGGCCCTCCCCCATGATGTCGGGCATGAGTTGCTGTCCCCTTTTTTGCCGAGTTGGCATTTCTAGAGCTTTTAAGGGGCATGGTGGAGTCGGGGTCACAGTCGGGTTCCACTCCTCTGTTGCTCACCAGTTCAGGAGAGGGTTCTCTCGTGTGCAGGCCTCTCTCAGGTAGTGGTAAAGACACTCTTTTTGGGCCAAAGAATCGCAGTAATGATTGTTGAGGCCACTTGAAAGGAGGAGTATGTCTAGCAGGAAAAGTCAGTGGGTTTATGTCCCTCAGCGGAGGGGTGGATCGAGGCCCTGTCCACTCCAGCCCGATGGTGGGTATAACGGTGGTGTGTCCCCACCTATGTGTGATATATTGGAGGATACACTGCAGGCAGTTGAAATGATGGCAGTAGGTTACAGTCCAAGGTGCAAGGGGGAGGTGGATAAAGGTCCAGGGGGGGAAATAAGGCAGTTCCCTCAGGGAGACTATGAAGAGGTCACCTAAGTCTCCTGTAATGGCGCTCAAGTATGTAAGATGGCGTCCGTTCGCTGTCCCTGCAGGCCGTGAATGCCGGGAATCGTGGGGCTCTCGGGGTGGCTGGTGGATCAGTTCGGGTCCCCCAGGGAGCTGTAGGAGGCAGTTGCCGGTGCAGGTCTCACCATGCCACGTGGGGTGGAGGCGCACTCCTCAGTGCTGCGCCGGCGGACCTAAGATAGCGCCCGTCCTTCACTGCCGCCGCCGCCACCCCTGAGGAGAAGCAGACTGCGGGTACCGGAGGAGGTGAGGGGGATGCCACCGTTACTCACTGTGAAGACCAGCCGGTAAGTCCAGTGCAGGGGCTCTGGGCCGCACGGGATGAGTCTGTAGCGAGTCTCCCTGCTTCCAAGATGGCGGGCGCTGCTGCACGGGCGCCAAGCGAGGTCAGGTTCTGCAGCCTCCAGACGTCCAACCAGGAGTGTCTCAGGGATCGGAGGTGCCCCGGGTGTTCCCCCAGCCGTTTCCTCACTCTGGGGTCAGGTAACGGGTGTAGCAGCTCAAGTTAAGCTGATGTAGCCGGCGGTGATGAGCGGAGCTCCACAACTAAGCGGCCATCTTGTTGAGCAGCCAGACACGCCTCTAAATCATCAGTTTTGAAATCTGTATTTGCGTATTTTGCTGTGGATTTGTAAATAATCTGCAACAATACATTGCATTATTGTGGATTTTATCTTCTCCTCCTCCAAGTCGATGAGTGATGGGCTACAAACTGAAGAAAAAATATCTAATAAAACACAATATAGGACTTCCAGCCCAAAAACTATGTATGATTCCAATACAGGCCATGGTTCTATTCCCGAAAGAGGATCTGCTAACAAATTCCCTCCATTCGCACATTGTAAGGTGAGATTTCACATACAATAACCAAGTAACAAAATCTTATTTCTTGTTGTTTTATTCTAATCTGTTTCTATTTTCTGAATGTATTTTTTTTTATTCCATTGTTATGGCGGCTTCCATCTTGCCTGCAGCATTTAGTGACCTGCTTTACAGCAAGCCTTATGAACATGGATGTTATAGACTCTGTCCCCTTGAGATAATTGTGAAACATTACTGAGCGTACTCTGTGACCTGTGAGGAGGTCATTCCACAGGGCATGTCGCTGTAATGCTGTACAGATCACTTTACAGCAGCCTCCTTTTATCACCACAGATGCAACAGGAAGTCTCAGCTTAGTTTTAGTGCCAGTGGTGAGAATGAAAACTGCAAGATA
This sequence comes from Dendropsophus ebraccatus, assembly GCF_027789765.1. Lineage (NCBI taxonomy): Eukaryota > Metazoa > Chordata > Amphibia > Anura > Hylidae > Dendropsophus > Dendropsophus ebraccatus. The sequence continues at coordinate 88,400,674 of NC_091464.1, read as the reverse complement.
TCAGGATTATTTTATAATATAGATAGAAAAATGGAAAATGAAACAAATATGTTTAACATAAAAACATTATTTAAACAATAAATCACTTTCTTATTACAAGTTCCCTTTAAGTTCACTTAAAGTGTATCTCTCGCAAAGCACGCTGACTGTGCACAAGCCCATTTGTATCAAAATAGGGGTCACGCGCTGTACCAACCTGGCATGGATGTATACATAGACACTTAAACTTCCAACCACGACAGGTACACTTTAAAGGGGTACTCCGGCCCGAGGGTATTTTTCAGCTATGGCGGGGGTGGAGTGGTTATGGACAGCGGAGGTCACTTACCTACCCCATTCCAACGTCGGGTCCTGGATCGCGCCGCCCGGTACACCCGCCCCACGGCTGCTTCCTTGTGTGAGCTGCCGCATGAGACTCAAGGCAGCTCAGCCATTCAGCGGCCGAGGCGGGACTTTGCTACGGCCGCTGAATGGCTGAGCTGCCTTGAGACGTCACGTCTCATGCGGCAGCTCAAACCAGGAAGCGGCCGCGGGACGGGTGTACCAGGCGGCGCAATCCAGGACCTGGCGCTGGAATGGGGTAGGTAAGTGACCTCCGCCGTCCATAACCACCCCATCCCCGGCCATAGCTGAAAAATACCCCCGGGCCGGAGTACCCTTTTAAATCAGATTTCCTGCAAAAAAAACAAAAACCTCAAAAAACAAAAAAAAAATCAAATCGTTTTGAAATCTGCAGTTGTAGATTTTATTGTGAATTTGTGGTTAATCTGCAACAATACGTCATTGTGTGTATATTTTATTGTGAATTTTAACTTCCGCATTAAGGTCAATGGGCAATATCTGCTACAATTCTCTAAATAAAATGTTTTTTTTAACATCCACAGGACTCATCGTGTTATCAGACTTCCAGACCAGAAGACACATATAATTCCAATACAGGGCACAATATTATTTCTGGAAGAGGCTGCGCTAAACAATTTCCACCATTTGCACATTTTGAGGTAAAGCTTCACATTCATTTCTCATTCATTTAGGGTATGTTCAATACTGAGAAAAATCGGCGGAAATCCCGCCTGCCTCAGTATCCCACAGTGGGTCTATGGGAGGACTTGTGCGCCTCCGCTTCCTCCTCTTCCTCCACTTCCTCCACTCTCCATTCAAAGAATTGACACGGGAGGCATTCAAGCCCTCCCATAGAGACACTGTGGGACACTGAGGCAGGCGGGATTCCGTTGCGGAGAGCTTTGTGGCGGAATTCAGCCGATTTTGCGCAGATTTTTTTTGCTCAGATTTTGCTACACCAAACGATTTAGATTTTAGGGCAGATTTGTTGCTGAAAGTTTTTATTCCAAGTGATTCTCTAGCACATGGACAGACAGGAATATTATACACATGATATATGATAGATGGGGGCCCAGTGACAGATTTTGTATTGGGCCCAGTTATGGGTTTTCTTTTTCCAATAAAAATATAAAGGATCAATGGATATATGTGTCATGTGAGGGGGTGGCCGGGTACTTTAATAAAGCCTTGTTGGCATCCATAGCCAAACTGTATAGTAAAGTTTTCAAATGTAGAACAGACCTTAACCCATAGTTGCCATTGCCAACATTAATTTTTCCCCCACAAATAGTACTCAGGCCCCCTCTGTGCCCTCATATAGTAATAACCCCCCTATGTGTACCCTCTTATAGTGGATATTCCCCCTCTGTGCCACCATATAGAAGATGGCACCTGTCTGTGCCCCAATATAGTACTTAGGCCCCCTCTGTTCCTCCCATATAGTAGTTAGGTCCTTCTGTACCTCTCTTCCCCTGTAGATAGCCTTCATAGGAGGTTCTCACCCCCTGACGGTTTCCCTCAGTATGTAGTTTTCCCCATGTAGGCATCCCCTTAGTGTAATCCCCCTAGTAGTTTGCCCCCCTCCCCAGTAGCATTCCCTGAAGGCACTCTCCCTGGCACTTAGCTCTCCTAATATGTAATGTAGTTGGGACTCCACTGTGGACATCCCCCTTTAAGCCCCCCTTCCACCACCTCCTGACCAGGTAGGCATCCCCAAATATATGATACAAAAAACAAAGCCATACTCACCTGCTTTCAGCACTCCTCCAGTGACTCATCTCCTCGCCTTGCGATGCACCAGGAGGTGGGAGGAGAGAGCACCCTCTTGTGGCTAGAGGCAGAATACTGCCTGCAGCCACAAGAGATACTGTCAAAGAGGGGAGCCAATGGTTCCTCCCTCTGCACTATTCAACAATAGGCACTCATTAGGACTACTTACGGTTAAGCACATAAGCCGGGGCTTTCCGGAGCAGAGAGGAAGCAGGGCACCTCAGGACAGGGGACGTTCTTTTGCCGGGACAGTCCCTTAAAAACCGGGACAGTCCTGGCCAAAAACTAGATTCAGCCGATGCCATCTTCCTGCCACTATGTGAGAGGGTTTTGTCAGACTCGGTAGGCAGAAATAGTACGAGACAGTGAGCCCTGAAGCTAGACCCACCTTCTGACCCTACCTGCTTGCCGCAACGACCCTAAACGGTCGCGGACAACCACGGTGCCGGTCCCTATACTGATATAAGTGTAAACATGAAACAAAGACAGACAAACGAACCCAATAGAGCGAAGTCAACAAGCCAAGTCAGTAACACACGGGCAGCGAGGTACAAAATCGAAAGACAAGCGGGAAGTCAGTAACAGGCAGAAGGTCAGAAAACGCAGCAACAACAGAGGAAGGATAGGGCAGGGAAGGCAGAACCAGGATCAGGGGAGCTGGGACTAGAACAATCTAATAGCCAGCAAATGAGTCTGATACTGGCTATACTTTATACTGGATCAGGAGTCCAGACCAGCCTCTCATTGGTCCGGCCTCTTGAATCCAAAGTCTGTGCAGCTGAGACACTGCAGGCTGAATGGCAGAGCGATCTGCCCCTCAGCCCGAGTGTGACCGCACTCAGCTGTGAGAGCTGGGCGGAAGCCGGCCGTGACACGGAGCCGCGGCGTCCCAGGTTGTCAAGGACGCCGTCGGGTCTCCGTGACGTCACGCGGCTCCTGCGGCTGATGCGGCGCTGTGTCCTAGCGCCGTCAGACGGGGCTGAGGTCGAGGAGGACGCCGCTGGATCCACGGCAGGTGAGTTGCTTACAGGTTTATAGTAAAGAAGGTATAGTGGGAGGGACATAGGATTCTCTGCTGCCCACAGGAACAGGATAAACTCCAGACAGGAAGTTAAGCTAAAGAATATGAAAGAGCAGACAGTTTGCATTAAAGGCAGGAGGAAAGCACGAAAGACCACAGAAAGGTAGTAAAATAATTTTATTTACCAATACATGTCTATTTATAAGACATTGGAACTTATCAGCTGCTGTATGTCCTGAAGAAAGTGGTGTAATCTTTCCAGTCTGAAACAGTGCTCTCTGCTGCCACCTCTGTGTGTTTCAGGAACTGTCCAGAGCAGGAGAGGTTTTCTATGGGGATTTGCTGCTGCTCTGGACAGTTCCTGACACGGACAGAGGTGGCAGCAGAGAGCACTGTGTCAGACTTGAAAGATTACACCACTTCCTGCAGGTAATACAGCATGTAACAGCATGCAGTCATGTCCGATATCTCCTACGTGCTGCAGGTCGCTCTGTCCTGTTGTCCTGTTGAAGAGAATTTAGTTCCAGGCTCCTATACTCCTTCACCACCATCAGTCGGTGGTCACCAGGGACCTTCTCTGAGGTTAGGGACCTGGGGGTTTCCTGCAGCGAAGCCCATCCTGCCTTACGGTGGGCTCTGGTGAAAACTGGAGGCTCCTCGGACTCCGCTCCTTGGAGAAGGTATGTCAGCACTCCTCGGTGATCCAGGGGATCCACCTCTTCATGTCAAGTCCCTCCTTTACACAGCAGCCGATAAGTACTGGAAGACTGGAGATTTTTAAATAGATTTTAATTTTTTTTGCTGGAGTTCCCCTTTAAGTGCTTTGTTGAGTAAATTGTAATCAGTAGAACTGCATAGAAAAAAAAATTAAACTACGGTCTTTATTGTTGCAGTGTTCTTATTATTTAGCATATGGCTCCTGAGCAACATTTAGACCAATGGTCACAGTGAAATTATAGGGTATTGTAACCAGCATATAGAAACACTAAAGTCCCATGCAGCAACTAATGATTTCACAGTGACCATTAGCAGGACCCAGACATTAATATAATTATAATAATTATATAATAATTTGTTCCGGGACCGCGCTTGTAATCCAAATCCACTCTTAAACCAAAGCCAACTCTCCCATAAGAAATCATTGAAATGCAGACAATTGGTTCCACACCCCAAAATAATCCTTTTTTTATTCTGAAAAACATGCAAAACAAATGAAACAAACATTTAGAAAGAGCTTGATATGTCATATCATAATGTGGAGTATAATGTATAGTAAGTGCATAATCCTGAAAAAAACAGTAGCAGTTTGTAGATACAAAGAAATGAGAATCACAGAGCTGTGCAGGAGGACAGTAACATAAACTTTTCTATACAGCAGTGTGAATGGCTGAGTGTGAGTGTAGGCACATTATAGCAGCAGTGTGTATAGCTGAGTGCAAGTGCAGGCACATTATAGCAGGAATGTAGAGGATGGGAAATACAAGGGCTGACAGACTGCAGGAAGGAATGAGCAGGACATATGTGGGCACATAAATGCAGCATTCTCTGTCCGGGAAGAGAGAGGTTACATCTATGAAGAGATGACCTCCACAGTCCTGTCCCCTGATGTAACACCCAGCCTGGATCTACTATGATTTGGAAGGTGAGGGAGACTTCCTGGGTCAGAGTAGAGGGCTGTAGACCGCTATGCAGACCATGCCCCTCCCCCACTCGCGCTCCCACCCAGTACAGGGAGCTCTTAAACCAAAGCAATGCTCCTAAACCAAGTTACAATTTTGAAAAACTGTGAGCTCTTCTAGCAAAATGTTCTCAATCAAAGTTACTCTTAAACCAAGGTACCACTGTATATTCCTGTCATTCTATCGTCATTAAATTACTGTTTAAACTCAGTCTTAAAAATTCTCTATTTGTAGGTAGCTAATAGAGACAAGAAACCGTCTCAGCTATTTGAGTGTTATGAACTTGGACAAGAGTTCTGTAAGTGGTTCTACAGCCGACTGAACGCTCAGAACCCCTCTCATGGACAAGAGAGACTTGACTGGACAACCGATATGTTCTGGGATGAAGTAAAGTTTGTATTTGTACATGGTAATAACCACGAAGAATACATTGGAGTGGAATGTGTGAGCCCAAAACTGCTCGAAATGTCACAAAGGGAAAAACTAACATTCACTGCGAAGCTCGACAGCGAAAGGTTTAAATGTGTGAACTCCAAGCATGGACTGGTGGTGGTGGCCGTCACTGGTGTTGTATCCAACAATGACAACTTTTCAGGGATTTTTAGCCAGAAATTTGGACTTATTAAGTGTCCATCTTTGGGTACCTACAGGATCAGATCAATTTATCTAGAAGTGGATTTCATTTTCGATCATAATTCTCACGTGCCCCCATTACAGTATACCACCGAAGAACTGCAGGAATTCAAATGAGCAACAACTTATGCTCATAGAGTAGAGGGCAGTATGTATGTGCGCTATTGCTTTCTTTTAATACATATAAACTGAGGCACCTAGGGGGACATTTATGAAGACCAGCATGCTGGTCTTAAATTAGGCCCGCCCCTTCCCCCCCAGCCAGATTCTACTCTTAGTAAACATGGCGGGCCCTGTGCGCGTTGCAACAAATATGTGAGCAGGCATAAATCAGGATTAATCAGGTGGCCACACCTCCTTCCAGCCTTGCTGCGCCCACCCCCGCCCAATGGGGGATATGGCAGGCGTACGCTAGGGAGAAGTGGCGAATCGACGTCTTCTCCCTGACGCATGCCATGGACGCAAGGTTCCATATATGTTTCCTCTAATGTTCACCAACAATATTTGCCAATAAACACGGTGTGAATCAAGCCTAATGTTATCACATGCCGTAGATAGTTATTCATTTAATAAGAGAAAGTATAATATTTAGCCTGTTAGAAATACTTATCTGTCTTCAATAAAATACAGAGTTTTATCTTTTAATGTAACTTTTTTTTTTTTGGAATATGGAATATTATGCATTTAACTCTTGCCATGTTCTACGGTATTTATGTCTACATGCATTTATGTCTACCGGATCATCGCGGCCGGTACTTAAGTATCGGCCGGATGATTTGTCCGGCCGCAGAGCTCTGATGCAGGGTTTCCTACGGCCGCAATTCATTGAATTGCGGCCGCAGAAAATTGACATGTCAGTTATGTGCGGGGCCCCATGGGATCCCGGCCGGAGCGTATACGATGTGTATATACGCTCTGGGCGGGATCCCATTGAAACTAAGGCATTGTTCCACCTCGCAAAAACTATGCCATGGGCAACAACGGCTGTAGTTTGACGTAGTGTGAACATAGCCTTATATTGGACTCATTTTGTAAACAGACTGAAATGCCGCTAGTTCTTTCATGATGATGGTAATGTATTCTTGTGCCTTCTACTTATCTTTGTCAAGATGCCGAAAATGTAAATAAAACCTTTGAAATAAATAAAATACAGAAATGGCAGAATTCATACTCATTCATGCCTCCTTGTCCTTTTGTTTGCCTTTGTTCAGTTTTTTATGTTTTCATCGTTCTTACTATTAATATATGTGATAAATCTGGGTGGCCCTGGATAGGAAACTGAAAGAGACTACATCTCCCATGATTCGCCTCTTTGGGGGAGATTTATCAAACATGGTGTAAAGTGAAACTGGCTCAGTTGCCCCTAGCAACCAATCAGATTCCATCTTACATTTTCCAAAGAGTCTGTGAGGAATGAAAGGTGGAATCTGATTGGTTGCTAGGGGCAACTGAGCCAGGTTCACTTTACACCATGTGTGATAAATCTCGCCTTTTGTTTTACTCCACATCCCCTTGCATCACTCCACAGTCCCCCACCCCACCTGATGATCTCCACTGACCAGTATAGATGCCTATACTGTATGTGCATCTTCAATACCAGTTATCTCTTCTGGCCCTCCCTATACACAGAACGTTTGCCAAGAAGTTTTCTATAGGAAGGGTTAAGTCACATCTAGACTGCTGTGGCACTAGATTATATCTCCAAGAACAAAGAGATAAGGCACTAAAAATCCATCATACCTGGCCCTTGTCTTCACCGACATCATCTAAGACTCAGGGGGCCTCCCTACACCTTATACTGATGGCCGAACCCGCAACCAGCGGCCAATTTTAGTATAAAGTGTATGGAGACCATTGCTCAAAAGCTCAACATTCTACCATATGCTGTGCACTTTCCCCGGGCGTAACTCTGCATAGAGAAATCATTGGAAAATCTGTGACATTTCAGACTTAATAGATTCAGAGAGGGAAGGAAATCATGTTGCAATCATGTGACTCACTTCCTGGATAACATGGTGATGTCACTCCCTGGATAAAATGGTGATGTCACGACCCGACACCCAGAGCTGTGCGGGCTGTGGCTTCTGGAGAGGATGATGGCAGGGGGATGCTCAGTGTCCCTCCAGCGCCCTGTGTCCCACAGCATCCCTCTGCCATCATCCTCTCCAGCAGCCACAGCCCGCACAGCCCTGGGAGTCGGGTTGTGACATCACCATTTTATCCAGGAAGTGACATCACCATGTTATCCAGGAAGTGACATCATGTTTTCCAGGAAGTGACATCACCATGTTATCCAGGAAGTGACATCACTATGTTATCCAGGAAGTGACATCACCATGTTTATCCAGGAAGTGACATCACCATGTTATCCAGGAAGTGACATCACCATGTTATCCAGGAAGTGACATCACCATGTTATCCAGGAAGTGAAGCCTTGATTCAGTAGTAAGTGCAGGGAAAAAACACTTTATGCGCATTTCCTGTAATACGTGTAAATTGGTAATTTTTATAACTTTTGGAGGGCAATACAATACTTTAATAAAAATTTTCACTGGACTTCTCTTTTAAGAATGGTCATCAATATCATGTCATCAGTCACTTTAGCTCAGCTCCAATTAAAGTCAGTGGGATCTGAGCTGATCTTGGCCACTACACAGTGGATGGAGCTGTTTGCTTCCTCTTCTGCTTCACTGTGTATACTAGCAGCACTGTTCTGGAAAACAGCCGATCATAAAGGGGAGTATGATTTACCAGAAAACTGGTGAATTATGGTTTTCATGCTGTATCCGATTCCCCCTATGTCTGCAGTGGTTTTTATGACTATTGTCTATGTATCGAGTGACACATTTTTTCACAGGAAAATTTTGAAAATTCGGGGCATAGTACAATTGTAGTTATAATGCAGAACTGTTTATATATGTTTGGGGTGTATACAATACAGCTTCCATACCATGCTGAAGGCATCTGGGTGTACCCTGTCTATCCTAGAGATAGAATTCAATATTTCTAAGCTTCAAAGCAATATCTACTACAGCTTCTTCCCCCAGCTTACTGTTTACAATAATAATTCCTTCATTTATATATGAACATGTACAGTGTATACATGAACATATTCCGGAAATGCTTTATATAGCTTACATTGTTCCTGCCCCCTTTAGGGCTCACAGTTAAATACAAACAGGTCTGACTACTACTGTGAGCCCCTTATTATTGCTACATCCTAAACTATCAACTGAAGAATCTGAACACATTCACAGAAACCCACAATTGCAGCCTACATGCCATCTTAGCACTTGACCACTGAGGGGCAGTGTTGTCACAGTTATTACATTGTCTGTAAATGAATTACTTGTCAATTCCACCATTTGACTCAGTAGGGAAAATTAAATCTGTTGCTGATTGTTGAAGTTTTGTACTCGAGCAGATTTTGTGAATGAAAATAATATGATTATTTGATTTTCAAATCAGTCTGAGAAGAGTTTCATTAACATATCTGCCGACTGGATGCATTCGCATTTTTTTTGTTTTTTTTTAGTGAAGTCATAAATAAAGCAGCAGAACTGGAGCACAGGTATCTGAGGAAAGTGTTTGGTGTGGTGATATTTGTGGGTTTTTTTTTTTTGAGGAGAAAATGGGCAACGATGTAAGAGTCAAACTTTCTCAATGTCCTATATAGCAAATTTGTATATGGTCATACAGAAGAGGATGTGTCATAGTAGACAACCCTAGAAAAGTTCAATACAAGCTAGGGGAGAGTTGCCATATTGGTTGTTACCCAACTTTCCCAGGATCAGATAAAGCTAAAGAGAGGAGGTGCTTGTTTTTGTCATGGCAGCCGAGGGCCTAGAATTAATGTGGACTGAAGAGGCAGAATTGAATGTTGCTGAACCCGACCTATCGGCATTTGACTCCCCGCATCTGCAGAAGTTGGATACAGTACTAGAGAGTCCTGGAAAACATGGAGACAGCCTATCACTATGTTCACACACCATCAAAATGACAAATAACGGCCTTTATTTTATAACTACGACCGTTATTCCTCCAATAAAAATGGCTGTTGTTTTGACGGTATGTGAACATATTCTACAGCATGGCTGTAAATGCCAACCTGAACAGTTCGGCCTCTCCACTCAACAATGCCTAGTATAACAATACTATTACATCATGTTATTATTATTATTATTATTATTATCATTATTATTATTATTATTATTTAAAATTTAAAACACCCACCTGGTCCCATTTATGATTTATAAGAAATTTTAACTAGGAAAAAAAATAAAATAAACAAAACAAAATAAATAAAAAATATTTATATATAATGTTATTTGTCTGACACTGTCAATGCCTTAAAGAGAAAAAACAAAAACACCATCACCAGAATTTCTGGGGGGAGGGGGGGGGGTTATTTCTTTTTTCACCTTGCCCCCCCAAAACATCAAGACATCCTACAACTATACAGACATCCCCATATGTTTCTCAATCTGATACTATATACTCAGGTAACCCATGTAAAAAGACAGTGGGTGAGATTTATCAAAAAAGTAGAATTGTCTCAATACCATATTTTCCTCATATGGCAAAAATAGTTAAATAAAGACGGCTGTTAGGCAGGCAGGTACAGAATGAGGGGGGGGGGGGGAGGAGCATGGAGGCATCACAGCTCGCAGCACTTCAGAGGTTTGGGAATGCTTCTTTGGCACTTTGCACTGGCAAAAATAAGTTCTTCTACATTATGGAAGTACAAACGGATATACATTGACATTTGAAATTTTTTTTAGGGACATTTTGGCTTTGACAGTGAGGGGTGTGGCTTCTTGTCTGCAAGGTTTATGGGCGTGTGGCCTATAGTAGATGAGGTTTGTGGGGGTGTGGCCTTTAGTAGATGAGGTTTCTGGGGGTGTGGCCTTTAGTAGATGGGGTTTGCAGTGGGTGTGGCTGGTCACAGGTGTTTTTTTTTTCCTCCATAATTCTCCCTATGTTGTTCTTATTGTATGGACCTTACAGTTAGAACAATACAGATGGGGCATATTACACACCCAGATATCAGGCCCCCCAGCATATTATAGACCCCACTATAAGGCCCCCAGCATGTTACACACCACAGTATCAGGTCCCAGCATATTAAACGCCCCAGTATCAGATCCCAGCATACTACAAACCCCACTATAAGGCCCCCAGCATATTACACACTGCAGTATCAGGTCCCAGCATATTATAGACCCCAGTATCAGGCCCCCAGCATATTACAGACCCCACTATAAGGCTCCCAGCATATTACACACCACAGTATCAGGTCCCAGCATATTATAGACCCCAGTATCAGATCCCAGCATACTACAGACCCCACTATAAGGCCCCCAGCATATTACACACTGCAGTATCAGGTCCCAGCATATTATAGAACCAGTGGCGGATTAAATGTACCCTGGGCCCTGGGCTGTCCACCCAACCTGGGCCCCCCCCCAGTCAATTCGCCCACATTATAATCTGCTACTGCGCCTCCCCCCCCCCACTGTCCCCAATAAACACTGCCTGCCTCCCCTCCCTGCTGGCCCCAATAAACATAATGTTTGGTCCCTTACTGCTACCCCCAGTAAGCATTGCCCACCCCACCTCCACTGCCCCCAATAAACATATCGCCACCTTACCTGGTCCCCTGATGTTGCCCCCCCCAAGGTCACAGCAGCACAGAGGATGTCAGGAGAGGAGGGTGCTGATCTTATAGGAGAGGTCCAAGCAGCACAGAGGATGTCAGGAGAAGAGGGTGCTGATCTTATAGGAGAGGTCCCAGCAGCACAGAGGATGTCAGGAGAGGAGGGTGCTGATCTATAGGGGAGGTCCCAGCAGCACAGAGGATGTCAGGAGAGGAGGGTGCTAATCCTATAGGAGATAGTCCCCCTTTATAGATGGTCTCCCTCTTTCCCCCTCTATAGATGGTCCCCCTCTTTCCCCCTTATAGATGGTCCCCCTCTTTCCCCCCTTATAGATGGTCCCCCTCTTCCCTCTCCCCCCTTATAGCTGGTCCTCCTTTCCCCCCTTATAGCTGGTCCCCCTCTTTCCCCCTTATAGATGGTCCCCCTCTTTCCCCCCTTATAGCTGGTCCCCCTCCCCCCTTCCTTATAGATGGTCCCCCTCTTTCCCCCCTTATAGCTGGTCCCCCTCCCCCCTCCCTTATAGATGGTCCCCCTCTTTCCCCCTCTATAGATTGTCCCCCTCTTTCCCCCCGTATAGATGGTCCCCCTCTTTCCCCCCTCTATAGATGGCCCCCCTCTTTCCCCCTTATAGATGGTCCCCCTCTTTCACCCTCTATAGATGGTCCCCCTCTTCCCCCCTTATAGATGGTCCCCCTCTTCCCCCCTTATAGATGGTCCCCCTCTTCCCCCCTTATAGATGGTCCCCCTCCTTCCCCCCTTATAGATGGTCCCCCTCTTTTCCCCTTATAGATGGTCCCCCTCTTTCCCCCTTATAGATGGTCCCCCTCTTTCCCCCTTATAGATGGTCCCCCTCTCCCCCCCCCTTATAGATGGTCCCCCTCTCCCCCCCCCCTTATAGATGGTCCCCCTTCCCCCCCCCCCCCCCCCTTGTAGCTGGTCCCCCTCTCCCCCCCCCCTTATAGCTGGTCCCCCTCTTCCCCCCCCCCCCCTTATAGCTGGTCCCCCTCTTCTCCCCTTTATAGAAGCCCCCCCAGTCAGTAAATAACACACAAATAACAAAATATAACTCACCTACCCTGCGTTCCCCCGTCGATCCTCTCTCCGTCTGCAGTCTCCGGCTGATGCGCGGCTGCCGGGGGTGTCCCGTCCTCTCCCCGGCAGCGCGCGCATCACACAGCTCCTAGTGGCGCATGGGCCCTGACTTCCGGTACGTGCGCTCCCAGTACTGGAAGTCAGGGCCCCAGGCGGCACTAGGAGCTGTGAGATGCGCGCGCTGCCGGGGAGAGGACGGGACACCCCCGGCAGCCGCGCATCAGCCGGAGGCAGCCGGAGACTCTTGTGACCGCAAGCGAAACTTGCGGTCACAAGAGTGCAGTGGCGAGGGGGCCTCCCGGGCGGCATTATAATGTGGGCGGCAAGGCATGGGCCCCCCCGGAGCCTCGGGCCCCGGGCGGCCGCCCAAACCGCCTACATTATAATCCGCCATTGTATAGAACCCAGTATTAGGCCCCCAACATATTAAACACCACAGTTTCAGGTCCCAGCATATTAAAGACCCCAGTATCAGGCCCCCAGCATATTATAGACCCCAGTATCAGGCCCCCAGCATATTACAGATCCCACTATATGGCTCCCAGCATATTACACACCACAGTATCAGGTCCCAGCATATTATAGACCCCAGTATCAGCTCCCCAGCATACTACAGACCCCACTTTCAGATCTCAACATACTACAGAGCCCAGTATCAGGCCCCAAAATACTACAGACCCCAGTATTAGGCCCCCAGTATAATATTACATACGCCAGTACCATCCTCACTTCTATACAAACTCCCCATCTATATTGTTCCACACTATAGCGGTGCCTATTTTGTGCTCCCGTGTATCAGGTCCCATGTATTTTTTGCCCTTTTTTGGGCCCTTAAATAGTACTTAGGCCCCCTCTATGCTCTGCATCAGTGAATGACAGGCAGAGAGGCCTCTCTGCCTGTCAATCACCTCTGAGCGCACTTATAGGCAGAGAGCTGAGACTACTTACAGTCTGAACATTGCCCAAATGTCTTAATCCCACCCTCTCGCCTTTTCTCTGTGCTGGAATAAAACAAAGTTTTTTTTTTCCAAACTCTGCATACCAATCAAGACCCAGCTCATAGAGTAGGAAAGCTGTGTATGAGCAGTACTTAGTGCAACTGAGAGCTATATCAGCACGCTTGACCATGCCTATTGGTTCCCTTTAATCGCATGGGGGGTTGGACAGCATTGCACCTGGGAGGCCGGGGGGGGGGGGGGGGGGGGGGCAGCATTGCACCTCCACAAACAAGATGCACATAATTTTCCATAGATAGATGGTACTGATATAGAGATAAGCGAACCTCAAAGAAGTTGGATGCAGCCCTAGGAAATAATGTATCTATGTTTCTTAGGGCTACATCCAACTTCTTCAGACACCAGTAATCAAATGCTGTGAGTTCAAGTTCAAACTAACCCCAACAAGCTTGAGGTTTGTTCATCTCTAATAAGTAGATACTTTGTCCATGACAAATATGCATGGGTGTTTATATTTCACAATTTTTTCTTTTGGAATCAGAATTTTTTTGTATTCTGTTGTGAGCCGCATTTTTTCCATTCTCCATTTAGATTCCTGCCTGACATAACATTCACTTCTGGTGACACCTCTATTCCCTGCCTGCGGTGGATACAGCCTCTCTCTTGCTTTTCAATGAATATATTGTCACATCTATAATCTGTTGTAAACCTTTTGGCTCAATTCATGTAAGTCTCCATCAATTCTGAAGATCTACTTCTCTCCGTTATTCCCTATACTACCTGCCTATTACACACACAATACAGATCCAAGTCCTCTTTTTCTAATTTGTGATTAAAAACAATGCACTAGCTTGCATCCTAAAATGTAGCTGCGTAAAAAAACTGCAAAAAGCAATTTAGAGGAATTAATTTTGTTTTTTAAAAAGTCAAGTCCATGGCTGCTGTTCCATACAGTAACTATATGTATGGCCACCAGTAGTCAGCTGAAGGACTTGCAAGACAACATGGAGAATGGCATCTTCCTGTTCCTTTGTGATTTCTTTATTATGTCCCTTATGCTGATAAAAGCAGTAACAAAATAAATAACAAAAGTAACTGCCTCTCTGGGGCAGCTTATTCCTTTACTTTGATGATTTATGCACACATTTACACATTTAGGTTATGTTCACATTACGTAGTGCGAACCGCGAATATACGCACGTAGTTTTGAGGTTGATGCGTAAGTATACGATATACGGCCGCACAATGCACACTACATATGAGCTCATGGCCGGATCGTATACGGAGCTGTGAAAAATGAACAAGACCATTGTTTGAGGACGGAAATGTTCCAACTCACGGCCGTGGATTTCCATGCGGTCCCGTACGGAGTACTTATTTCAGCCAAATTGAACTTGATTTTTAGATCAAAAAGGTTCTGTGTGTTTTACGGGGCTGGGCGAAGATTTCCAAGTAAATGACCTGTTTCAGATCGCTTCGAAACAAGCTAGGGAAGCATAACTGTACTACGGGCGGTTCGCCAGCATGTTCGCAATCCGGCCGCATGTCTATTTTTCCCACATGTACGGCTGCGTACGAACTACGGCCGGACTCATACGTAGTGTGAACATAGCCTTAGCGGGTTATACTATATAGGCTTTATTACATCACACTGCAGAATTTTTTTTTAAATAAAAAGTGATAAAAAAAAAAGTTATAGAGGTAAGAACGATTAAAACAAAACAAAACAAAACAAAAAAGGAAAACAAAATAAAAACTGCCAAGTTTGGTATTATTGGATTCGTACTGACATGTAGGATACATTTTGGATGTCAATTTTACTATGAGAGTAAGGCTGGGCTCACATTGCAGAAGGAAGTCGTAATACAAATGGGCAGATTCACACATATTTAGCCATCCCACCTGTAATTGAAGTGTACCCATCTTAGAACTTTCAAAACCTAAATCAGCAGTAGATGAGATATGGGAAGTTTGCAATTTATAATTATTTTTTTTTTGTTAAGTTATCATGGAGAACACAGCACTTCCTGTGTTTTGATTCTTTTTTTTTCTTTTTTTCTCAAGTATCTAAACCCAGGAAGTCCCGTGTATCCCAGGCCATCTGAGCCCTCACAGAGAAGGCAGTCATGTGATTCTGTACTGGCTGATTAGTCTCTTTTTTTTCAACCAGCACAAGAATGAAAATGTTATATAGCGGCCTTCAGGAGACTGGACCTGGATATAGTAAGTATAGCTGTTATATAGCAGCCTTCAGGAGACTGGACCTGGATACAGTAAGTATAGCTGTTATATAGCAGCCTTTAGGAGACTGGACCTGGATACAGGAGGTATAGCTGTTATATAGCTGCCTTCAGGAGACTGGACCTGGATACAGTAAGTATAGCGGTTATATAGCAGCCTTCAGGAGACTGGACCTGGATACAGTAAGTATAGCTGTTATATAGCAGCCTTCAGGAGACTGGACCTGGATACAGTAAGTATAGCTGTTATATAGCAGCCTTTAGGAGACTGGACCTGGATACAGGAGGTATAGCTGTTATATAGCTGCCTTCAGGAGACTGGACCTGGATACAGTAAGTATAGCGGTTATATAGCTGCCTTTAGGAGACTGGACCTGGATACAGTAAGTATAGCTGTTATATAGCAGCCTTTAGGAGACTGGGCCTGAATACAGTAAGTATAGCTGTTATATAGCAGCCTTTAGTAGACTGGGCCTGGATACAGGAGGTATAGCTGTTATATAGCAGCCTTTAGGAGACTGGGCCTGAATACAGTAAGTATAGCTGTTATATAGCGGCCTTCAGGAGACTGGACCTGGATACAGTAAATATAGCTGTTATATAGCAGCCTTCAGGAGACAGGACCTGAATACAGTAAGTATGGCTGTTATATAGCTGCCTTCAGGAGACTGGACCTAAATACAGTAAGTATAGCTGCTATATAGCAGCCTTCAGGAGACTGGACCTGGATACAGTAAGTATAGATGTTATATAGCTGCCTTCAGGAGACTGGACCTGGATACAGTAATATAGCTGTTATATAGCTGTTATATAGGAGACTGGACCTGGATACAGTAAGTATAGCTGTTATATAGCTGCCTTCAGGAGACTGGACCTGGATACAGTAATATAGCTGTTATATAGCTGTTATATAGGAGACTGGACCTGGATACAGTAAGTATAGCTGTTATATAGCTGCCTTCAGGAGACTGGACCTGGATACACTAAGTATAGCTGTTATATAGCAGCCTTCAGGAGACTGGGCCTGAATACAGTAAGTATAGCTGTTATATAGCGGCCTTCAGGAGAATGGACCTGGATACAGTAAATATAGCTGTTATATAGCTGCCTTCAGGAGACTGGACCTGGATACAGTAAGTATAGCTGTTATATAGAAGCCTTCAGGAGACTGGGCCTGAATACAGTAAGTATAGCTGTTATATAGCTGCCTTTAGGAGACTGGACCTGGATACAGTAAGTATAGCTGTTATATAGCAGCCTTTAGGAGACTGGGCCTGAATACAGTAAGTATAGCTGTTATATAGCAGCCTTCAGGAGACTGGACCTGGATACAGTAAGTATAGCTGTTATATAGCTTCCCTCAGGAGACTGGGCCTGAATACAGTAAGTATAGCTGTTATATAGCTGCCTTCAGGAGACAGGACCTGAATACAGTAAGTATAGCTGTTATATAACAGCCTTCAGGAGACTGGACCTGGATACAGTAAGTATAGCTGTTATATAGCTGCCCTCAGGAGACTGAACCTGGAACAGTAAGTATAGCTGTTATATAGCTGCCTTCAGGAGACAGGACCTGAATACAGTAAGTATAGCTGTTATATAGCTGCCCTCAGGAGACTGGACCTGAATACAGTAAGTATAGCTGCTATATAGCTGCCTTCAGGAGACTGGTCCTGGATACAGTAAGTATAGCTGTTATATAGCAGCCTTTAGGAGACTGGACCTGGATACAGTAAGTATAGCTGTTATATAGCTGCCTTCAGGAGACTGGACCTGAATACAGTAAGTATAGCTGTTATATAGCTGCCCTCAGGAGACTGGACCTGGATACAGTAAGTATAGCTGTTATATAGCTGCCTTCAGGAGACTGGACCTGGATACAGTAAGTATAGCTGTTATATAGCAGCCTTTAGGAGACTGGGCCTGAATACAGTAAGTATAGCTGTTATATAGCAGCCTTCAGGAGACTGGACCTGGATACAGTAAGTATAGCTGTTATATAGCTGCCCTCAGGAGACTGGACCTGGATACAGTAAGTATAGCTGTTATATAGCTGCCCTCAGGAGACTGGACCTGGATACAGTAAGTATAGCTGTTATATAGCTGCCTTCAGGAGACTGGACCTGGATACAGTAATATAGCTGTTATATAGCTGTTATATAGGAGACTGGACCTGGATACAGTAAGTATAGCTGTTATGTAGCTGCCTTCAGGAGACTGGACCTGGATACAGTAATATAGCTGTTATATAGCTGTTATATAGGAGACTGGACCTGGATACAGTAAGTATAGCTGTTATATAGCTGTTATATAGGAGACTGGACCTGGATACAGTAAGTATAGCTGTTATATAGCTGCCTTCAGGAGACAGGACCTGAATACAGTAAGTATAGCTGTTATATAGCTGCCCTCAGGAGACTGGACCTGGATACGGTAAGTATAGCTGTTATATAGCTGCCCTCAGGAGACTGGACCTGGAACAGTAAGTATAGCTGTTATATAGAAGCCTTCAGGAGACTGGGCCTGAATACAGTAAGTATAGCCGTAATATAGCTGCCTTTAAGAGACTGGACCTGGATACAGGAGGTATAGCTGTTATATAGAAGCCTTCAGGAGACTGGGCCTGAATACAGTAAGTATAGCCATAATATAGCTGCCTTTAAGAGACTGGACCTGAATACAGTAAGTATAGCTGTTATATAGCAGCCTTTAGGAGACTGGGCCTGAATACAGTAAGTATAGCTGTTATATAGCTGCCTTCAGGAGACTGGGCCTGAATACAGTAAGTATAGCTGTTATATAGCGGCCTTCAGGAGACTGGACCTGGATACAGTAAGTATAGCTGTTATATAGCTGCCTTCAGGAGACTGGACCTGAATACAGTAAGTATAGCTGTTATATAGCAGCCTTCAGGAGACAGGACCTGAATACAGTAAGTATAGCTGTTATATAGCTGTTATATAAGAGACTGGACCTGGATACAGTAAGTATAGCTGTTATATAGCTGTTATATAAGAGACTGGACCTGGATACAGTAAGTATAGCTGTTATATAGCTGTTATATAAGAGACTGGACCTGGATACAGTAAGTATAGCTGTTATATAGCTGCCTTCAGGAGACTGGACCTGGATACAGTAAGTATAGCTGTTATATAGCTGCCTTCAGGAGACTGGACCTGGATACAGTAAGTATAGTTTCTGGTAAGTTCAGCTTTGTCTTACAGCATGATAACTCTTTGAGTATTTATTTTTTTGCACCACTAAATAAGCAGAAAATGACACGGCAAATTATTTTGATAAATGTTGAATCATTTTTTACTTTTTAATCTTTGTTAACTTGTTCTGCTGCTCTAAAATTTATAGATTGTCACATTAAAAAAAACAAACTCGGGATGTATTCTGCCCCTGTCGTACTTCTGACAAATATGCAATTTACTGCTGCACAGATCTAATTGACTGTGAAAAATGCACTATATCTATTTACACGTGTATCAGATAACATCCATATTGCACTCAATGGCTACTGATGAAGAATGCTTACTATACATAAAATCCAAACTAAGAGGACACCCAGGTAGCTGGACAGTAATATCATCCAGGTGGGAGAGCATATATAGTTCAGTAATAATGAGGTGTAGCTCACTTCACTGCCAACAGTGTTATTTTAACTTGTCTCCTCATACAATCCTTAGAACCTGATATTTATTGTGCTTATTTCTTGCAAATTTGAAGGCTCCTTATTATAGTCTGCTAATAATGCAAACATCTGTTAGTGCCGTCTAGCCGTTTACTGAGAGATTAATTTCTATAGGTAAAAATTGTCATTATTATAAAGACTATTCAAGTGCACTTGTTAAGAAAACGTCTAATAGAGTCGGATTTTTATTCCATCATATTTCCTATTAACACTAACCTTGTAGGTGCATTGTTATCTTCCTGCGCTTGACTCTGTGGGTATTCTTCCTCCCCCGTTACTAGAATGCACTGAAAAGTTAACTGGTTTTCGATGAAAACCAACCTGTTTGTGGCTGGAATATGGAAATTAAATTGTGACCCCCCCCCCATTAGCGAGGGAGGGGGTAAATACTGATACTTTTTGTACAGCTCTGTAGACTATGTAAGTAAAATAATAAATACCCTTTAAAAGCTCCCCTCAAAAGAACTCTCTTAACCCCTTAAGGTCAAAGCCAATTTTTGTTTTTGCACTTTTGCTTTTTCCACTTTATGTTTAAAAGTCCATAGCGCTTGCATTTTTTCACCTAGAGACCCATATAAGCCCTTATTTTTTGCGAAAACAATTTTAATTTGCAATAACAGGCATTATTTTTCCATAAAATATGCTGCGAAACCGGAAAAAAATAATTTGCGCTGTCAAATTGAAAAAAAAAGGAATTTGTTTTGATTTCGGGGAGTTTTGCATTTACGCCGTTCGCCCTATGGTAAAACTGACTGGTTATGCATGTTCCTCAAGTCGTTACGATTAAAACGATATATAACATGTATAACTTATATTGTATCTGATGGCCTGTAAAAAATTCAAACCATTGTTAACAAATATATGCTCCTTAAAATCGCTCCATTCCCAGGCTTATAGCGCTTTTATCCTTTGGTCTATGGGGCTGTGTGAGGTGTCATTTTTTGCGCCATGATGTGTTCTTTCTACCGGTACCTTGATTGTGCATAAGAGACTTTTTGATCGCTTTTTATTACATTTTTTCTGGATTTGATGCGACTAAAAATGCGCAATTTTGCACTTTGGAAATTTTTTGCGCTGACGCCGTTTACCGTGCGAGATCAGGGATGGAATTAATTGATAGTTTGGGCGATAACGCGCACAGCGATACCAAATATGTTTGTTTATTTATTTATATTTGTAAAATGGAAAAAGGGGGGTGATTTGGACTTTTATTAGGGTGTAACGCCTGGATTCGAGGATCCACTGAACCGTCACTAGCGATGGCTCTACCTCACCAGGGAGCGGAGTCTAAGGGGAACAACAGGGAGCTGGGCCAAACGCTAAGGGAAGCATGTAGGGGCTCCAACACCTGAGGTGGGGCAGGGCTGGAATTTATACTAGTGTGTGTGTGGGCAGCAACCAATCAGGGGCGGACTGCCCCTTTAACTCTGAGACAGCCAGCGCGCGCGCGCCCTAGGAGGCTGGGATGCGCGCGCCGGCCGGCACAGCGACGGACAGGAGCAGGGCGAGGTGAGGCGCCCCAGGGGCCGAAATGGCAGCAGCGCCGGGTCCCTGCATGTGGACACCGGTGGCTGCAGGACAGGGTGAGGGGGTGCGACGGCGGTCCGGAGCGCGGGACGCCGCTGCAGCCCTGACTTTTTTTTTTACTGTAACTAGAAATCCCCCTGGGGGACTTGTATATAGACAGCACTGATCTCTCATAGAGATCAATGCTGTGTATATACATAGCAAAGATTGATTACATCGGTCATAGATTGCTTTGGCCTGCTGCAGGCTACAGCAATCTATTGCCGAGGCGGGTTCAGTGTCATTGCGACGCTGAGGCCCGGCGCGGGCAGAAGAACGGATCTCCCCCCAGTGATCGCATTACGGGGGGGAGATCCGTCCCACTAGACACCAGGGACTTGCGGCGTAAAGCCTCTAAATGCAGCTGTCAGGTTTGACAGCTGCATTTAGAGGCTTAATTAGCCAGCGCGGCAACGGGACCCGCGCCGGCTAATAGAGGCACTGCCCCGCTGCACATATCAGCCAGGATCAGCGCCGTTCAGAGCGGGGTCCCAGCGGGACCCCTCTCTGAACACCCCCCGCGGCACCATGACGTATCAGATACGTCATGGGTCGCTAAGGGGTTAAAGGCTATGTACACACAACGCCCTAATAAGGAAAAAGGCGTGCGCTTTTTGCGGTTAAAAAGACATCCGTTATTGCATCATTTTAATATGCTTGTCTAAAATGCATTGAATGCATTGAAGTTATGGAATAACAGACGTCTGCGGCGGACGCATTCAATACACTGTGTGAAAAAGACCTCTGTTATTCCATAGACTTCAATGCATTTTAGTCAAGCATATTAAAGTGATGCAATAACTGACGTCTTTTTAACCGCAAAAAGCGGACGCTTTTTTCCTTTTTAGGACGTTGTGTGAACATAGCCATAGGGGTTGTTTGACCTGACTTTATTCATCATATACTGCTCAGGTAGTTTACTTCCTTCGCCCCATCCCCCCCGCCGGTCTATGCAGCCCTGCACTTCAAGGTCTGCTGATGATGCTTCACAAGCCCACTCAGCCAATCAGCAGCTGTAGTAGGAAACCGATCTGGCCACTGCTAGGCCGCAGAGACCAGAGCTCCGAGATCCTGTGGACGGCATGGGGAGCGGGATGAGTAAGTAAGCCTAAGGTTCCCAAACTCCTACAGTGTTACTGTAATCCCCATTCCTGACATATAGGGGTTTTACCATTTGGTTAATTACTGTATCAATAATTATCACTGAATAGTCAGATGGGCGGTAGCTTCCTTATACATTATCCCATATATTATATATATATATATATATATATATATATATATATATATATATATATATATATATATATATAAAATCAGGCACTGGGAATGTAGCAAAATGCCGAAACTGCTAAATTTGTTTGGACTGAGCACAGATCTTCCTATGGCTATGTTCACACAACATCAACGAAAGAGAAAAGGTGTCTGCCTTTTCTTTTTGAAAAGACGTCCGTTATTGCCGCTATTTAATCTACTTCAATGCAATGCATTGAAGCCAATGGAATGATGGACGTCCAATCGACACAATCTACTAAATGACAGACGTTGTCTGCGCGGACATAAATAATGATCAGGTCGACATCTTTTGCAAACAGCGGACATTATTTTTTTGTTGTTCACACACAATTTTAATTTTTTCACCGTCCTTTCACCAATTTACTATAAATGCAATGGACTTTTCAATTAAAGACACATCCAAGCAGCCGTGATCGCACTGACGAGCGGCAAAACTGTGAAATGGCGTCCATCACTTTAAACAGAGAGGGGAAACATGTTGTGTGAACATAGCCTATGGGTCATGCAGAATTTGAAAAACGTGTCTACTTTCATCTAGAGAAAGTGCCTAGAGTAGAGCAGATGAGCCACTATTTGATATGGCAAGTGTGTTGGCGACAATGAACAGTAAAATTAAGAATCCTGGTGAATACATTGCCTAATGATATGGACTTCATACCGGTGACATGGTTTTGATGGTATGGTTCTAACATGTCTAGTACTACTAATGCAAAAAGATTCTAGAGCTACAGGAGAGATACTACTAAAGAGCTATATGCGGGAAATTCAAAAGCCATTTGTAGTTTCTGAGCCACTTGTTGGAGAACTTTGGTCTGGAGGGATTATTGGACTCCTATAATTAAGTATAATGGAGTTGTGAGGCAAATTATCTTATCTCTGCAGAATGTACTATCTTATACATTGTGCATCATTAGGCCCCCTCTGTCTTGGTGATGACTCCTACTAGATGCCATAACACATGCTAGAGCACCTTTAGTTTAATCATAAGGTCCACTCAGCTGATCAAGAATGACCAAGGCTTCAAAACCATGACATTTGGTTGCGTTTTTCCTTCAAATGTATTAAAACATTATTGAAATATCACAGGAGAATCATTTTAACCCCTTGCCTCTAAAGCCTGTTTTGGCCTTAATGACCAGGCTAATTTTTCAAAATCTGACCTGTCTCAATTTATGCGCTTATAGCTCAGTGATGCTTCAACGTATGCTAGCGATTCTGAGATTGTTTTTTCGTCACATATGACACTTTATATTAGTAGCAAAATTTGGTCACTACTTTGTGTATTTGTTGTGAAAAACATCAAAATATCATGAAAAATTTTGCATTTTATGAACTTCTGAAATTCTCTGCTTCTAAAAAAGGAAGTCATAGCACATAAATTAGTTGCTAAATCACATTACCAATATGTCCTCTTTATTCTGGCATAATTTGGGAAACATATTTTACTTTTTTAGGGTGTTATGGGCCTTAGAAATTTATTAGCAAATTATCACATTTTGTGAAAATTTCCAAAACTGATTTATTTTAGGGACCAGTTCTTTTTTTAAATGGATTTAGAAGGCTTGTATACTGAAAACCCCCATAAGTGACCCCATTTTGGAAACTAGACACCTTAAAGAATTAATCTAGGGGTATAATGAGTATTTTAACCCTACAGGGGCTGGAGGAAAGTATTCACAATTAGGCTGGGTTCACACTACGTATATTTCAGTCAGTATTGTGGTCCTCATATTGCAACCAAAACCAGGAGTGGATTAAAAACACAGAAAGGATCTGTTCACACAATGTTGAAATAGAGTGGATGGCCGCCATATAACAGTAAATAACGGCCATTATTTCAATATAACAGCCGTTGTTTTAAAATAACAGCAAATATTTGCCATTAAACGGCGGCCATCCACTCAATTACAACATTGTGTGAACAGATCCTTTCTGTGTTTTTAATCCACTCCTGGTTTTGGTTGCAATACTGACTGAAATATACGTAGTGTGAACGCAGCCTATGGCTGGGTTCACGCTAAGTATTTTTCAGTCAGTATTGTGGTCCTCATATTGCAACCAAAACCAGGAGTGGATTGAAAACACAGAAAGGCTCTGTTAACACAATGATGAAATTGAGTGGATGGCCGCCATTTAATGGCAAATATTTGCTGTTATTTTAAAACAACGGCTTATATTGAAATTATGGCCATTATTTACAGTTATATGACGGCCATCCACTCAATTTCACTATTGTGTGGACAGAGCCTTTCTGTGTTTTTAATCCACTCCTGGTTTTGGTTGCAATATGAGGACCACAATACTGACTGAAATATACGTAGTGTGAACCCAGCCTATGGCCGTAAAAAAATCAAAAATTTAAATTTTCAAATAATATATACGTTTAGATTAAAGTTTCTCATTTTCAAAAGGGACATGAGAAAAAAAGCATGCCAAAATTTGTAAGGCAGGTTCTCCTGAATAAAACGGTACCCCATATGTGGGTGTAAACCACTGTATGGGCACACAGCCGGTCTCAGAAGGAAAGGAGCGCCAATTAGCATTTTCAGTTCAGATTTTGCTGAAGTAGTTTCTGAGCGCCAGGTGCGTTTGCAGCGCCCCTGTAGTGTCCTCAGAAGAGAACCCCCCCAAAAGTCACCCCATTTTGGAAAGGACACCCCTCGAAGAATTCATCTTGGGGTGTGGTGACCATTTTGACCCCACAGGTATTAGAGGAAAGTATTCAAAATAAGACAGTAAAATTGAAAAACTAGAATTTTTCCAATAATATGTTCGTTTAGTTTGAAATTTCTCAATTTCACTAGGAACAGGGGAGAAGATGCATGCCCAAATCTGTAACGCAGGTTCTCCTGAGTACAACGGTACCCCATATGTGGGCATAAACCACTGTACGGGCACACAGCAGGGCTCAGAAGGGAAGGAGCGCCAATTAGCATTTTCAGTGCAGATTTTTCCGAAGAAGTTTCTGAGCGCCAGGTGCGTTTGCAGCGCCCCTGTAGTGTCAGCAGAATAGAACCCCCCCAAAAGTCACCCCATTTAGGAAAGTACACCCCTCAAAGAATTCATCTTGGGGTGTGGTGAGCATTTTGACCCCACAGGTATTAGAGGAAAGTATTTAAAAGTAGAGAGTAAAAAAGAAAAACTCGAATTTTTCCAATAATATGTTCGTTTAGTTTGAAATTTCTCAATTTCACGAGGAACAGGAGAAAAAATGTACCCAAAAATTTATAACGCAGGTTCTCGTGAGTAGAACGGTACCGCATATGTGGGCATAAACCACTGTATGGGCACACAGCCGGGCTCAGAAGGGAAGGAGCGCCAATTAGCTTTTTCAGTGCAGATTTTGCTGAAGATGTTTCTGAGCGCCAGGTGCATTTGCAGAGCCCCTGTAGTACCAGCGGAGTAAAATCACGCCATAAGTCACCCCATTTTGGAAAGTACACCCCTCAAAGAATTCATCTTGGGGTGTGGTGACCATTTTGACCCCACAGGTATTAGAGGAAAGTATTCAAAAGTAGACAGTAAAAATGAAAAACTCAAATTTTTCCAATAATATGTTCCTTTAGTTGGAAATTTCTAAATTTCACGAGAAAATGTACCCCAAAATCTGTAACGCAGGTTCTCCTGAGTAGAACAGTACCCCATATGTGGGCATAAACCCCTGTATGGGCACACAGAGGGGCTCAGAAGGAAGGGAGCGCCGATTTGCTGGAGCAAAACCGCAGCTAGAAACAGTTATTAGAATAGCGCAGTTACTAAAATACAATAAAAAAATTAGATTACAGGTAATGTGGGGTGGTTACGGGTAATCTGCGGTGGTTACGGGTAATCTGCGGTGGTTACAGACAATCTGGGGTGATTACAGGTAACCTGCTGTGGTTACGGCCAACGTGGGGTGGTTACGGACAATCTGGGTTGGTTACGGATAAACTGAAGTGCTTATATGTAATTTGGGTTGGTTACGGCAATCTGGAGCGGGTCTTTGGCAATTTGGGGTGGTTAGAGGCAGTGTGCGGTGGTTAGAGGCAACGTGCGGTGGTCAGTGCCAATGTGTGGCGGTCAGTGGCAATGTGCGGAGGTCAGTGGCAACGTGTGGCGGTTAGTGGCAACGTGCGGCGGTCAGTGGCAACGTGCGGTGGTTACATGTAATCTGGCGTGATTACGGGAAACCTGGGGCGGTTAGGGGCAACGTGCGGTGGTTACGGGTAATCTGGTGTGATTACGGGCAACCTGGTGCTGTTAGGGGCAACGTGTGGTGGTTACGGGTAATCTGGTGTGATTACGGGCAACCTGGGGCGGTTAGGGGCAACGTGCGGTGGTTACGGGTAATCTGGTTTGATTACGGGCAACCTGGGGCGGTTAGGGGCAACGTGCGGTGGTTACGTGCAATCTGGCGTGATTACAGGCAACGTGCGGTGGTTACCGGCAACGTGCAGTGGTTACGGCAAAGTGCGGTGGTTAAGTGTAATCTGGCGTGGTTACGGGTAATCTGGTGTGATTACAGGCAACCTGGTGTGATTACAGGCAACGTGCGGTGGTTACGGGCAATGTGCGGTCTCTGTCACTTTAAATTTTCAGAGCTGGCTGGTTGTGGCGCGCATGCGCACTTCATAACCAGCCAGGACACCGAAGAGGAAGGAGCTCCGTGGATCCGGTGAGTATATGGGGAAGGGCGGGTGACTGGGGGACGGGGGTGACTGGGGGGGTGGGGGGCGACACTGTAACACTTTTTATCCCCTGTCACCAATGATTTATGGTGACAGGGGATAAAAAGTGCCGGCAGCACTGGGAACAGGCGATCAGCGGTATATAGTATATACCGCTGATCGCCTGTTCCGGGACCCCACAGGGGGGTCCCCGATCACTGCCCCATGCTCTCCGCTACCTCCGGTGGCGGAGAGCATGGGGCTTTGATCATTTTTTCATTTCCATCCCTGCGAACAAACATCGCTTGTTCGCAGGGATGGGGGCGGCCATCTTGGATCTGATGGCTGCCCGGGGAGGAAGCGGGTTAGTGATCGGGGCACTAGGGGGGCTGATCTGGGGTCTGATTATTACATTTTCATCTCTCCCCACCGTGGATTCACGGTGGGGGGAGATGACAGCTGTCGGCGGCGCCGGTACCGGAGATCGCCGTTATAACGTTGATAGCGGCGATCTCCGGTACCGGCGGCAGGGGAGGGGGGGCCGCGGGACACAGTGACAGTGGCGGCGGGAGGAGGCAACGTGCTGCAGCCTCCTCCCACCACCAGATCGGCGGCAAACATCACATCTCCCCCATAGACGCTGCGGTCGCATCAAGCGCGGCGTTTATGGGGTTAACTGCCCGGGGGGAGCACGGCTCCCCTCCGGGCAGAGGCAGCAGGAGGATGTGGTGTGATACTGCCTCCTCCCGCTGCCCGATCTCACTTACCGACAGCGGGGGGAGGCAGGAACAACATGACTTTTGGGGAACATCATGTTGCATTAACTACCTACTTTACGTGACGTTCCCCAAACGTCATTTTGCGGCAAGGGGTTAAAGACAATGGGGGAGATTTGTCAAGACAGATGTCTCAGACCAGTAGGTGGAGTTGGAGCTGGTGTAGATTCCAGAAATGATTCCACTCCACACTCTACGTCTCAGTAAGAGAGTAAAGGCCCTCTTCCACAGGCCGACGAGAAGAGCAAAGAGCGCTGTCAGCGTAGAATAGCGGTGGCAGCAGGCAGGTGAGTGCAGGAGGGGAGCTGTGGGGGGGCTGCCCGGGTGATCGCTAGATTGTCCGGCAGCCCATAGAGGATAGGTGGTCTGCTGCTGCGGCTCCTATTTCACAGGGCGACTGCAGCAGATCGCTGCTATTAGACTTACATTATGAGCCCGACACATGACATAGAATAAGGAGAGGACCGTGCTGGGCATTGACTTCTCTAGGATTGTTCTCACGATCGGTACGGGTCTAAACACTCCAACTTTTGACATGTCTCTATGACATTCAAAAACAGAAAGAGTGCAACTGCAACCTGCAAGTGACAGGCCATGCTGTGTACATTTCCCCCATTGTACACAGGATATAAAACTGGCAAACAATTTGATCAAATAGAGTGTTTTATTCACCACATTAAGGTGACCTCAGAAACAGATGGTTCCCAACACTGTCCTTTTTGTTTTGCAATGTCTCTATGACAGGTCTTTTTTTTTTTTTTTTTTTAACAACAATGACACTTTAAGCCTGCATACAGTATAAATAGTGATACATATGGCATGACCCCTGGCATGCAGCCATGCCCACTGTCTTGCCCCTTTGGAATAAGCAGCAGAGAAAGCAAATTTTTTTTTTTTACAAAATTTTCTGAAATTTTATAACCACTAATACCATGACCACAACTGGTTAGAAATATACAACAAAACTTCAAATCAATCCATATGATCTGACATACCACCGATATAACCTTATTCAAGAGTGAGTCTGTTCACATCTACATTAGCATCAAAGGGCCCTATTCCACAGGAACGATAATGGGGCCGATTCGGCCGATTATCACTCGGTGGAATAGAGAGAACGATCAGCCGATGATCGTGTCATCGGCTGATCGTTCATTTAGGGCCAGACCTAAAATCATCGGCCCCCCACCGCGCATCGCTACGGTGGAATAGTGGTGCGCAGCAGGCGACCGACGATTTGAGAAGCGCAGCATACATTACCTGCAGGGCTTCTCCTCCGCTCCGTCTTCCTCCAAGGGGTCCCGCGCACTCTGGCTTCAGAATGGCCTGTCAGCTGACGGAGCGCTCAGCCAATCACAGGCCGGGACCGCAGTGGCCTGTGATTGGCTGAGTGACCTCTCAGCTGACAGGCCATTCTGAAGCCAGAGCGCACAAGACCCAGGGAGGAAGACAGACTGGAGGAGAAGCCCTGACAGGTAATGTATGCTGCAAGGGCTGCAAGGACATCGGTAACGATGTCCCTGCAGCCCTCGCTCAACGATCATCGGGCCGTGGAATAGGCCCAGTAAACGAGCGGCGATTTAGCAGATCAGCGCTCGTTTACATCGTTGATCGGGCCCTGCTCGGCCCGTGGAATAGGACCCGAAGTCTTTGTCTGTAGACAAGAAAGGTGTACTAACAGACCTTGATTCCCTGCAGCTCCTATTGTGATGTCATCTGATCCCTCCTTGTCATTCTCCACCCCACATACAGGAGCAGAAAAGCAAGTGTGAACATTGCAAGGTGCCACTCTATGTGTCCAAGCAGAAATCTGTGTATAGCCACGGTCTTAAATACTTACTATGTTCAGTATCATAAACCATTATCGTACAATAAATTCATCTACTACCGCTTCTTCCACAAAATTAGATGGTACCTTATATTCCCCCCCCCCCCCAAAAAAAGGCACTATGTCTTATTTCTGGGGGATCTCTTATTTCTCTCACCCCAGCCCCTGGAGGGAGAGAAATAAGAAATCCTCCCCAGACCTCCCTGGAATACTCACTAAGAGTGCATTAGTGGCGGGTCAGCGTGGGTCAGGCATGTGGCGTCATGTGCAGCGGTGGTGTGATGTGCAGTGGTGTGTGGAGGATGTGGGGGCCATGAACCAGTCTGCATTTCCTGTTTAGGAGGTCCACAAGGGCAGCGGGGGGTGGCAACGGGCAGCCTTACTTTCATGGGCGCCTTACTTTTGCAGGTGCCCTAGTTTAGAGTAGGGGGTGCCTTATTTTCAGGGTGATGCCTTACTTTAGGTTAGAGCAGCGTTTCCCAACCGGGGTGCCGTGGCACACTGGGGTGCCGGGAGAACCCGTCAGGGCTGCCGCGGGATCCCGGTGGGAAATGTGCGCTGTCTCTTTAAGCATCCCGAGAAGCTGTGGCCGCGCAGCTTCTCGGGATGCTTGAAGCACCTTCATGTTCCGCCCGCACTATGAGCGGGCGGAACATTAAAGTAAGCAGAATATAGGAGCAGAAAGTGTCAGCGTCCTGCTCCTATATTCACTCCCATAGGCTGCCGGCACTTCATGCCAGAAGCCTATGGGAGGCCGGGACGTGACCTCTCCGGCAGGCGTGATGATGTGACATCATCACGCCTGCCGGATGTCCCGACCCCAAAGCTCGCAAGATGGAGCCCGAAGAGGAGGAGAGCTGCTGCCTACAGCCACAGCGCGGATTAGGTGAGTATTCATGTTTGTTTTTTTTAGGGGCAGAGCAGGGGGCATTATTAGTTCATGGGGGGCACCTCTGGGGGCATTATTAGTATATGGGGGCACCTCGGGGGCATTATTAGTATATGGGGGCACCTCTGGGGGCATTATTAGTATATGGGGCACCTCTGGGGGAATTATTAGTTCATGGGGGCACCTCTGGGGGCATTATTAATTCATGGGGGCACCTCTGGGGGCATTATTAGTATAGGAAGGCCACCCCTGGGGCATTATTAGTATATGGGGGCACCTCTGGGGGCATTATTAGTTCATGGGGGCACCTCTGGGGGCATTAGCTCATGGGGGCACCTCTGGGGGCATTATTAGTATATGGGGGCACCTCTGGGGGCATTATTAGCTCATGGGGGAACCATTAGCTCATGGGGGCACCTCTGGGGGCATTATTAGTATATGGGGGCACCTCTGGGGGCATTATTAGTTCATGGGGGCACCTCTGGGGGCATTATTAGTTCATGGGGGCACCTCTGGGGGCATTATTAGTTCATGGGGGCGCCTCTGGGGGCATTATTAGTTCATCACAGCAGGGGATCCTACTTACAGGGGGCACAGCAGGGAATCCTACATACAGGGGGCATCCCACATTCCTACTCGCTTTACTGCACATAACACCAAACAGCGCAGTTACTATGGGAGCCGACCGGAGGGAGAAAGGGAAGGAAGGTGCTAGAAATGTGCGGAGCCTAAATTGTTTGTCTCGCAGGTTCTGAAGAGATGAAAAGTAGCTGGAAGAAATCATCATGGCGGATGGAGAGGAAAAGGGAAAGTGACGCCTGAGATCAAAGAAGACGTCACCTGTGAGTCACTGTACGACGGTTTTCTTATTCTGTAGAACATTATTTAGTAGGGGTGCCCCGAGGAAATTTTTTTTTCCAAGGTGTGCCCCGAGGGGGAAAAGGTTGGGAAGCACTGGGTTAGAGGTTAGAGTAGCTGGGGTGTCTTATTTTAGGAGGGTGTTTTATTTTCGAGGAAACAAGGTAGGTATTAACCGTTTAGCACGTAACTCTATTGCTCACCCTTCCTCTAATACATGGGTCTCAAACTCGCGGCCCTCCAGCTGTTGCAAAACTACAATTCAATCAGGCCTGGGACAGCCAAAACAAGCTAATAAGTCTCTGATAATATAAGACAGTACACTTAGCCCATCATCAGCCATTCCTAATGTCTGCGACATAATTGGTGAGCTCGGAGCCCTGGGAAACTAACGTCTGCTGGAAAACGTTGCAATTCATTCTGGAGGGGATGCAGTATATTGATTCCAGTCGTCTAGGTTAATTTCCTTAAAGAAGATGTGTGATTTTTACTTAACTAATAAACACTGGCATAATTATAGTGCTAACAGCACCATATGTTAGTAAGTCCTGGGGGAACGTGTTAAAAAAACACATGGTCTTCAATATGCCTTTTGAAAAAATAAATGAAAGCTTCTTAAGGAACTTTCTGCAAATTCTAAACAATGAGTGTTTTTTTTTTTATCAACGGGTGTAAAAATTTTTATAACTATATATATATATATATATATATATATATATATATATATGGATACACCAGCAGCACTCGGTTCAATAAAGTTCAAAACGTGAATTTATTCCATATAAAGGGGTGTGTTTCAACCGCCTCTCGCGGTCTTTTTCAAGCATATATATATATATATATATATATATATATATATATATATATACTGTATGTATATATATATATATATATATATATATATATATATATATATATATATATATATAAAACAAAGGTAATCCGAGGCGGCACTCCAGGTATAAAGTGAATGAAAAAAAGTTTTATTCACCCATAAATGTGCAACGTTTTGATCTCTCGTTAAAAAAGATCGAAACGAGAGATCGAAACGGTGCAAATTTATGGGTGAATAAAACTTTTTTCATTCACTTTATACCTGGAGTGCCGCCTCGGAAAACCTTTGTTGTGGATCTGGAAGCCTAGGTCTGGCTACCAGAGGCTGTGCACCCACCTGAGCCTTGAGCCTGCACAGTGCCGTCCTGCAACCTTTTCTTCTTTTTATATATATATATATATATACATACACTCACCGGCCACTTTATTAGGTACACCATGCTAGTAACAGGTTGGACCCCCTTTTGCCTTCAGAACTGCCTCAATTCTTCGTGGCATAGATACAACAAGGTGCTGGAAGCTTCCTCAGAGATTTTGGTCCATAGTGACATGATGGCATCACACAGTTGCCGCAGATTTGTCGGCTGCACATCCATGATGCCAATCTCCCGTTCCACCACATCCCAAAGATGCTCTATTGGATTGAGATCTGGTGACTGTGGAGGCCATTGGAGTACAGTGAACTCATTGTCATGTTCAATAAACCAGTCTGAGATGATTCTAGCTTTATGACATGGCGCATTATCCTGCTGAAAGTAGCCATCAGATGTTGGGTACATTGTGGTCATAAAGGGATGGACATGGTCAGCGACAATACTCAGGTATGCTGTGGCGTTGCATCGATGCTCAATTGGTACCAAGGGGCCCAAAGAGTGCCAAGAAAATATTCCCCACACCATGACACCACCACCATCAGCCTGAACTGTTGATACAAGGCAGGATGGATCCATGCTTTCATGTTGTTGACGCCCAATTCTGACCCTACCATCCGAATGTCGCAGCAGAAATCGAGACTCATCAGACCAGGCAACGTTTTTCCAATCTTCTACTGTCCAATTTCGATGAGTTTGTGCAAATTGTAGCCTCAGTTTCCTGTTCTTAGCTGAGCGGAGTGGCACCCGGTGTGGTCTTCTGCTGCTGTAGCCCATCTGCCTCAAAGTTGGAGGTACTGTGCGTTCAGAGATGCTCTTCTGCCTACCTTGGTTGTAACGGTTGGCTATTTGAGTCACTGTTGCCTTTCTATGAGCTTGAACCAGTCTGCCCATTCTCCTCTGACCTCTGGCATCAACAAGGCATTTCCGCCCACAGAACTGCCGCTCACTAGATGTTTATTCTTTTTCGGACCATTCTCTGTAAAGCCTAGAGATAATTGTGCGTGAAAATCCCAGTAGATCAGC
Source organism: Dendropsophus ebraccatus (assembly GCF_027789765.1). NCBI lineage: Eukaryota > Metazoa > Chordata > Amphibia > Anura > Hylidae > Dendropsophus > Dendropsophus ebraccatus. Next base: position 88,367,497 of record NC_091464.1, on the reverse strand, counting down.
AGTTTCTGAAATACTCAGACCAGCCCTTCTGGCACCAACAACCATGCCACGTTCAAAGGCCCTCAAATCACCTTTCTTCCCCATACAGATGCTCGGTTTGAACTGCAGGAGATTGTCTTGACCATGTCTACATGCTAAATGCACTGAGTTTCCGCCATGTGATTGGCTGATCAGAAATTAAGTGGTAACGTGCAGTTGGACAGGTGTACCTAATAAAGTGGCCGGTGAGTATATATATATATATGTGTGTGTGTGTGTATATATAGTGAAAAATTAGGGCTGTGATAAAATAATGTATCACACTCTAATGTCTCCCCCTTAAACTAGGGTGTTTGTAAGAGTCCACAATACTAGTGATTAAATTGGTGCAATAGCACCCAGTGAGCGATCCCTTAACCTTTATGACCTTTCAAACAATGTGTAGAAAGAAAGTTTGCACTCTGTTTGTTTCTGTCATAACTTTTGTCATGTCAGCAGAACAAAAATTATTGATTGCAGTGAGTCTCACGGTATGGTGGTATTAGTCACTATGTGGGGGTAATGTCGGTGGTTGTAGAAATCACTATGGGGTGAAGGTATGGTGATAGTATTATTTACTTATATACTGGTATTATATACTGATCTTTACTGGATTTGGTCATTAACAGTGTGACGGCATGATATAAATTCACTTCTGGCTTCTGCAGTGTATAGTGCTAGCCTATGATTATGTGAATAGCAGTTAGAAAAATGTATGGTGTGGTCATGGGGCGTGGCTATGGGCGTGGTTATGGGGCATGGCTATGGGCATGGTTATGGGGCATGGCTATGGGCGTGGTTATGGGGCATGGCTATGGGCATGGTTATGGGGCATGGCTATGGGCATGGTTATGGGGCATGGCTATGGGCATGGTTATGGGGCATTACTATGGGCGTGGTTATGGGGCATGGCTATGGGCGTGGTATATGAGGTGTTACATGTTACCACTGTCCCTTTTGCTCTCTGCAAAAGTTGGTAGGTGTGGTCACTGTTATCACTGTAACAAATTTAGGAGCAGCATATTTTTTTTTTCTTTGTAACTTTTTCAAGAACAGTATGTCCTACAGAGCTTAAAGGGTGGTGTCATAAAGCGAAGAAGGTAAAATAAGATGTGTACCACTGTGCCATATATATACACTACCGTTCAAAAGTTTGGGGTCACCCAAACAATTTTGTGTTTTCCATGAAAAGTCACACTTCTTCACCACCATACGTTGTGAAATGAATAGAAAATAGAGTCAAGACATTGACAAGGTTAGAAATAATGATTTGTATTTATAACATTGTGTTTACATCACACTTTGCTTTCGTCAAAGAATCCTCCTTTTGCAGCAATTCCAGCATTGCGCACCTTTGGCATTCTAGCTATTAATCTGTTGGGGTAAGCTGGAGAAATTGCCCCCCACGCTTCTAGAAGCAGCTCCCACAAGTTGGATTGGTTGGATGGGCACTTCTGGCGTACCATACGGTCAAGCTGCTCCCACAACAGCTCAATGGGGTTCCGATCTGGTGACTGCGCTGGCCACTCCATTACCGATGATAGAATACCAGCTGCTGCTTCTGCTGTAAATAGTTCTTGCACAATTTGGAGGTGTTTAGGGTCATTGTCCTGTTGTAGGATGAAATTGGCTCCAATCAAGCGCTGTCCACTGGGTATGGCATGGCGCTGCAGAGTGATGGCCTTCCTTATTCACAATCCCTTTTACCCTGTACAAATCTCCCACCTTACCAGCACCAAAGCAACCCCAGACCATCACATTACCCCCACCATGTATAACAGATGGCGTCAGGCATTCTTCCAGCATCTTTTCATTTCTTCTGCATCTCACAAACGTTCTTCTTTGTGATCCAAACACCTCAAACTTGAATTCATCCGTTCACAACACTTTTTTCCAGTCTTCCTCTGTCCAATGTCTCTGTTCTTTTGCTCATCTTAATCTTTTTCTTTTATTGGCCAGTCTCAGATATGGTTTTTTCTTTGCCACTTTGCCCTGAAGCCCAAAATCCCGCAGTCGCCTCTTCGCTAGAATAGTCATTTACCACATTAGCAATGTATAGAGTGTATTTCTTTAAAGTTAGGACTAGTTTAAAGTTATCTTCATTGAAAAGTACAGTGCTTTTCCTTCAAAAATAAGGACATTTCAATGTAACCCCAAACTTTTGAACGGTAGTGTATATATATATTACAGCAATTATGCTGGTTTTAGTAAAGACGCTCTCTGAACGGTGACCCTTTAAACCACAAGAAAGTGAAAACCTGGCTGGCCATTACCAAGGGCAGCAGGTGCTATGAAACTAACCAGCACAGGAGATTAGTGAGTCTAGATCTCTCAAATGAAACATATTAAGAAATGCTTGTTAATTTGGAATATATATTTTTTTATTTAACATAATGCATTACTATAGAGCTAGTTTTCTTTGAGGCACTACCCCTTTAAGCTTAGTCTAAAACCTTCCCATGTGTCTGTTTTACCTATGTGCCAAAATTTGGAGCAGATTGGCTCAGCCGTTTGCCCATGCATAAAGGACAGACAACAGATGTCAGGTAACAGACATACATTTTATATATGCAAATAATACTACCATTTATTAATCAGTATCTAAATAATACTTCTTTAAAGAGTACTGTAGTATTAAAAGTACAGACCACCGATAAATACATGATAAAAGTTTTGATTGGTTAGAGGTCTGAGTGTTCACACTGTGACAAATCAGGAAAACTCCCAGCTCAGTGTCACGAAACCCAGGGGGCAATATTCCTAGATTCACTGACTTTGAGAAAATCGTGATGGTGTCTACATGGGGTTTTGGTTGATCTTTCTGATGTCAACCATCATTCTTTTGAATGCACTTACTAGGCAGAATCCTACTCCACACTGATGAGGGGCAAATTCCCCCGAAACAGCTGTCTGTGGATTAATACCTTGCTTGGGTGGTTTCCTTGACTTTAGACATTCCTTGACTTGGTTGTTCTTTTACTGTAAAAGGTCTAGCTAGCTCACTGATGTTGCAAAACATGTGATGGTGTCTGCACAGTGTTTTGGTTTATCTCACTGAGGTCAACCATCATTCTTATAAATCTAACCTAGGCAGACTTTCATCTTAAGTCTGTAAGGTTGGTCTAGGTCGCAGACACAGAGGGGGCAGAGGAGCATGCATGGTTCTACTGATCAGTCAGGGTCCCTGATCAATAAAAACTTTTGACATGGCCAGCTAAAAAGTTTCCAGCGGCTGTGTGAAGAATTCCCCATCCCTAGGACACATTTTTACAAATACCTCCAGTTACGCCATGCGTGTGATAGTGAGGGGGACATTTTGTCCCGGGAGCGGGTAATTATTCCGCCTATCCATATAGTGGGTGCATCTACTTCCACATCTGGTCTCATTTCCTTGCTATATATCCACTTGCACGACAAATTTTTAGAAAAACATTCGTTGACCATAAAGGAGAAGTGGGAGGCTGACTTGGGTCCCCTGGAGGATGAGTTATGGAAGGAAATTTTGGAGATGACGCCCCAGTTGTCCGTGGGGGAGCAGCACCGACTGTCCCATTTGTACCTGTTACACCGTGTCTATAGAACTCCGGAGTTCTTACTTAGAGTGGGACTTCATCCCGATGTCCTGTGTCCTTGGTGCCGGAGAGACGAGGGAGGGATCATGCACATGTTCTGGCGGTGCCCAAAATTAATGAGGTATTGGCAAGAGGTTGCTTCAATTATCCACAAAGTCTATTCTGTTCACCTTGAACAGTCTCCCTTAGATTGCATCTTAGGCTACGTAGAGGACATAGCCTTACCCAATCCTGGTAAAGTAGCTGTTGCTAGGATCTTGTATATGGCTAGAAAGCTGATAGCTCAATCCTGGCTTGACCAGGACCCTCCGACGAGTACTGTCTTTGTAGCTAAAGTTAACTGGCTCATTGCCAATGATAAATATGCCTATGAAAAGCGGGAGGCGATGAAAAAATTTGAGAAGATCTGGGCCCCTTGGCTAGATACCCCCGGTATGGCGCCGCCGTCACTTACTAGAGGCAGGCTCTCTCCCTCAACGGCCACCTAGACATATGTCCAGGAGTTTCTGCTTATAATGGAGGTTATAGAGCCTATCTAATGGTTTACTGTCTTTACTGCTGCGTACCCCTCCTCTTCTGAAGGGTTACCCTTTCGGACTATTTTGGTTGTTGCCAATTTGTTGTTTTTACTTTCTGCTCTGTACTGTTTTGCGCAGGGTTTGGGCTACTGTACTGGCCACCCTGTGGTTATGTGTCTTTCAAAAAAATACAAAACCTTTAATAAAAACTATTTGATTAAAAAAAAAAAAAAAACTTTTGACATGTCTCTCCGACACTTTAACTTGTTCCAAGGATTTCTGCCCTAAGTGCCCTGTTTGACAAGTTTGCCAATCCCTAAACTGAGACTGACCCCGGTGACCTCTGCATGTCAACACTGTGCCAAATCTTTGCAAACTACTGTTTTTTTTTCATTGCAAAAAGAAGCCAATGATATGGAGTAAAATTTATTTTTTTAACCACAAAATTGTGCAACACATTTCAGGCCCTCAGAAGTCACCTTCTTGCTCTACACGAAAAAACAGGCTACATGGCAAAATGATACGGTGAATGAATTCTCTGGAGAGCCCTTAAAGCTGCAGTGTTACACATCTGTATTATGAAAGCACTTGGCTGGATATTAGGTGAAACAGATAGGCTATTTACATGAAAAGAGACTACTGCATAGATATATGAACCCCACATTACCTGTAAATATCGAAACAAATATTTACTGTGAAGCAATAAAAGGAATTCAATTTAGATTCTGTTTGTTGTGGAGCAGTCTCACCCTTAATCCAAAACTTTTTTTTTTTAATATTCATCAGCCAAAACTCAATATACCATGCTTTACGTATGCATGTGTTCAAACTAAATTTGCAAACGTGAGATTTAATTATCCTACTTAAATGCGGTAAGATTAGGCAATTGCCGCACAGATTTATGTGAATGAATATTCCAAAAACCGGAAAAGGCAAGCAATGCCGAAACACAACTAAATAACTTTCGCAGGCAGAATTTTAACACGTTAGTGTCAGAGCGGCCGCCGAATTAATGGCATCGGGTTTGGATCTAATCCAAATTACAATTTTAGGGAATTGATTTTCTCTTAGTGATTAAACGAAGTAACTAAGGTCATCACACTATTAAATATGAGATTCCGCGCACGTGATTGATCGTAATCTCTCTGTAAATCCTTTTGATTTAAAGATTAATGTTTATTCTTTGCTTTGAATTTATTGTCCATTTGTTTTCTTAATTAAAATGAAGACGAAAGATAGATAGTTACCAAACATCCCGGAGTGCCGTCGCTTACTTTGTTAAATGGGGCACATTTTTCATGGCAGTTATACATCTAGAAAGAGCTATATCACCCTTAAGACCCCGTAAGATAAATGTTATGATCATTTTGTTCTTCGACTGATATTCCTTCTGATTGGCAAACACATCTTGTGAAAGTCATATCGCATTGTATTGGAATTCATCTTCCTCCTATGGTGTCATAAACGTCTAGTTCCTCTACTTAATTCAGATGATTCCTTCATAAATATCTTGGATATCTTAACTTGTCTGATGTCTGGAAGCCTATGGGACTTATTTATGTTGGTGCAGCCTAGATCCATCACAAGGTGGAACATGTTGCATTGTGGATACAGACCATATTGAGCACATGTTGCGTTCTCGACTTTTTTCCCCCCACAAACTTAATTCTCATAAACGGTATATTCACCTAAATATACAAATGTACTAAAAGTTTCTTCTAATTGAGGTGGTTTAGTTGTGACAAACTACATGTCCAACAGTTTCCACCACATTTATAGGGGTGGAGGGGTAATATGAAACCACTACTCTTAATCAGAACATGGTCAGAGCTTGTTGATCATGGTGGTGGTCTTGTTCTACCATTGTTCGCCAGAAACAAAGGATTTTATAAAGCAAATGTCTATTCTGATGAACAATACTATGCTTACAAAGTCCTATTCTTATGATGTTTCCCTGGATGTTTGGAAGTTGTTATAATTTATTAGAATTGCAGAAAGTGAAACAAGAAAAGGAGAACTGTGTCGGATGTATGAGCTTGTGCTTTGTCTTCACTTTCATTGTGCTTAAAGGGGTTATCCAGCGCTACCAAAACATGGCCCCTTTCTTCTAGAGATAGAATGACTCTTGTCTCCAGTGTGAATAGGGTTTTGCAACTCAGTTCCTTTGAATTACAAACCACACCTGAACTGAAGACACGAGTGGTGCTGTCTCTGGAAGAAAGTAGCCATGTTTTTGTAGCGCTGGATAACCACCTTAAACCACAAGTCATCTGGGCTTCTCACTGCTCCTCCAACCCTAATTAATAACTCTCTCCAGGTTTGGGTATATAGAAATCTATCCATGGGAGGGGAGTGGTAAGCTGCAGCAAGACTGCACTGACCCTTATCTCTTGTGGAACAATAGGGATGGGTCGTGAAAATCCAAAACATCCAATCCTTCTCTATACCGACATCACCTTGATATCTTAAAGCCCTTTTCACAAACCGATTATTGTTAATGAGCGTTGTTCAGCGTTCCTAGGACGAAATTCACCCAATAATCGGCCCATTTAAAGGAGCCAGTGATCAGCTGACAAACAAGCAAACGGTCATTCATTGGCTGATTTTTTTCGTTTATAGAGCCGGCAAAATAATCGTTATCGGTTGCACATCTCGCTGTGTAAACAGGAGATGTGCGGCCAATAATAGTGTATTTAAATAGCCATACGACCTGTACAGCAATTGTTCTTAAGACCCGTCCATTTGATGGATTGTGCTGAGTAAAGGTACTGTAAGCGTACGCTGGCCTCCCACACCAGGCTGTGAAAAAGGGCCCTTAGGCAGTCAGCCAAACCTGCCAAAGGCAGCAGAATTACTTTAATTATCCAACCATAAACTTCTAGACCCAGGTCTTAGAGACTGTTCACTACTAACATTGTGTTCAGTGTTTAAAGGTGTTGTTGTTAGCAACAAGTAGAGATGTTAAGATCATGAAAAGGTTTGTATTTACAAAGGCATAAAGTTCACATGTAACAGATGTAGCATCTGCATACATGTGATTTTATACATGCTGTCATCTCTATAGGATCACCAGGAGGTTGGACTCTGTGAGTAATTAGCAAGTTACACTGAGACCACTTGTTAACACAAAACTGCCACATTATGTAATGAGATGATAACATGTGCTCTACAGCCAATGTTCGTGTGTAATTTATTTATACATTTTACAAATTATTCATTTTGATAAAAATAATCTTTAGGAAGTACCACAACAGAACTTTACATCATTATGACTTTTAAAATCTGAGTAGGGGATGTGATGTAAAGCAAGTTTGCTATTTACATTTATTTTTTTTTTTCAGTTATGCTGTAAAACAAAGCTTTATTTACTTGTATCCAGGTCCAGTCTCCTGAAGGCTGCTATATAACAGCTATACTTACTGTATCCAGGTCCAGTCTCCTGAGGGCAGCTATATAACAGCTAAACTTACTGTATCCAGGTCCAGTCTCCTGAAGGCTGCTATATAACAGCTAAACTTACTGTATCCAGGTCCAGTCTCCTGAAGGCTGCTATATAACAGCTATACTTACTGTATCCAGGTCCAATCTCCTGAAGGCTGCTATATAACAGCTATACTTACTGTATCCAGGTCCAGTCTCCTGAGGGCAGCTATATAACAGCTATACTTACTGTATCCAGGTCCAGTCTCCTGAAGGCTGCTATATAACAGCTATACTTACTGTATCCAGGTCCAGTCTCCTGAGGGCAGCTATATAACAGCTATACTTACTGTATCCAGGTCCAGTCTCCTGAAGGCAGCTGTATAACAGCTATACTTACTGTATCCAGGTCCAGTCTCCTGTAGGCTGCTATATAACAGCTATACTTACTGTATCCAGGTCCAGTCTCCTGAGGGCAGCTATATAACAGCTATACTTACTGTATCCAGGTCCAGTCTCCTGAAGGCAGCTGTATAACAGCTATACTTACTGTATCCAGGTCCAGTCTCCTGTAGGCTGCTATATAACAGCTATACTTACTGTATCCAGGTCCAGTCTCCTGAGGGCTGCTATATAACAGCTATACTTACTGTATCCAGGTCCAGTCTCCTGAAGGCTGCTATATAACAGCTATATTTACTTGTATCCAGGTCCAGTCTCCTGAAGGCTGCTATATAACAGCTATATGTACTTGTATCCAGGTCCAGTCTCCTGAAGACAGCTATATAACAGCTATACTTACTGTATCCAGGTCCAGTCTCCTGAGGGCAGCTATATAACAGCTATACTTACTGTATCCAGGTCCAGTCTCCTGAAGGCTCCTATATAACAGCTATACTTACTGTATCCAGGTCCAGTCTCCTGAAGCTTTTTAGTCTTGTGCTGGTTGTAAAAAAAACAGACATAACTAAACTCAGGAAGTGTGGCTACTAAACAGTGTCATTGCTCAATGCATTCATTAATCAAATTACTGCCTTCTCAGTGTGCAGATGACCGGGACTTTCTGTGATTCGTGTCTTAAAAAAAAATTGATTAAACAAATGTCCATGTTTTCCTTGATAACTAAAAAAATTAATGTAAATTGCATTATATGAATTATATCACATCTACTGCTGATTAACATTTCGAAAGTTCTAACAACAGGTATACTTTAACTTTTTTAAGTCAGGAAACACAGCAAGGTTAGTTAAGGCAAGTAATAGCAAAAACACACAAGCAAGCAAAGACAAGCTCAGTAACCGTCCAGGTACAGGCAGACACAGAGACCTTAAATAGGAGACCGGGAACGTGGTCCAAAAGGCGACTGGACCAAAGACAGAACAGAAACAGCAAAGGGAATGGAGAGATCATCTGTCAATCACAGAGGCAAAACCAGGTTAACCATGACATGACCAGAGGAAACATAGCAGAGCAAACACTGGTGGGGCAGATCACAATCAGCAGAACAGAGGAATAAAGACAGTGTTCAGACTAGGCCCAGACAAAGGCAAATAAAACATAGAATAGGTAGAAAATTATGGCCAAAAGCACAGACTCAGTCGTACTTTACGCACGAGCATTGGGCCAAAGTACCATCATGCGCATTCATAACATAAATGGCCCATTTCCAAATTGGAAAACTGTCCAAAACCTAGAGCATGGAAGCTTCAACTACAAAGGTTTGGAGGCGGTCAGGATCTCTTCATAGGAAGTTACCTAAGTTTAGCCGAGAGATGTCTTTCGCTCTTCCAGAAAGAGCTAGAAAGCTTGAATTTTGAGAAACTTTCATTAAAATGAAAGGTCATCCTTTCATTGAGAGGTTAAGGTAAACTTTCTGCTCATTACTATCCAAGGAATATTTTATGATTGCTTAATTGTTCTACCATTGCAGCAGGGTAATTTTACCAAAACGGGGCGTCTCCGAGACCTGTTCTACAATATATTCAAAAGAATTTTACCTTGAAAAACTATATTTCCAGATTGGTAGAATATCTCCTAACGGAATGGAGTTTATATGAAGGCATAATTACATATCCACCATGACTCTTAATTTTAGAGTGTAATTAAATTGTAAATTTAGGATATGAGAATAGTGACCCTGGAGATACATAACAGACGTTTCATAAGTTGTTTAAACTTCTGGCAACAGCATTAAACATTTTAGTGGGAAAAATGAATGTAACTGAAGCTGGTGTTATATGAAGAACATTTTGTTGTTTTCATTTGTAAAAGAAAGAAAATCTGTCAAGAACCATTACTGTTGCTTTCGGGAGAAGCAGTCTATGGAAGCGGTTGTGTTTCTGCTGGAAGCCGTTGTATTTCTTGGTTTTCTACGGCTGCTGGGTAAATTTTCAATAAACATTTAAGGAGAAATTACAAAAGCCAAATGTAATTAGATTTTCACTACAATTGGTAGCCCTCTTATTGGGAGAGGTGTATGAAATCATGTTGACAGCATTAAAGGGGTATTTTAGGCATTCATATATTTCTTTTTTAGACATTGCTGGGGTTGCACAGAAAATACTATACAGGCTATTGTCATCTATCACCCTCCCTCACAGGTCCTCTTGTCATATTTTTGGGTGCCCCTGCTACACGCTTTGACCTCCTCTTTTAAGAGAGACTCATCTCTTAAGTAGTGACAGCCTGCTCAACCAATCACTGGCTGCAATGTAGTTCTGATTCAGTAATTGGCTGAGCTGGCTGTCCCTGCTCAAGTCTATCTCAGAAGTAGAAGTCAAAGAGTTCAGTGGGGGACCCGAAGATATAACAAAAGGACCAATGAGGAAGCATAATAAGTAGGTGACCTCTACTGCCTCGACAGACTAATCTCAGCAGTGACAGCCCGCTCAACCAATCATTGGTTTCAATGTTGTTCTCTCTCAGTGATTGGCTAAAGTGGCTGTTACTGCTCAAGTGCATCTCAGTAGTAGTGGTCATAGAGTTCAGCGGGGGACCCGAAGACGTAACAGGAGATCCAACGAGGGAGCGCGATAGGTGAGAATAGGCTGTTTATCATTTTCTATGGAACCCCAGCAATAAAAAAAACACAATGGTCTAAAGCAGGAATGGGGAACCTTCACCCTCCAGCTGTGGCAAAACTACAATTCCCACTAAGACTGGACAGCCTTGGGTATTACCACAGCTGGAGGGCCTAAGGGCCCTATTTGATTCGGCCGATTATCACTCGGGGGAATAGAGAAAGCGATCAGCCAATGATCGTGTCATCGGCTGATCATTTATTTAGGCCCAGACCTAAAATCATCGGTCACCCACCGCACATCGCTATGTGGAATAGCGGTGCGCGGCGGGCGACCGACGATCCAAGCAGCATACATTACCTTGCAGGGCTTCTCCTCCGCTCCGTCTTTCTCCCCGGGTCCCACGCGCAGCAGCAGCAGCTTCGGTGCGGCCTGACTGAGCTGTCAGACTGCTCAGCCAATCAAAGGCCAGGACCGCCACGGCCAGTGATTGGCTGAGCGGTCTGACAGCTCAGTCAGGCCGCTCCGGAGTTGATGCTCTGCTGCGGGACCCGGTGAGAAGGACGGAGCAGAGGAGAAGCCCTGCTAGGTAATGTATGGTGCAAGGGCTGTAAGGACATCGGTAACAATGTCCCTGCAGCCCTAGCGTAACGATCATCGGGCCGTGGAATAGCCCCAGTAAACGAGCGCTGATCTAGCAGATTGGCGCTCGTTTACATCATTGATCGGGCCTGTGGAATAGGCCCCTATGGTTCCTCATCCCTGGTCTAGAGTAACCCTTTAAAAGACCAGTATGGATAAGTAAGAGATAATACTGGTGCCAAATTGCAGTGTTTCCGATTTACACAGGGAAGCGACATTACAGCCAAGGGCTACAGGTGACTAGAGTTGATCTAACCTCAGGAAATCCTAGGTTGTATCGAACGCGAACATTCACAAACCTGCCGCATTTGATTGCGAAATCTTCTCGCTCCGTGGGAAAGGAGAAGACAGCCCAGGTACCGCCTGGAATTAAGGGATTCAGCCTAATAGGCTGATATCCCGCAATTACAGGCAGTACCCGGGCAGTCTCCTCCTTCCCCACGGACCGGGAAGATTTCGCAATCAAATGCGGCAGGTTTGTGAATGTTCGCGTTCGATACAACCTAGGATTTCCCGAGGTTCGATCAACTCTACAGGTGACATCTTCTCTTATTTGAGTTGTCTTTATCTGGTGATGAGAGCCATGGAGACTTCTATGAGTAAAATGGTATAATACTGAGCCATCAAGCGGGATGCTTGTGACATTTTCAAAATCACTGAGATAGATGATTGCCAAAAAAAGGGTGGGGTGGGAAAATCTGGGTTTGAGTTTTGCTTTTACTTATTAATATGAAGCTATTCTGCTTTATTTTTAGATTTCACTGTACAATAATAAATGGGTGCTCCGGCCATTTAATTTTTTTTTATACAGTATAGTGCTGGGGCTGCATAGAAAACAATCAACATCCTATTCTTTTCTAAACATACTGCAATGAGGTCCTCCTGTGGTGTCTTCAGATTCCCCACTGTACGCCTTCTGAGATGGACTCATCTAGGCAATTAAAGCCAGCTCAGCCAATCACATTAGATTCTATATTATGTTCCCACACACCCCTGCCCGCCCTGGATTGGAGTTATCCTTTAAGAAGTGTTGCTTTTTTCAGTCTGACACAGTGCTCTCTGCTGACATCTCTGGTCAAGACAGGAACTGTCCAGAGCAGGAGAGGTTTTCTATGGGAATCCCCATAGAAAACATCTTCTGCTCTGGACAGTTCCTGACATGGACAGAAGTGGCAGCAGAGAGCACTGTGTCAGACTGAAAAGAAAAAATAACTTCCTGTAGGGCATACAGCAGCTGATAAGTATGGGAAGACTTCAGATCTTTGAATAGAAATAAATTACAAATCTACAGTATATAACTTTCTGACACCAGTTGATTCAAAGAAAAAGATTTTTGCTGGACAATCCCTTTAAAGGCCCTATTACACCAACACATCTGACAAAGCCAAACCCAGGAACAGACTATATACAGAGAACAGGTCATAAAGGAAAGACTGGATTTCTCTTCTTTTCAAATCCACTCCTGGGTTTGGCTTCAAATCTTTGGCAGATAATCTGTCGTCAGATCTGTTGGTGTAATGGGGCCATAAGTCCAGTTCTGCCACCTTGTGACCTTCCCGCATCACTACAGAACTGTCTGAACACAATTCATAACAATGTGACTGCATAGGACATCTCAAGGACTTATATTTAGACGTGACTTTATGTTGCTGGGTATAATAAGAAAACAGGAACCATTCTGTCTATCACATAGATGTTGTCCCAGTTTTGCTGGTGACAGTTCAGCTGGTATCATATCCACTGGATCTGCATCGTTGTGCTGACACATCCCGCAGTAAAAGCTGTAAATATTCTTCTTCCGGAAAGTATGACAAATTGCTGAAGATAAGAGAGTGTTTGCAGCGCACACGGTACGGTGTAATCCTCTAATCATGTGTTTGTTTGCTTGTTTGTTTCACAGACTTGAAATGGAAGAATCTTGTGTCGACTTTATTTTATTCGATCTTTTTAGAGACTTTTCCTACAGTAAATATAAAATCTTCATCTAACATCTTCTGCCAATTTGTTAAAACTCTATTCAGCCTTTTCTTTACATTTCTCTTTAACACCTATTCCTCCTAACCTTCCCATAAACAGCAGACAGTGTATTCATTCATTATTTTGGGAAGAGGTAGGATATGCCATTACAAGTCAGCCCCCCCCCCCCCCCCCCCACACACACATACCTGCATTGGGAGACAGTGGGGAGACCCCTAAAGACGCTAATTTAGCCCACCCACATCTAATGTGTATGGTCAACATTAGTTAGAAATGTATATTGGAAATCCATCTGGCAAAAGACAGCCTTCCATTAAAATGCTCATAGGAATGTTCACACAATCTTGGATTCTTAAAGGGGTATTCTGCTCAAACATAACTTTTCATAAGTTGCTGCCCATGGTGAGACTAATAATTCCTTCCATACATGTTATTATTTAATCAGCCTCCTTCCCCCAGTTTTGAGCTGCTGTTTTAGGCTGAAGACACAAAAATCTCTCCATTTCCTCCTCCCTTCTGAGAGTCCCTGTCTGCAACTCTGTAATGCCAAAAGGAATAATCACAGTTAATTCATCAGCAACAGATAAACCTTCCCAGCTTTACAAAAAAAAAAAATACAATGTTGCCACTAGAGCCAGTCAGGGACTTGTTTATATCAGCTGTCTCAGAAGGGAGGGGGGAGGAGGGGGAGACAGAGAGAAAAGCTCACACACAGATTTTTGTGTCTTCAGCAGAAAGCAGGAGCTGAGAACTAGGGAAAGTATGGAAGGAATTGTTTGTCTCACCATGCGTAACATATCAAAAGTTATTTTTGAATGGAATACCCCTTTAACCTCTTAATGGGGCCAACACCATTGTAAAATTAACATGTGCAGACCCTGTAGCATGCTCTATGACATTGTTATAGTACGACCAAGCCTTCCCTACAAGGGAGATACAATTTCAAATACAGATTATGGCTATGTTCACACAACGTAAGAGACCACCCATTCCGTGACCTGGTCAGATGATCTTTGCAGCCGCAGAGCTATGATGTGGGCGCATCAGCGTGTGGGCGCCGCATCAGAGCTTCTCAAAGCACACAGTAAAGCGAGCGGTCGGAGCCGCTCGCTTCACTGTGTGAAACGACAGGGTTTTCTACGGCCACTATTCATTGAATTGCGGCCGCAGAAAACTGACATGTCAGTTATTTGTGGCCCCATATGGGACCCCGGCCGGAGCGTGTACGATGTGTATACGCTCCAGCCGGGATCCCAAAGCAGATAAGGCTATGTTCACAGGCGCATAAAGTACGGCCGTTGTTGCCGATGGCAACAACGGCCGTACTTATACGTAGTGTAAACAAAGCTTATGCATGGACAGGACAAAAAACACAGAAGAGATCACACAACTACTGAAGGCTGGGGGGCTTGCTACTCCTCTGAACAGTTTTTGACATAGACATTGGTGGCAGCCGGGAGCACCATGTCAGATGAAAAAGGATACACCACTTCCTGCAGGACATTCGAAAATGCCCAGATCCCAGGTGGTTACTGCTTCCTTGTAAAGTATCAACATAAAGGTATGCCCGCTAAGTCAGTCTCTGGCCATCACCTCCATGTGTTAGTACATTGACAGGAAGCATTGAACAGTAAGGACCTGAGCAGTGGGCACAGTTTTCAGAAAGCAGAGATAACTAAAACATTTTAGGCTATATTCACACAACGTATTATTTTTTTAAAGAAATGTAATGAAATGTATTGAAGTCAATGGAACAATGTCTGTTGCTTCCGTACAATGCATTGAACAAGGGCCGTTGTTTAATGCATTGCGTTAAAACAAAGGACGTTGTTCCGTTGACTTCAATGCATTTTATTGCAGTATTAAAAGAACTGCTGTTGTTTTCAAAAATAGTACATTGTGTGGAGCCAATAAATTGCCCATATTTCGACACAAATCTATAGAAGATGTAGATTTAATTTTCCCAAAATAAGCCATAAATAATGTTCAGTCGACTGACATACGAAGCGCCAATCTTAGTAAGGGTGGACCGTAACGTTTGACTAGGGGAAATAAACCTCCCATTCATTAGTCCCTCATAATTTCGGGGTAACCGCTAGCTATAAATGTGCCGTAGCCTATAACTCACCCTGGAATAACAATACAAAACTTATATCGCTACTATGGAGAAAGTAGCTGTGCAAAAAGTGACATTAATACTCGAGGGCAAGCTCATTTACTGCTTAAAAATATAGCAGTGTATTTAAGTATGCAGATTGTCTGGAGTGCAATATATGGAGATAAGGGAATGAAGTGGATGCAGATTAAAATATTCAAATGCATTTAAATTTATGCAGGTATTCGATGCTATCGCCACGTGCGAGCGCGGCTTCCTCTCCAAATGAGAATGCAGCTGGGAATTCTGAGACTGGAACTGTTGATGACATGTATTGTCATTATGCAGGAACATCTTGAACATCATGCTTCCCCACCCGCCTCCATCTATATATCATATATACCTTAAAGCCCCAGCGCCTCGTGCATCTACACACCAGCATACACAAATAAAACGCAAATTGTTTTACAAATTGATACAGAAATGACGCTAAGTATCTGTAATGTTTATTGGATTTAGAGACTTTGCAGTTTCTCCATTGTTGGAGGTTTTAATCAGTATCTTGGAACATGATTCCCTCTGTCATGGCAGTGTTATAGACTCAGATGTAGGGAAGCAGTTGTTAGTTTGCCAATCTGAGATATCATTTATATCCAGTATGGGAGCTTAGCTTGTTTTCATATCATCTGTGGTGTGACCAGAGGCTTCGCTACAAGCTCCTGGACCAAAATGAAAAATCTATACCAAGGGGCCCCCCAAGCGTCACATGCTGTTTATAGCACTGATGTCCTCAGAACAACCTCTGCACCCCCTCAGGCATAGGGACCCAGGTGCAACTGTATCCTAAGCACCTCTTATGGCTACAAAACGGAATTTACACAGGACTGCAGTAAACCTATTCCACTATTTTAAGATTTTCCCACAAAATAAATAAATAAAAATGAGTTAAAAATAAATAAAAATTATTATTATTAATTATTATTATTATTATTATTTATTATATATATATAAGAAATGGCTGGTTGCTGAACGGCACTGTGTGGCTCAAAGGCTAAGGTGGGTGCACAATCTCTGCTCACCAGACTCAGGCTCCCAAATTAACAGAAGAAGATATGAAGAGATGGCACTCCTGATTAAGGCTATGTTCACACAACGTAAAACTACGGCCGTAGTTCTCGCTGCAGAACAACAGCCGTAGTTTGGAACGTTGTGGAACAATGTCTTATTTGCAATGGGATCCCGGCTGGAGCGTACACACATCGTATTTGCTCCGGCCGGGATCTCATACGGCGCCGGAAAAAACTGACAGTGCATACAGTGAAGCAAGCGGCTCCGGCCGCTCGCTTTACTGTGCGCTATGGAAAGCTCTGATGCGGGCGCGTGCTGATGCGCCCGCATCAGTGCTCTGCGGCCAGACGGATCATCCAGCCGGTACTTAAGTACCGGCCGCGATGATCCGGGCACAGACCAGCCGTTTCGTGACCCGGCCGGGGTCACGGAACGGCCGGTCTGTTCCGTAGTGGGAACATAGCCTAAAGGGAAAAACAAAGTGGTTTATTCCCCCATCAAAGTTGCGACGTTTCGATCTACTCAATGAGATCTGCTTGAAAAAGATCTCATTGAGTAGATCGAAACGTCGCAACTTTGATGGGTGAATAAACCACTTTGTTCTTCACTGTAATTCGGAGTGCCATCTCTTCATATCTTCATATATGTATATATATATATATATATATATATATATGAATATATATAGATAGATAGATAGATAGATAGATAGATAGATAGGAGTCTCAAGGAGCTTTAGGTGAAACAGATAAAACTAAGATATCAATTCTACAAAACGTGAAACAACCAAAGATTTTGCATTTAATTATAGATTTAAAAAGAAAATAATAGGTAAACCTCTTCCCAAACTCATCCTGAACAATAATGGAACAAATTGAGCTCTACTACATCGAGATATTTATAAGAAACGACAACTCTGATTTCTTACTTTTGAACACAATGTCATGGCAGACAATAGGATAGAGAACTAGGACGAGTGGCTGATGGAAACAGTAGAAATTGGCACTTTCTGTGTTCCCTCTCCACCAGGAAGGAAGCCAATTAATATGCTAATAGTGGCAAAGCGAATGGCATTAAATAATAACTATTGACATCTGTTAATCTGGCCACACATGAACACATTTGTTCTTTTGAGAATGATCCGATCACTGATCAGAATAGCAGCCAATTATAGCGCCAGCATACGAAACAGATTATTCACTGATCATAACCTTTGTGTGAATGCTAACAATTGTAGACTAGAGAGGAAAAGGAAGGAATTACGTGTTGTGATCCATCATCACTGCAAAGACAATGGAAATTGAACAATTCAAGTAAAACAGCTGAGTGAATGAGCTCCTTATGTTCTGATAATGCTTGGATGTACTGCTACAATCCAGCTGCAAGAGGAGAAATAGATTAGATATTTTGACAGATAACTTCAAATAATGGATTAAGCTCCGAGCAAACTTCATCAGAGCCCTATGTTTGGCATATATGCTTGGAAGAGGGATAAGCCTTATCACCCATTCATATCACACATACTGGTGCTGCACCACAACTGAAGCTCAACCACAAAGAGGTGTCTGCTTTGAGACCGGCCTGCGAAAGTCTCCTGTGTGGCCTCACTGACCATACTGTACCTGACCAGGCCTCGACGGAAGTTTTTCAGGTCCTGGTTGCAACATTCCTCTTGTTATCAGTGTCTCTGTGCTGTCTTAAAATAATTCTTGATTCTGCTGAATGGTATACTAAAGATACGTTAAATACTCTACTCTTCCTGGGTATAACAAATGTTTGCCAATGTGACCTAAAAGTTGGGACAGGAACGTACTACCTCTGCATACTTTGACTGCCATAGAACAAAGACCTTGCTCTGCAGACTGCAAACTTCTGACTAGGGGAATCCCCTCTCTAGAAGAGGCATGATTGGTTGGCGGAGTAAAGACAGCCACCTTTCTGATATATATACACTCAGGTATACATACTGTAGATAACACAGTACAACGTTTCAGGGTTGTTCCCACTCCCTGATACCTTGCTCATGGGTTGAAGATTGCTCTACTTCCTGGTTTCCTCTGTGGATGGGCTTCTTCACTGTGATTGGTCCTCTTCACCAGCAGCACTAGGGCTGGCATCATGGCTGCTGACCTGTGGTCTGCTGTTCTTTGCTGAGCTCTGCTGTTCTGTGCTTAGCTCAGTTACACCAACTCTAACAGCTCCAGTGAGATGGGAGCTGTCAGTGTGATGGGTTACTACAGATGAAGTGGCCAGCAGGGGAGCCTGTAAGGACAGTGTGCTCCCTCCGGCCAAGGAATGAGTCATCAGCCGGCCTGGCCACTGCTGATAACAGTGGTCGGGAACCTAGACAACAGCTGTAAATGCAATTTAATCAGCTATTATACTATGGGGTGTAAACAATAAAATCATTGCATATTTTGAAAACTTACCTTGGTGTGCCATCTGCATATATTTTCTGGATTTACTGACTGTGGTACTGAGGATAACTACAAAGGTTGTGCACCCTACGCATCCAGCATTAAAGAGAAGTTGTGCTGTCTGTGTGTGTGTGTATCAGGGCCGGACTGGGACTGAAAATCAGCCCTGGCACTCACACCCCTCCAGCCCACATACCATATCACACTGAGGTCGTGTTGTGTTGTATTGCAACTCATTTTTATTGACAGAAATGGTGTCAAGTCTATCTATCTATCTATCTATCTATCTATCTATCGAACTATCTATCTCCTATCTATCGAACTATCTATCTCCTATCTATCTATCTCCTATCTATCTCCTATCTATCTATCTATCTATCTATCTATCTATCTATCTATCTATCTATCTCCTATCTATCTATCTATCTATCTATCTATCTATCTATCTATCTATCTCCTATCTATCATCTATCTATCTATCTCCTATCTATCTATCTATCTCCTATCTATCTATCTCCTATCTATCTCCTATCTATCTATCTATCTATCTATCTATCTATCTATCTATCTATCTATCTCCTATCTATCTATCATCTATCTATCTATCGAACTATCTATCTATCTACTATCTATCTATCTATCATGCAACAAAAGGCTACAACAGTGATAATATATATAAGTAGGGTCCTAGGGAAATTGTTAGGATATGTAAAATAATATTACACATTTCCTGTATAATGTTAGCACTGGTAAGACAATTTTCTATGCATGATAATACTGTATATCTCTAAATAGCTATTATAGTTACCAAAAAACACCAGTATACAGGAAGCGAATATCATCATTACTGTTACTGGCCAATCTATTATAAAGAGACTGATACTACCATTATTACAGTATACAAGTAACAGATAATACATCAACTACCATCATCACTACAACATGACTAATACCACTATGCTGTCACTGAATAAAATCCACTACACGAACACAAGTATTACCAATAAAATGAGTACAGGACAAATAATACCATGACCACTGCCGTCATCACCATACAGTGACTGGATAATACTGCTGTACTGTCTATTAATAATATCCCCTTTATACCACCAGTATATAAAATGCAATATTCTACCTCAGCATTGACCAGAGATGAAGTTCAGAGCATTTGGGTTCATGTGAACCTAAACTTAC
This sequence comes from Dendropsophus ebraccatus, assembly GCF_027789765.1. NCBI lineage: Eukaryota > Metazoa > Chordata > Amphibia > Anura > Hylidae > Dendropsophus > Dendropsophus ebraccatus. Next base: position 88,347,556 of record NC_091464.1, on the reverse strand, counting down.
TGTAAGGTCTCTCATCTCTAGCAGTGACCAAATAGAGGTAGAGATGCAGCTATACAAAGGATCTACAGACCTTAAGAGTGTGTTCACACACACAGGATTTGATGCTGCAGATAGCTTTGTTACTCAATGACAGAACCCAGCATCAAATCTGTTGCAGATCCTGTACGTGTGAAGTGATTAAGCATGATTGTGCAGTTACATCCAGTGACTTACAGGAGGCGTCTTCTCTACATGAATCATAAGTGACTTTTTGATAGTCAAAGCTGTCTGTTTTTTCCTTTTCTTTCCATCTGGCTCAGCCCATCATGAAGATTTCTCCAGCCATGACTCTTCTCCCCAGAATCTGCGAGACAAACACTTTAGGCTCCACGCTCCAGCACCAACCTAACCTTATACCTCATCATAACCTTATATTCCCCATTGCTTTACACAGTAACAGTGCCCCCTCTGTGCTCCTACATAAGCAGTCAGGCCCAATATGTGCCTCCAAATAGTAGTCAGGCATATAGCCCCCCACACATAATATAGATGCCCTGTGCAGTCCCACATAATATAGGCCCCCCACATAGTATAGCCCTTCCCACTGTGTAGCACCCACATAGTATATCCCCCTTTGTAGCCCCCGCATAGTATAGCCACAACATATTATTCCCCCCTTCTTGTATCCCCCAAATAGTATAGGTCTCTGTGTAGCCAGCCCCCACATAGTATAGTCACAACATACAGGGATGTCACTCAGTATATGCACAGTATACAGGGATGTCACTCAGTATATGCACAGTATACAGGGATGTCACTCAGTATATGCACAGTATACAGGGATGTCACTATATGCACAGTATACAGGGATGTCACTTAGTATATGCACAGTATACAGGGATGTCACTATATGCACAGTATACAGGGATGTCACTTAGTATATGCACAGTATACAGGGATGTCCTTCAGTACATGCACAGTATACAGGGATGTCACTCAGTACATGCACAGTATACAGGGATGTCACTATATGCACAGTATACAGGGATGTCACTTAGTATATGCACAGTATACAGGGATGTCCTTCAGTACATGCACAGTATACAGGGATGTCACTCAGTACATGCACAGTATACAGGGATGTCACTATATGCATAGTATACAGGGATGTCACTCACTATATGCACAGTATACAGGGATGTCACTATATGCACAGTATACAGGGATGTCACTATATGCACAGTATACAGGGATGTCACTTAGTATATGCACAGTATACAGGGATGTCACTCACTATATGCACAGTATACAGGGATGTCACTCACTATATGCACAGTATACAGGGATGTCACTCACTATATGCACAGTATACAGGGATGTCACTCACTATATGCACAGTATACAGGGATGTCACTCACTATATGCACAGTATACAGGGATTTCACTCACTATATGCACAGTATACAGGGATGTCACTCACTATATGCACAGTATACGGGATGTCACTTAGTATATGCACAGTATACAGGGATGTCACTATATGCACAGTATACAGGGATGTCACTATATGCACAGTATACAGGGATGTCACTTAGTATATGCACAGTATACAGGGATGTCACTATATGCACAGTATACAGGGATGTCACTCAGTATATGCACAGTATACAGGGATTTCACTCACTATATGCACAGTATACAGGGATTTCACTCACTATATGCACAGTATACAGGGATGTCACTCACTATATGCACAGTATACGGGATGTCACTTAGTATATGCACAGTATACAGGGATGTCACTATATGCACAGTATACAGGGATGTCACTATATGCACAGTATACAGGGATGCCTCTCACTATATGCACAGTATACAGGGATGTCACTCACTATATGCACAGTATACAGGGATGTCACTCAGTATATGCACAGTATACAGGGATTTCACTATATGCACAGTATACAGGGATGTCACTATATGCACAGTATACAGGGATGCCTCTCACTATATGCACAGTATACAGGGATGTCACTCACTATATGCACAGTATACAGGGATGTCACTCACTATATGCACAGTATACAGGGATGCCTCTCACTATATGCACAGTATACAGGGATGCCTCTCACTATATGCACAGTATACAGCAGGGGTGGGGAACCTCCGGCCCGCGGGCCGCATCCGGCCCCTGAGACCTCCCGATGCGGCCCGCGGCCCGCAGCTCCCCTGTAATGCGCGCTGCTCTGGAGGAGGAAGGAGCCGGCGCACACAGCATCCTCCGGTGTCTATGCCGGCTTCTTCCCCAGCAGAGCAGCGCATCTTCAGTCTCCTGCGGGCCGTGCGCGATGACGTCATTTCATCGCGCGCCGCCTGCAGGAGAAGACCGGCACAGAGGACCTGGGACATAAGAGGACGTGGGAGAGAAGAGGACCTGGACAGCGTGGGAACGGAGGTAAGGTAAGGGATGTTTATTTTTTTTATTTGGGGGTTAAATAGGCTACCAGGGACATGACAGATGGGGGTTAACTAGTCCACCAGGGACATGACTGATGGGGGTTAACTAGTCCACCAGGGACATGACTGATGGGGGTTAACTAGTCCACCAGGGACATGACTGATGGGGGTTAACTAGACCACCAGGGACATGACTGATGGGGGTTAACTAGTCCACCAGGGACATGACTGATGGGGGATAACTAGTCCACCAGGGACATGACTGATGGGGGTTAACTAGTCCACCAGGGACATGACTGATGGGGGTTAACTAGTCCACCAGGGACATGACTGATGGGGGTTAACTAGTCCACCAGGGACATGACTGATGGGGGATAACTAGTCCACCAGGGACATGACTGATGGAGGTTAACTAGTCCACCAGGGACATGACTGATGGGGGTTAACTAGTCCACCAGGGACATGCCTGATGGGGGTTAACTAGTCCACCAGGGACATGACTGATGGGGGTTAACTAGTCCACCAGGGACATGACTGATGGGGGGTTAACTAGTCCACCAGGGACATGACTGATGGGGGTTAACTAGTCCACCAGGGACATGACTGATGGGGGTTAACTAGTCCACCAGGGACATGACTGATGGGGGTTAACTAGTCCACCAGGGACATGACTGATGGGGGTTATTTAGGCTACCAGGGACATGACTGATGGGGGTTATTTAGGCTACCAGGGACATGACTGATGGGGGTTAACTAGACTACAAGGGGCATCACTGGGGGTTAACTACAATAGCAGGGGCATCACTGGGGATTAACTACAATAGCAGGGGCACTAGGGGAACAATACTATGCCTTGTCCTGGGTGCTGCAAACCCACGCTACTAATTGCCGCGCACGGTATGCGGCCCTCGAATGATTTTATTAATGCCCGACCGGCCCTCGACATGGAAAAGGTTCCCCACCCCTGGTATACAGGGATGTCACTCAGTATATGCACAGTATACAGGGATGTCACTATATGCACAGTATACAGGGAGGTCACTCAGTATATGCACAGTATACAGGGATGCCTCTCACTATATGCACAGTATACAGGGATGTCACTATATGCACAGTATACAGGGAGGTCACTCAGTATATGCACAGTATACGGGGATGTCACTCACTATATGCACAGTATACAGGGATGTCACTCACTATATACACAGTATACGGGGATGTCACTCACTATATGCACAGTATACAGGGATGTCACTCACTATATACACAGTATACGGGGATGTCACTCACTATATGCACAGTATACAGGGATGTCACTCACTGTGTAGCCAGCCCCCACATATTATCCCCCCCCCCCCCCGTGTAGCCCCCCCACATAGTATAGGTCCCTGTGCAGCCAGCCCCCACATAGAATAATCACAACATATTATCCCCCCCCTGAAGCCCCCCACACAGTAAAAGCATCCCTCTGTAGCCCCCCACATGGCATTTTCCCCCTGTACAGCCCCCACATAGTATAGTATAGAGGGGTCTATAACACCATGTTATAGGCCCCAAGTAAAGCTCCCACTGTGTAGGAGCATTCATGTAAAAAACAAAAAAACAAAAGTATACTCACCTCTGGTGGATCCAGCAGGTCCTCTCTGTTCCTCTCTGGTCTGGTGCTGTTAGCTGCTTACATATTCCGTTACCGGCAGCCCGATGCAGCCCGGCCCCGCAGGCTCACAGCTCCAGCCCCGCGGCGCTTGCATCTCTCTCCTCTCCTGCTCGGGCGGGTAGCAACTGATGACGTCACACGTCTGCCGACGAGCAGGAGGGGAGAGAGATGCAGGCGCCGCGGGGCTGGAGCTGTGAGCCTCCGGGGCCGGTCTGCATCGGGCTGCTGGTAACAGAATATGTAAGCAGCTAACAGCAGAGGACGGCAGCAAATGCAGGGCGGCCACACAAAGTTCTTACGGCCGCGGCGGGCGGGGGGCGTGAGCGCGTGGTGGCTCGTGGTTTACTTAGCAGGGGGGCTGGTCGGCGGCCCTCCGACTGATAATCTGAGCAGCCCAGCGGGCATTTGCCCGGCCTGCCAGATTATCAGTCCGGGCCTGGTGTGTATGTTTGTGTATGTGTGTGTGTATGTGTGAGAATCTACATCCGGGTCCACTTGGCTAACCAGCGTCAGCTCTGCATCGGTAATGGTGATCACAGGAGCTTTACTCAATGTTGTCTCCAAGCCACACCGAGAGGTCATTCATCTCCTGTTCCTGCTCTGGAATGTAGAAATATCTAACCAGAGAACAGATCAGCTGTACAAGGACTCTCCTACCAACACTTCACTTTTTGTGGGCTTCCAGCCAGAGTTTGCCTGTTTTATTTCACACACTATGATGATTACACCCCCATACACTTCACCCAAGTGTACACTGGAGTCATGGACTTCCTACAATTCTACAGCCCCCCATTTAGCTACAAAGCCATACATGACCATACAACAGACTTCATCTGGACTACTACCCTCATCTGCCCTGGATGACTCCACCCATACTCCTTGTGGGCACCACACTCAAAATTCTGTTACATTAACTATTTGTTATACAGCAGGACAGGAGAAGCAGGATAGTTGGCCTCCTATAACACCCTGTGTATGTCTCCTACACTTTGGGGGAAATTTATCAAGGGCTTTGTGCCTATTTTTAGGTGAATAATTGGATGTTTGCTCCATTTTTGGTCTAAGTTCTATTTATGAACCAGTATTTGACAGGTAAATATCTTTTAGATGTGATTTTTTTTTAATCTGCCTGTTTTGAGTATTTAACCAAAAATTCACATAATCCGGGATTTGCTCCCGATTTATCATTTGCGACTTGTTGCACAAAGTGGTTCATGCTTATGTCTGGTTAGAACAAGGGGAATATGTTTTTTTGTGAATATTCTGAGAATTCACAAATTAGTCCAATTCAGCTGGGTAAAAAACAGACGAATACTCTGTAGAAAAAATGCAGGCTTTAGGTTCAATAGTAAACGTTTCCCTATGTGTCTAGCCCTTACAGATCCAGTAGCAGCAAGAGGGGAATACTTTTTTAATCCATCTTTATATCCAAAAGGGTGTCATATATATTACTATATACAATATATAAGCAAAATATATGTGGCTTTACCTTCATGATGTCATTTACTTTACCAGAAATAGAAAAGAGTTGTTTACATGCCCCCATTGTTGCAAACACAATTCATTTGCATTTTCATGCTCAGTCTGTGAAATTCTGATATTCTATGCGCTTCATGTGTAAATTGAATTTTTTTTCTGGGAAGGCAAAGGTGCAAAGTTGTTAATCGACAGCAGAACTGTATGTACACATTCATTATTTTGCATCTGTGTATGAACGCATGGAAAACAGAAGCTGCAGGACAAAACCTGTAGAATAATGAACTGCACATCCGTTTTCAGTCATTGTATAGTAATAAGAGTTTGTGTGTATGGCCAAATAGCGTCATCTTTTATTATACAACCGTAACAGGACACAAGGCTGCACTGTGCCTCTGTATACCTTGCTACTTGTTTCAGTAGCATATGGAAGCCTTTCTTTAGAAAAAAACAGACATGATCCATTGGGGTCAAGAACAAGAAAAGACAGGGCCACTTCTGCCCCATGAGGCTGACTGGGCGTTGGTTGTGGCTTGGGTGGTTAGGCTTTCTGCGGGCGCGTGGGGGAGGGGGTGGGAAGCGGTAGCGCTAGTGATGGGACAGCGGCCCCAGGTTTGACTCAGGTGACAAAGAACCCTGAATTGGCCCTGAGAGAAGAACATCTTCACACAGTCCTGTACAGCTCCATAGCGACGGGGCTGGTGTAAATGAATGCTAACGGTCGGTATAATTAGGAGCTGCTTGGTTTCCTGAGTGAGTTCTTGTATGGACCATTTTATTACTGATTAAAGCCCTTTATTACAAGCTATTTTCTAAAATAAAGTTATTATGAGATGAGCGAGTAGTGAAATATTCAACTTTCGAGAATTCGAATCGAATAGACACCGATATTCGACTATTCGAACGAGTATTCGATCCCATTATAGTCTATGGGAAAAAAATTTGCGGCATTTGGAAATCAAAATTCGACCACTTAGAGGTCACCAAGTCCCCCATGAAACCTCCCTAAACGATGCGAACACCTCCGGAATGACACTGGGATATTAGGGGGAGCATGCCTGGATGCACCCAACACCCCAAAATCGCAGTATAATTCCACTCTCCGCAGTTGCGAAGGAAAAATATTTGCAAACACTTTACGGACATTTGTGGCAATGTTCACACATTTCGTTCGTATTTCTTGTGCAGTGTTACATACATGATTCCAATGTGCGTCTGCAGAGTGTCATGTTATTCGCACGTATCACGTGTAATGCTGTACGAACATTACTGGAACAGTATGTATGACGTGCCTTTTTCTGGGCTACTGGAACAATATGTATCACGTGCCTTTTACTGGGCCACTGAAACAGTATATATCAGGTGCCCTTAGTGGGCTACTGGAACAATACGTATAACGTGCCCTTAGTGGAGTTAAACAGGGACACTATAAGTCACTTGTACACACAGGGTACTGGAATGAATACACCTGCTGCTGATGCTGTTATATCATCTATTTCTTAGCATTGAAAAGAGAATTTGATTCAGAGATGATTTTTTCGCTTGATCTTAGCCCTGAAAAGGACTTTTGGGTTCTGTAGTAAGCCTGCCTAACCAAAGCGCTACTAAAACCTATCTCTCCCTGCTGCAGGATCTTTCCCTGACTAGGTTGAAAGCTCATCTGCGGTCGAGAGGCGGGAGGCAAGTATTTAAGATTCAAGGTCATGTGGATCAGCTATCCAATGAGGGTAGACGCTGTTTTCGCGCTGCGTGCGTACTCCCAGGGTCCCTCACGGCCTCCCTGCATGGTCATTGGATTAAAAAAAGCGCCAACTGCGATGGGAGGGCTTTCGAATATTTCCCGCATATTCGCCTCACTACTCGATTGAATGTGAATTGAATCGAAGGTGAATTGAATCGAATACCTACTCGATCGAATGGTATTCGCTCATCTCTAAAAGTTATCAGTCGGAAGTGCACTAACTCAAGATGAGCAATTTGTTGACAAAGCTAATTTTTTGCTAAAGTGGTTAAAATTTGCAAAAGAAGAAAGGTTTATTTACTAGTCTGTGTTCCCCTGGTGTTCTCTTTTATGCCTTAAACTGGCATGTTCAGGCAATCAATGACTGAAGGACAGCACTGTAGCCAGTGATTGGTTGAGCAGGCTATCATTCTCGAGACACTAGAGTGACATCCTGCTCAGCCAATCACTGGCCATGGCACTGTCCGTTCTCAGTTAGTCAGGGATGGCTGAGTAGGCTGTCACTCTTCTCTCAGCCAATCACTGACTAACTGAGAATGGACAGCAGCACAGCCAGTGATTGGCTGAGCAGGATGTCACTCTAAAGACACAAGAGTAATAACCTGCGCACCAAATCACTGATTGCAGTGTTGTTCATTCCCAACATCCAGGGGATATCAGGTACACGCTGGGGTATATATTGTCGGAAATGGGTACCCAGATGATCTGTAAGTGCCGGTTTTAGCCCGCTTTGCACAGGAGCTCCTTTCTCAAGCCTCCTTCTCCATCAGCAGCAGGACACACTCCCGCTGTTGTTCATTGGCAATTAGTCAGTGATTGATTGAGTGGGCTGTGGCCAGTGATTGGCTGGGAAGGCTATCATTGTTGTGTCTCGAGAGTGACAGCCCACTCAGCTAATCCCTGGCTGTGGTGCTGTCCCTCAGTCATTGATTGCCTGAGCCTGTGGCAGAAGACACAGAAGAGGACACCGAGGGAGTGTGGACAAGTATGCATAGATTTGTTAAGTTTGATTTGGGAAGTTCAATTTTTTTTTTAATGATTCTCACTAATGCATCTACTTAGAAACTACAACCAGGCTCAGACTGGCCACTGATGAACTGAGGCATTTCCATGTGGGCTCTAAGCTAAGGTGGGTCCCCTGGGGGTCAACACCCAGTGAAACTAGGCAAGTGCTGGGGCTCCTTTTTCCTTGGCCTAATCCTGATGAGCCATTGGCTCCCCGCCCTGCCAATCACTGGGGCACAGGCAGCATTATGCATATCTTTCCCAGAATGCTCTCACTTTTGCTGACTGACAGCTTTCTTCCAATGCACAGTAAGGCTATTTTCACATACAGTAAAATAAATGTAACAAACGTCCATAATGTTGAGGTAAAAATAAGGCCACATTTTCAATGCTCCATTAAAGTCAATGGGAAATTGGCTGGCAGTGCACACAAAGTATAAAATAATGGACATTATTGAGTATGGGCATTAAAAAAAAAAAAAAAAAAAGATCTCCCCCAATGTTTTTTTTCCAGTATTTCAGCAATATTTTTTCTTTATTTTACTGTGTGTGAACATAGCCTTATAGGGTAATAGCTGTCACTCAGCAGTGAACGGATAAGGGGAGATGACGGATCATGAATAAACCAGGCTACAAAGCCACAGCATATCCCTACAGAAATGACCCACGAAATCAGAGCGTCTGTCACCACTGCATTCTGCCCTCAGAAACTCTAGAAAAATGGGCCGACGGCTTCCCTAAATCCCACCATCAGTCTCATGCTCTTTTCTGGTCTGCTTCTCTGTGTCACCAAATTCTCTGCAAATCCTAGAAAGTTTGATAGAACTTTCACTACCAATAAGACACGCTTCACAAATTAATACATAAGAACTTCATTTTACTACTTGATTTACGCCTCAGGTTTATATCGTGTGTGTTATGTTGAATTATCATCTATTTCTAGAAGAGTCCCAAAACAGTCATGTAAAGAGACAGGTACCCGAGAGAATTTAACTATTCTGCTTTCTAATCTCCTTTTTTTATCTTTTAAAACAACAATTACAAATGACATCAAAACTATAAAAAATCTTATAAAAACTACGATGTATTCAAATTATATAGACCTAAGGGGAGATTTTTTTCAAGTTATATCTACAGTAAGAAGAACACAATCCTTTGGCTTTATCATTGATTTCTGTCAATCCTTGGAATTACCACAGTTTATGTTCAGGTAGTGGTGCCTTTAAAGGAGAAGTCTAGCGAAAATTTTTTTTAAGTATTATAAGTGCTTTTATCCCTGCACTTACTACTGCATCAAGGCTTCACTTCCTGGATAAAATGGGGATGTCACTTCCTGGATAACATAATGATGTCACTTCCTGGATAACATGGTGATGTCACTTCATGGATAACATGGTGATGTCACTTCATGGATAACATGGTGATGTCACTTCATGGATAACATGGTGATGTCACTTCATGGATAACATGGTGATGTCACTTCCTGGATAACATGGTGTAATGTCAGGAGGGGTAGAGGATGAGCGCAGCCCTGGAACTAAACCCCCCTGCTGTCCCTACCTACTTGACGACCACCCTAAACAGTGGCCACCAACTGGGCGGCAGTCCCTTCCTAAGATATTGTGAGGGATAGGGAAAAGGACAGAACTAACAAAGTCAGACTAGCCAGGGCAAACCAGGAGAACACGCCAGGAACAAAATCACAAAACAGAGACAAAGTCAGATATCAAGCCGAGGTCAGAGAGTCCAGGAGAAGCACGTCAAAAACCAAATCACAGAGACAAAGGGAATTCTAAGGTACAGGCAGAGGTCAGTAGAACAACAGGTATCAGCAGGTAGATAAATGCTATTGAGGATTTGAAACCAATTCACAGGCAACTCCCATAAGCAGCTGAAGCCTTATATAGAGCTTCTCAGGGAGACCAGATCAAGGAGATCTGGAAGACTGGGACCGGATTTGACTGACCCGGGGCCTCAATCTCCTGACAGCATTCAAACTCTGCACAGCATGTGGATAAATGGACCGGCGTTTCCCTATGCCCGCTACCCTCGCAGCCCGGGGAAGCAGCGCCGATATGTCAGGCGAGGGTGGCGCTGCCACGGGCGAAGGCAAGTTTGTTACATTACCCCCCCTTTTATGAGGAGCCACCGGACCCTTACTGAATGGACCTGGTTTGGAAGGGTTGAGTCTATGAAACCTTTTTATCAGGGCGTCAGCATGAATAGACCTGGCTGAAACCCACAACCTCTCCTCAGGTCCATAACCCTTCCAATGAACCAAGTATTGAAGTACTCCTCGAGACCTTCTAGAATCTAAAATCTTGGAGACCTCATATTCCAGTTCCCCTAGAACTTCTATTGGAACAGGAGGGCTCTCGGAAGACACAGGAGAAGGAACATATTTTTTTAGCAGAGACTTATGAAACACATCATGAAGGAGACAGGATTAATAATGTCAGCAATTTCATAAGGACCAATAAACCTCGAAGCCAACTTCCCAGAGGGTACCTTAAGATGTATATTCCTGGTTGACAACCAGACCTTGTCTCCTATAACATAACTGGGACCAGCAGACCTTTTCTTGTCAGCGACTAGTTTCTGTTTATTCTGGGATTTTTGCAGGTTCTTCTGAACCTGAGCCCAGGCTGTGCACAGCTCATTAGTTTTTATCTCAACTTCTGGATTTTCTGATAAAGAAGAAGAGAAGGAGGAGTTACGAGGATGATACCCATAGTTGCAGAAAAAGGGTGAAGTACCGATTGATGAGTGAAAATGATTATTTAAGGCAAATTCAGCAAGTGGCAGAAATGACACCCATTTTTCTTGGTTATCTGCCACAAAACACCTTAAATACTGTTCCAGGTTCTGGTTTTGTCCGTTGCTCTCAGGATGGAAAGCTGAGGAGAAAGAGAGCTGGGTTCCCAATTTAGAACAAAAGGCCTTCCAAAACCGAGAGACAAATTGGACCCCACGATCTGACACAATATTCTCAGGTATACCATGCAGTTTAACAATATGCAGAATAAACAGTTCAGACAATTTCTTGGCATTAGGTAGTTGTGACAAAGGAATAAAGTGTGTCATTTTACTAAACCTATCCACTACTACCCAAACCACTGAGTTGCCTTCAGACAGGGGCAAATCAGTGATAAAATCCATGGATAGATGTGTCCATGGTCTTTTGGGTATAGGTAGTGGACAGAGTCTTCCTGCAGGAAGAATACGAGGAGTCTTGGATCTAGCACAGGTTTCACAAGAAGTAACATATGAAGTAATGTCTCGAGCTATAGTAGGCCACCAATAGTAACGAGACACAAGTTTTTTGGTACCAACCACCCCTGGATGACCACTAAGGACAGAGTCATGGTATTCGCTCAGAAATTGCAATCTTAAGTTTGGAGGTACAAACTATTTCCCCTGAGGAAGAGATGATGGAGCCATATCTTGTCTTAATGAAATACTAGATGCCAGGTCAGGGGAAACAGCAGAGATAATAACCCCAGGGGGTAAAATAGGCTCAGGGTCAGGATCAGAGGGGTGGTTGCCCAGGAAGCTTCGCGACAAGGCATCAGCCTTCACATTCTTGGAACCTGGCCTGAAAGTAACAACAAAATCAAAACGAGTGAAAAATAGTGCCCATCTGGCCTGGCGTGGATTCAATCGCTTTGCAGATTCCAGGTATGTTAAATTCTTATGATCAGTTAAGACAGTTACCTGGTGACATGCACCTTCTAAGAAGTGGCGCCATTCCTCGAATGCCCACTTAATCGCCAGTAACGCTCTATTACCCACATCATAATTTCGTTCAGCAACAGAGAATTTTCTAGAAAAGAAAGCACAAGGACGCACACTTGTGAAAGTAGTGGGGCCATGGGACAGGACTGCCCCAACACCAGATTCTGATGCATCAGCCTCTACAATAAAAGGCTTGGATTGATCTGGTTGGACCAAGACAGGAGCCTGTATAAAACACTGTTTCAGTGTCTCGAAGGCAGAAACAGCATTCTGGCTCCAATTTTCAACATCTGCCCCTTTTCTGGTTAAATCTGTCAATGGCTTGGCAATTACAGAAAAGTTTTTAATAAACTTGTGATAATAATTTGCAAACCCTAAAAATCGCTGTAGGGCTTTTAACGATGTGGGTCTTACCCAGTCGGCAATAGCCTTGACTTTTTCGGGATCCATGCAAAACTTATCAGGAGTCAGAACATACCCAAGGAATTGAATCTCCTGGACCCCAAACACACATTTCTCTAGTTTAGCATACAAATGGTTCTCTCTGAGGACCTGAAGAACATGCCTGAGATGTTGAATATGAGAGGATTTATCTTTAGAAAAAATCAGTATGTCATCTAAGTAGACAACCATAAACTGACCAACGCAGTCTTTGAATAGGTCATTCACAAAATTCTGAAAAACAGCAGGAGCATTACTGAGACCAAATGGCATAACTAAATACTCATAATGTCCTTCTGGGATATTAACCCTTTAAGGACATGGCCCATTTTCGTTTTTACGTTTTCGTTTTTTCCTCCTTGTGTTTAAAAGGTCATAGCACTTGCATTTTTCCACCTAGAAACCCCCATGACCCCTTATTTTTTGCGTCACTAATTGTACTTTGCAATTACAGGCTGAATTTTTGCATAAAGTACACTGCGAAACCAGAAAAAAATTCGAAGTGTGGTGAAATTGAAAAAAAAAAACGCATTTCTTTTATTTGGGGGAAATGTGTTTTTACGCCATTCACCCTGGGGTAAAACTGACTTGTTATGCATGTTCCTCAAGTCGTTACGATTAAAACGATATATAACATGTATAACTTATATTGTATCTGATGGCCTGTAAAAAATTCAAACCGTTGTTAACCAATATACGTTCCTTAAAATCGCTCCATTCCCAGGCTTATAGCGCTTTTATCCTTTGGTCTATGGGGCTGTGCGAGGTGTCATTTTTTGCGCCATGATGTGATCTTTCTATCGGTACCTTGATTACGCATATACGTCTTTTTGATCGCTTTTTATTACATTTTTTCTGGATTTGATGCGACCAAAAATGCGCAATTTTGCACTTTGGGATTTTTTTGCGCTGACGCCGTTTACCGTACGAGATCAGGAATGTGATTAATTAATAGTTCGGGCGATTACGCACGCGGCGATAGCAAACATGTTTATTTATTTATTTATTTGTTTACTTTTATTTAAAACCTGGGAAAAGGGGGGTGATTCAGACTTTTATTAGGGGAGGGGGCTTTTTACTATAAACAACACTTTTTTTTTTTTTTTTACACATATACTAGAAGCCCCCATGGGGGACTTCTAGTATATACACTGTGATCTCTCATTGAGATCTCTGCAGCATAGATATGCTGCAGAGATCCATGAGATCGGCACTCGTTTGCTTTCGGCTGCTGCAGCCGGAAGTAAACGAGTGCCGAGCCGAGGACGGCGCCATCTTGGACGCGTCCCCGGCCGGCATCAGTAACGGAGATCGCTCCTCCGGGACAAGGTCCCGGAGGAGCGATCTCCCCCACTAGACACCAGGGAAACGTTGCCTCCGGTAATCGGAGGCAGCTGTCAACTTTGACAGCTGCCTCCGATTAGCTAATTAGCGGGCACGGCGATCAGACCGTGCCCGCTAATAGCGGCGGTCCCGGGCTACTCGCGGCACCCGGGATCGCGGCACTTCAAAGCGGGGCCGCCGCGCGGCCCCGCTTTGAAGTGCAAATGAGGACATAGGACGTACCGGTACGTCCTATGTCCTTAAGAGGTTAAAGGCCGTTTTCCACTCATCCCCTTCTCTTATTCGGATGAGATTGTAGGCACCTCTCAAATCTAGTTTAGAGAACCACTTGGCTCCCAAGATCTGATTGAACAAGTCAGGAATCAAAGGAAGAAGATACTGGTTCTTCACTGTAATTTTATTTAACCACGATAGTCTATGCATGGACGAAGACCACCATCTTTCTTTTTAATAAAGAAGAACCCAGCTCCTAGAGGTGAGACAGAGGGTCGGATATGCCCCTTTTCAAGACTTTCATGAACATAATATTTTAGGGATTGCCTCTCTGGCCCACAAAGATTATATATTCTTCCCTTGGGGTACCTGGTGCCAGGAAGCAGTTCAATTGCACAATCGTAAGGAAGGTGAGGGGGAAGAACATTAACTCCAGTTTCTGAAAAAACTTCCTTCCTTCTCTCCATTTCAGAGATTGGTTAGAAATACAGAAAAGCATTGGTCAAAACATCCAGACCCCCACTTAATCAATTCTCCGGTGGTCCAGTTAAATTCCGGATTATGCAGTTCTAACCAGGGTAACCCCAGAATAATTTCAGAGGAAAGACCTTCCATAACATAAAATGAACAATATTCATAATGCAGTAACCCCACTTGTAACAAGATCTTAGGGGTACAGTGGTGGACTGAACCAGTCCCTAAAGGAGTACCATCTACCCCTCTCAACTTTAAAGGGTTAAGCAAGGACACCAAGGGCAACCCCAATTGTTGAGCTACCTTTAAATCAAGAAAATTAGCTGCGGCACCACTGTCAACTAATGCAGACCCACAAACAGAGTTCTTTTCAAAACTAAGCGAAACTGGCAACATCATTTTTTTTGATACAGTGGGAAATACCTCTTTGCCTATATGGCCTTCCCTGTGACCACCTAGGCGTTGAAGTTCTTCAGCTTGCTGACGTTTGGGACATTTTTGTATGTAGTGACAAGCAGATCCACAGTAATAGCAAAGCCCTTTCTCTCTGTGGATTTCTCGCTGAGCAGCAGGAGACAGAACCATTCCAACTTGCATGGGTTCCACCTCCACTTGTGGCACAGTCTCAGAGCTGAAAAATGAGGCTATTGCGGACTGCTTTTCTCTCCTGCGTTGCTGCAAGCGTCGGTCCAGTCTAACAGCTAAAGTCATGGCTGCTTCTAATGTCTCAGGATGAGGGTAACACGCCAACATATCTTTCAACTGGTCAGACAATCTTTGGTTAAACTGCCACCTAAGTGCTGGATCATCCCAACCAGAAGCTACACACCACTTTCTAAATTCTGCACAATACTCTTCAACAGGTCTGAAGCCCTGACGCAAAAACTGAAGCTTAGATTCTGCTAAAGCTGCCCGATCTGGTTCATCATACAGTATCCCTAGGGCTGAAAAGAACTCATCCACCGTACGTAACTCCGGTGCCTCAGGGGGAAGGGAAAATGCCCACTCTTGAGGGTCTCCTCTGAGCAGGGACATAATGATCCCTACTTTCTGACTTTCTGAACCAGATGATAGGGGTCTGAGTCTGAAGTAAAGCTTGCAACTCTCCCTAAAGACAATAAAAAGCTTTCTGTCTCCAGAAAAAGTGTCTGGCATCTTAATCTTTGGTTCAGTAAAGCCTGAGGCCACTGTCTGAACTGGAGTAGTCTCCTTTAAACGCACTCTTTCCACCAGGTCCTGCACTGACTGAGTCAAGTGTTGTATCTGAGCTTCCATGCAGTCCATGGTGGAAATATATGGGGCCTGTGAATCTGTAATGTCAGGAGGGGTAGAGGGTGAGTGCAGCCCTGGAACTAAACCCCCCTGCTGTCCCTACCTAATTGACGACCACCCTAAACAGTGGCCCCCAACTGGGCGACAGTCCCTTCCTAAGATATTGTGAGGGATAGGGAAAAGGACAGAACTAACAAAGTCAGACTAGCCAGGTCAAACCAGGAGAACACGCCAGGAACAAAATCACAAAACAGAGACAAAGTCAGATATCAAGCCGAGGTCAGAGAGTCCAGGAGAAGCACGTCAAAAACCAAATCACAGAGACAAAGGGAATTCCAAGGTACAGGCAGAGGTCAGTAGAACAACAGGTATCAGCAGGTAGATAAATGCTAGTGAGGCTTTGAAACCAATTCATAGGCAACTCCCATAAGCAGCTGAAGCCTTATATAGAGCTTCTCAGGGAGACCAGATCAAGGAGATCTGGAAGACTGGGACCGGATTTGACTGACCCGGGACCTCAATCTCCTGACAGCATTCACACTCTGCACAGCATAGTTACATAGTATATAGTTACATAGTTAATACGGTTGAAAAAAGACACATGTCCATCAAGTTCAACCAAGGAGGGGATGGATACAGGGAAGGGGAAGGGATGATAAGTTCTATACATATGCATTTATATTATTTTGGTCTAAGAACTTGTCTAGCCCCATTTTGAAGCTCTCTACTGTTGTTGCTGTGACCAGATCCTGTGGTAGACTGTTCCACAGATTCACAGTTCTCATGGTAAAGAAGGCTTGTCGCCTCCGGAGATTGAACCTTTTTTTCTCCAGGCGGAGGCAGTGCCCTATTGTCCTTTGAGGGGGTTTTACCTGGAACATCTTTTCCCCATATTTCTTGTAGGGGCCATTTATATATTTAAATAAGTTAATCATATCTCCCCTTAAACGTCTCTTCTCCAGACTAAACAAATTTAATTCTTTTAATCTCTCCTCATAACTAAGATGCTCCATTCCCCTTATTAGTTTAGTTTCCCGTCTTTGTACCCTCTCCAGCTCTAGAACGTCCTTTTTATGAATCGGGTTCCAAAACTGGACGGCATACTCCAGATGAGGCCGCACCAAAGCTTTATAGAGCGGTAATATTATATCCTTGTCCCGAGAGTCCATGCCTGTTTTAATGCATGGCAATATCCTACTGGCCTTAGAAGCAGCTGACTGACATTGTGTACTGTTCTGTAGTCTATTATCTACAAGTACACCGAGATCCTTCTCTATCAGCGACTCTCCCAGAGTAACTCCCCCCAGGACATATGATGCATGTGGGTTATTAGTACCCAGGTGCATAACTTTACATTTATCCACATTGAACCTCATTTGCCAAGTGGACGCCCAAACACTCAGTGTGTCTAAGTCATCCTGTAACATCTGCACATCCTCCATAGACTGTACTGTACTACAAAGCTTGGTGTCATCTGCAAAGATAGAAACATTGCTGTTAATTCCATTCTCAATATCATTAATAAACATGTTAAACAGAAGAGGGCCCAGTACTGACCCTTGGGGTACACCACTTATTACCGGGGACCATTCGGAGTAGGAATCATTGACCACCACTCTCTGGGTACGATTATTAAGCCAGTTTTCAATCCAGTTACACATTAAATTTTCCAAACCGATAGACTTCAACTTACCCATCAGACGTCCATGAGGAACTGTGTCAAACGCTTTTGCAAAATCCAGGTACACGATATCCACAGCCGCGCCGCCATCCAGGCTTCTACTTACCTCTTCATAGAAACATATTAGGTTGGTTTGACAGCTTCTGTCCTTAGTAAAACCATGCTGGTTATCACTTATAATACTATTAGCCACTACATATTCCTGGATGTAGTCCCTTATAAGCCCCTCAAATAGTTTCCCCACAATGGACGTGAAGCTTACAGGTCTGTAGTTACCTGGGGAAGTTCGAGAGCCCTTTTTGAAGATCGGCACTACATTTGCCTTACGCCAGTCCCTCGGCACAATACCAGTAAGCAAAGAATCACTGAATATTTCATACAAGGGTAGAGAAATTACAGAACTGAGTACCCTAAGAACTCTGGGGTGTAATCCATCAGGCCCTGGAGCTTTGGTTACATTGAGTTTGTTTAATTTATCTTGGACTTGGATCTATAGTAAACCAGTTCAGTACATTACATGTGTTAGCAGCACTGGCCCCACCCACCTCAGTACTGGCCCCACCCACAACAGCTCCAACCTCTTCTTTTGTATATACAGAACTGAAGAAGCCATTAAATAACTCAGCTTTCTCCTGATCCCCAGTTATTAATTCCCCGTCGCCATTATTTAGGGGTCCTACATGCTCTGACCTTGGTTTTTTTGCATTAATATATTTGAAGAATTTTGGGGGTTTCTTTTGCTTTCTATAGCTACCTGCCTTTCATTGTGAATTTTTGCTGCTTTTATTACATTTTTACAGGTTTTGTTGACTTCTTTGTAATGTTTAAAGGCTACAGCTGACCCCTCTGATTTGTATTTTTTGAATGCCCCTTTTTTCTCATTTATAGCCCTTCTAACCTCGGTTGTAAGCCATGTGGGATTGGACTTTAACCGTTTATATTTGTTACCCATAGGAATATATTTGGCAGTACAGTTATTTACTGTGGATTTGAAGATTTCCCATTTATTAGCTGTATCCGTATGTGACAGCAGCCGCTCCCAGTCTATGCCCTGAAGTTCTGCCCTTAACCCAGGAAAATTGGCCCTTTTAAAATTAAGAGTTTTTGCCCTCCCAACATGTTTTTCTTTTCTACACTTTAAGCTAAAAGTCACTATATTGTGGTCACTATTCCCCAGGTGTTCATGGACAGTGACATCCCCAACCAGCTCAGCGTTGTTAGAAATAACCAGATCCAACAAGGCATCACTTCTAGTTGGCTTCTCCACAAACTGGCCCAGAAAATTATCCTGCAGG
The DNA here is from genome assembly GCF_027789765.1 of Dendropsophus ebraccatus. Classification (NCBI taxonomy): domain Eukaryota; kingdom Metazoa; phylum Chordata; class Amphibia; order Anura; family Hylidae; genus Dendropsophus; species Dendropsophus ebraccatus. Next base: position 88,328,786 of record NC_091464.1, on the reverse strand, counting down.
AGGTTAAGAAATTCCCTCCCGTTTGTGGATTTAGCTGAACTGTGACCCCAATCTATATCTGGGTAGTTGAGGCCCCCATTACCACTACTGTCCCCTCCCGGGCAGCCCGCTCTATTTGTCTATTCAACTGACCATCTATCCCCTCAGTAATGTTGGGGGGTCTATAGATTACACCAAGAATAATTTTTTCACTCTTTACCTCCTTCTGTAGTTCTACCCACAATGCTTCCACATCATCACAGTCATCGCCCACTATTGCATCTTTTACACTTACTTTAATATCATTTCTGACATACAGACATACTCCTCCTCCCCTTCTTCCCACCCGGTCCCTTCTGAACAACGCAAATCCCTGAATATTGACAGCCCAGTCATGTGAGGAGTCCAGCCATGTCTCAGTCACACCAACCACATCAATGGGCTCCTCCAGAACCAAGGCCTCCAGCTCCCCCATCTTGCTGGCTAGACTTCTGGCATTAGTAACCATACACTTTATATTACCATAGAGTTTAACCGCTTCATTATAAGAAATGGGATTTATTACTATGCTGTGGCTACAATCATCCTCACTGTTCATCTGCAACAGATGGATCTCCCTATGCACTGGTCTTATCCTCCCCTCACAGGACCCTCCTCCCACCTCCTCAATGTTCTGTCCCCTCTCTAACCTATCTGCCACTATATTACACACTACATTGTCCTCCCTCCACATCCCTAGTTTAAAAACCTCTCCATCCCTTCTAGGATTCTCTCCCCCAGCACAGCGGACCCCCTTCCATTAAGGTGCAAATTATCTGCGGAAAACAGTTTGTACCCCAATGAAAAGTCAGCCCAGTGCTCTAAAAACCCAAACCCTTCTTCTCTACACCACGACTTGAGCCATGCATTTAACTCCCTAAGCTCCCGCTGTCTTTCCTGCGATGCGCATGGCACAGAAAGTATTCCAGAGAATACAACCTTGGAGGTCCTTCCCTTCCACTTAGCACCTAGTTCTCTAAAATTATTTTTAATAGACCTCCACCTACCTTGTATCCTGTCATTGGTTCCCACATGGACCACGACCGTTGGGTCATCCCCAGCCCCCCCAAGTAATTTATCCACCCTCTCCACCACATGCCGAACCCTGGCACCAGGGAGACAGGATGTCTTCCTGATTATAGAATCCCCTACAACCACTAACTGTCTAGGCCTACCTACAATACCATCCCGCCCACTACTAGTTGGACTGGTCCCCCGGCTGTTAGGGAGAACAGGTTCCACTAGAGCTGCCATTTCTGACACGGATGCCCTTGCATCATCACCTAACTTGGCAATTTTGCTTGGGTATACAGTAGGAGAAGTGGCCTTCCTTTTCTTGGATCCCTTACTGGTCCCTCTAACTACATTAACCCAGCTACTTACTTGGGCCTCCTGATCTATATCACCACCCTCTATCACTACCCCACTAACTTCCTGCTCAGTGAGCCGAAGTTCCCTCTCAAGGTGGCCAAGTTGCCTCAGTGTTGCAATATGCTTCTCCAGATCTCTAACTTGAGCTTCTAGATGGGCAACATGCTCACATCTGTCACAGCGGTACTCACCCTGGAACACCTGCTCCAGTTGTGCATAGATGCGGCAGACTGCGCACTGAATGAAACCTTCCATCTCGCTAGCCATCATCCTCAGTGCAACAAAAACAGTGAAAAAGAAAGAGATTTAGCACTTACCAGAACTTGTAACTCCTTCTCATAACTCCTTTTTTCAACTCCACTTATTCAGACCACTTGTCAGCAAATCACAGCAGTGAGCAAGCATGTTAATAAATGGACCGGCGTTTCCCTATGCCCGCTACCCTCGCAGCCTGGGGAAGCCGCGCTGATATGTCAGGCGAGGGTGGCACTGCCACGGGCGAAGGCAAGTTTGTTACACATGGTGATTTTACTTCCTGGATAACATGGTGATGTCACTTCCTGGATGAAATGGGAATGTCACGACCTGACTCCCAGAGTGGCCTTGTGCATCTCCACATGTCCCATAGACTCCATTCTAGGCACAGGCGGATTCCACCGCCCGCCGAAATAGTTGACATGTCAATTCTTTCGGTGGTTGGTGGAATCAGCCCAGCCATAGAATGGTGTTTAACCCCTTGCCGCAAAATGACGTTTGGGAAACGTCATGTAAAGCAGGTAGTTCCCGCAACATGACGTTCCCCAAACGTCATGCTTTCCCTGCCTCCCCCCTCTGTCCCTATCTCACAGCATCCTCCCGCTGCCTATGCCCGGAGGGGAGCCGCGCTCCCCCCGGACAGTTAAACCCATAAAGGTCGCGGTCGATGCGACCGCATCGTCTATGGGGGAGATCTGCTGTCTGCCGGCGATCGGGCGGCGGGAGGAGGCTGCAGAACGTTGCCTCCTCCCGCCCCCACTGTAACTGTGTCCCCCTGGCCCCCCTTCCCCTGCCGCCGGTACCGGAGATTGCCGCAATCAACGTTATAGCGGTGATATCCGGTACCGGCGCCGCCGATCGCTTTCATCTCCCCCCACCATGAATCCACGGTGGGGGGAGATGAAAATGTATTCATCAGACCCCAGATCAGCCCCCTAGTAGCCAGTAACTAACCCGCTCCCCTCCCCGGGCGGCCATCATTTCCAAGATGGCCGCTTCCAACCCTGTGAACAGATTATATCTGTTCACAGGGATGGAAAAGAAAAATGAATGAAAGCCCCATGCTCTCTGCCACCGGAGGTAGCGGAGAGCACGGGGCATTGATCAGGGACCCCCTGTGGGGTCCCGGTACAAGCGATCAGCGGTATATACTATATACCGCTGATCGCTTGTGCCATGTGCCGATCAGCACTTTTTATCCCCTGTCACCATAAATGATTGGTAACAGGGGATAAAAAGTGATAGTGTCCATCCCCCAAGTCGCCCCCCACCCCTCCAGTCACCCCCCGTCCCCCCAGTCATCCCCCTACCCCTTATACGTTACCTGATCCTGGGAGCTCCTTCCTCCTCTGCGTCCTGGCTGGTTATGAAGTGTGCATGCGCTCCACAACCAGCCAACTCTGAAAATTTAAAGTGACAGAGACTGAACTATGATTACTGTGATAGAAAATATCACAGTAATCATAGTAATACAGTGAAAATGAATGTGTAAAGTAGAAAAAGTGAAAAACATACAAAAAAATAAAACACACACTTTTTCTTATAGTAATAATTGCAGTTTACTCCCAAATTACCCGTAACCACCGCAGTTTGCCTGTAACCCCCCCAGATTACCCGTAACCACCACAGGTTTCCCGTAACTACCGCAGGTTGCCCGTAACAACCGCAGGTTGCCCGTAACCGCCCCAGGTTACCCGTAATCACACCAGATTACAAGTAACCACCGCACGTTGCCTCTGACCATCACACGTCGCCTCTGACCACCGCACGTCGCCACTGACCACCGCACGTCACCTCTGACCACCGCACGTCGCCACTGACCACTGCACGTCGCCACTGACCACCGCACGTTGCCACTGACCACCGTACATTGCCAATGACCACCGCACGTTGCCACTGACCACCGCAAGTTACCTCTGACCACCGCACGTTGCCTCTGACCACCGCACGTCGCCTCTGACCATCGCACGTCGCCTCTGACCACCGCACGTCGCCTCTGACCATCGCACGTCGCTGCCATTGACCATCAAACGCTGCCTCTAAACACCGCACACTGCCTCTAATCACCCCAAATTGCCAATGACCCGCCCAGATTGCCTGTAACCACTCTAGATTGCCGTAACCACGCTAGATTGCCGTAACCACACCAAATTACATATAAGCACTTCAGTTTGTCCGTAACCACCCCACGTTGCCCGTAACCACAGCAGGTTGCCTGTAACCACCCCAGATTGTCTGTAACCACAGCAGGTTGCCCGTATCCACCCAACGTTGCCCGTAACCACAGCAGGTTGCCTGTAACCACCCCAGATTGTCTGTAACCACAGCAGGTTGCCCGTATCCACCCAACGTTGCCCGTAACCACCCCACATTGCCCGTAACCACAGCAGGTTGCCTGTAACCACAGCAGGTTGCCCGTATCCTTCCCACGTTGCCCGTATCCACCCCACGTTGCCCGTAACCACTCCACATTGCCCGTAACCACAGCAGGTTGCCTGTAACCACAGCAGGTTGCCCGTAACCACCCCACGTTGCCCGTAACCAGTCCACATTGCCTGTAACCACAGCAGGTTGCCTGTAACCACAGCAGGTTGCCCGTGACCACCCCAGATTATCCGTAACCACCCCAGGTTGTCAGTATCCACCCCAGGTTGCCCGTAACCACCGCAGGTTGCCCGTAACCACCTCCAGATTACCCGGAACCACCCCAGACTGTCCACAACCACCTCGCATTACCTGTAATCTCATTTTTTTATAGTATTTTAGTAACTGCACTATTCTAATAACTATTACTAGCTGCGGTTTTGCTCCAGCAAATTGGCGCTCCTTCCCTTCTGAGCCCGGCTGTGTGCCCATACAGTGGTTTATGCCCACATATGGGGTACCGTTGTACTCAGGAGAACCTGCGTTACAGATTTTGGGGTAAAATTTTTCTCCTTTTCCTCGTGAAATTTAGAAATTTCAAACGAAACGAGCATATTATTGAAAAAATTCGAGTTTTTCATTTTTAATGGCCAATTTTGAATACTTTCCTCTAATACCTGTGGGGTCAAAATGCTCACCACACCCCAAGATTAATTCTTTGAGGGGTGCACTTTCCAAAATGGGGTGACTTATGGGGAGATTTTACTCCGCTGGCACTACAGGGGTTCTGCAAACGCACCTGGCGCTCAGAAACGTCTTCAGCAAAATCTGCACTGCAAAAGCTAATTGGCGCTCCTTCCCTTCTGAGCCCGGCTGTGTGCCCATACAGTGGTTTATGCCCACATATGAGGTACCCTTATACTCAGGAGAACCTGCGTTATAGATTTTGGGGTGAATTTTCTATCCTTTTCCTCGTGAAATTGAGAAATTTCAAACTAAACAAACATATTATTGGAAAAATTCGAGTTATCTTTTTTACTGTCTACTTTTGAATACTTTCCTCTAATACCTGTGGGGTCAAAATGCTCACCACACCCCAAAATGAATTCTTTGTGTACTTTCCAGAATGGAGTGACTTATGGGGAGATTTTACTCCGCTGGCACTACAGGGGCTCTGCAAACGCACCTGGCGCTCAGAAACTTCTTCAGCAAAATCTGCACTGAAAATGCTAATTGGCGCTCCTTCCCTTCTGAGCCCCGCTGTGTGCCCATACAGTAGTTTATACCCGCATATGGGGTTCCGTTATATTCAGAAGAACCTGCGTTACAGTTTTTGGGGTACTTTTTTTCTCCTGTTCCTCGTGAAATTGGGAAATTACAAACTAAGCAAACATATTATTGGAAAAATTCAGGTTTTTCATTTTAACTTTCTAATTTTGAATACTTTCCTCTAATACCTGTGGGGTCAAAATGCTCACCGCACCCCAAGATGTTTTCTTTGAGGGGTACACTTTCTAAAATGGGGTGACTTTGTTTTTTTTTTTACTCCGCTGGTACTACAGGGGCTCTGCAAACGCACCTGGCGCTCAGAAACTTCTTCAGCAAAATCTGCATTTAAAATGCTAATTGGCGCTCCTTCCGGTCTGAGCCCCGCTGTGTGCCCATACAGTGGTTTACGCCCACATATGGGGTACCGTTGTATTCAGGAGGACCTGCGTTACAGATTTTGGGGTACTTTTTTTCTCCTGTTCCTCGTGAAATTGAGAAATTACAAACTAAACAAACATATTATTGGAAAAAATCAGGTTTTTCATTTTAACTTTCTAATTTTGAATACTTTCCTCTAATACCTGTGGGGTCAAAATGGTCACCACACACCAAGATGTATTCTTTGAGGGGTGTACTTTCGAAAATGGGTTGACTTATCGGGGGGTTTCTCTCTGCTGACACTACAGGTGCACTGCAAACGCAGCTGGCGCTCAGAAACTTCTTCAGAAAAATCGGCATTAAAAAAGCTAATTGGCGCTCCCTTCCTTCTGAGCCCTCCTGTGTGCCCATACAGTGGTTTACGCCCACATATGGGGTATCGTTGTATTCAGGAGAACCTGCTTTACAAATTTTTGCATGCTTTTTTTCTCATGTTCCTTTTGAAAATGAGAAACTTTAATCTAAACGTATATATTATTGGAAAATTTAAATTTTCAATTTTTTTACGGCCTAATGGTGAACACTTTCCTCAAGTCCCTGTAGGGTTAAAATGCTCATTATACCCCTAGATTAATTCTTTAAGGTGTTTAGTTTCGCAAATGTGGTCACTTATGGGGGTTTACAGTAAAGAAGCCTCCTAAATCAACTTAAAAAAATAACTGTTCCCTAAAAAAAAATCAGTTTTGGAAATTTCATGAAAATTTGATAATTTGTTGATACATTTCTATGTCCCATAATACCCTAAAAAGTAAAATATGTCTACCAAATCATGCCAGAATAAAGAAGACATATTGGTAATGTGACTTAGTAACTAATTTATGTGTTATGACTTCCTTTTTTAAGAAGCAGAGAATTTCAAAGTTCCTAAAATGCAAATTTTTCAAATTTTTCATGATATTTTGATGTTTTTCACACAAAAAAACACAAAGTAGTGACCAAATTTTGCGACTAACATAAAGTGCCATATGTGACGAAAAAACAGTCTCAGAATCGCTAGCATACGTTAAAGCATCACTGAGCTATAAGCGCATAAAGTGAGACAGGTCAGATTTTAAAAAATTAGCCTGGTCATTAAGGCCCAAACAGGCTTTAGAGGCAAGGGGTTAAGGCACAGGCGGAGATGCATGCAGCCTCGAGTGGGAACGTGTGATGGAATCTGCAGTGGGTTTTCCACGTGTATTCCTCAGTCTGAGTGCACCCTAACAGGATAACAAAATCCACTCTTCTTTACTTGGTTCCAAAGAGACTATATTATTGCACACAAACAGTGCCTGTTTTATTGGAATAAATAACATAAATCACAGTATATCAGCTCTTACTGTTAGTAGTTGAGCAGAACTTTATGGTAACCTTATGACGGCTCTTTACGGCCGAGTATATTGACTATAAATCTTTCTTTTTAAAAAAGCACCAAGCACCCTTTCTTTTATATTCATATTAATGTGTATAGTCCTGAGAGGTGGGGATTATTATCAATGACTATTCATATACACTAATAAATTGCTCTATGTCATTGTATCAGACTGACATAATATGATGCATTCATATCCAACATTGAATAATATGTATAGAATTTAGTACTAAATGGGATTGTAGACTTTAAAGTAGATGTAGTTTTTAAGTTAGGGTCACATGTGCTTCCCATTGTGTACAATAGTTTGGCCTGCATTGGTAGATTACCTCAGCGGCCGTAAACTCTATTACAGAACATAGGACTGTGAGGGGAATGAATTGTAAACTCTCCCTTTCAGGATTCCTTTTATAAATAATTGTATGTCACTTTAAAGGGGAACTAGGCAGAAGGTAAGTTAGGGGTGTAAACACTTTACTATCTGGTCGCTAGAAAGGGTCTGAAAGTTTAAAGAGGTTATCCAGCGAAAATCTTTTTTTTTTTTTTTCAAATCAACTGATATCAGAAAGTTATATAGATTTGTAATTTACTTTTATTAAAAATCTCAAGTCTTCCCATACTTATTAGCTATTGTATGGCATGCAGCAAATGTTTTATTTTTAGTCTGACACAGTGCTCTCTGCTGACATCTCTGGCTGAGACAGGAACTCTGTCTCGGTTCTCTATGAATTCCCAAAGAAAACCTCTCCTTCTCAGACTTGAGATTTTTTAATAGACGTAAATTACAAATCATTATAACTTTCTGATATCAGTTGATTTAAAAGAAAAAGATTTTCGCTGGATAACCCCTTTAGTAAGCAATAATGGAGTAAGAAGCTACATTTGGGTCAGTACCCTTGAGGTCAGGGTCTGATACAAAAAGACCCTTCTATAGCTTTATGTGGTTTGTTGTAATTTGTTGTGGTTCCTACTTTCAATAATACGACTCAGGTTTCACTCCTTGTACCCCTCAAAAATAAATAAATAAATGCAGGGGGGGGGGCATTTTACTGCCACTCCACTAATGGCCAAACAGGTCTGCACCTGGCTTGCCAAGGGGCCGTGCATGGGGACATTGCTCAGACCTGGCATACATTTCAGACCAGCCATAATAAATTCCCACATTGTACTTACATTGCGTTTTGCTAGCTTCTCTTTGTTCTGGTTATCACACAATTTAAAAATTGCCTTTCGTTTTTGCTTCTCCCTCGTATTTATTATGTCGTTTCCACACATGTATAGATATCATCTGTCATTTTGATATCACCAGTAAGTGGTTTATTTGAACATTAGCAGTCTTGTTGTCGCTGGCCTCACTATCAGCATTATGTAGAAATTACAAGAGTTCACCCAGTTAAATAAATAGTTGGGTCCATATCCAGCCCCGACACACTGTTTGCTATATCACCTATGAATAATTAGATGGAGCTCTCTCAATGACAGCTCGGTTTCTACAGAGGTTATATAAGCAACATAGGTCACCACAGACAGAACAGCGGCTTACTGACCTCCTATACGTTCTGTGCCGGCAGAGCATATAAATCAACTGTTAATTGCATTAAAATCTCACTTAAATATCAATTAACATTCTTGTATCTTCCCAAACAATTCATTTCATCGGCAGCCGGGGCATTAGCGGAGGTCACTGCATTGTTGTCTAAACACATGTTGAATAGAGAAAATAATTTACTGGATGTGTATGATTTAATAATGGGCATATTCCAGGGAATATTATCCTCATTTATCATGGTAAGTGGTTCCCATGTTTTTTTTTATCAATGAATAATGATATTTTTTTCCTTTTTTTTTTTTTTTTTTTATCAAAAAGGCTTTAAAATGAATTTTGGACTATGAGATGGATCTACTGTTTGTCAGGACTTGGGGACTGGTGGACACAAGACAGTTGATGTCCTAGCACTAACACCTGCCCTGCGGTCAGCACAGTACCAAAATGTAGTCAAAATAGTAGTGAAAAGTCAACGCCATAATATGGTAACCAGGTACACAATCAGAATTTAATGCTAGGTCAAGTAGCACTTAAGAAATGAGGTTCTATCGCAGGAAAAAAGGACACAAAGAGGAGTATATTTATGGAGGCTGGAGTCCTAACCCCAGACCACACACATCAAGCTGACTGGCGGTGCCTGCCGCCAGTCAGTAATACACAGTGACAGCCACCTGTGCCGCTTGGCCGGGCCGGTTGCCAGGGAAGCCGTTTCTGGACCATCAGATTGATCTACTGTTTGTCAGGACATGTGGACTGGAGGACACGGGACAGGTGATGCCCTAGCACTGACACCCGCCCTGTGGTCAGCGTAGTAACAAAATGTAGTCAAAAGGGTAGTCAAAAGTCTAAGCCAAAATATGGTAACCAGGAACACAATCAGAATTAAATGCTAGGTCAAGTAGCACTCAGGAAATAAGGTTCTAGCGCAGGCAAAGAGGACACAAAGAGGAGTATATTTATGGAGGCTGCCCTAGCCCAAGACCAAAAACATCAAGCTGACTGGCGGTACCTGCCGCCAGTCAGTAATACACAGTGATAGCCGCCTGCACCACCTGGATTTATCTATCTATTCTATTGTAATGGATTGATTAATAAAAAGAGGAATAATAGATAGAAATGAGAAATAGATTTTACTAATATTTCCTTTACATTACAGAACATTTTCAATATTTTAAAAATTGATTGGATATTTTTTTCACATAGTAAGTAGCATACTACTACTACTACTACTGATAATAATAATAATAATAATAATAGTAATAATAATAATAATAATAATAATGATAATAAATAATAATATCAATACTTGATTTAAATTAGATAATTAGATAGAACACATTTGTTAATATTGCTTTGATTTTGGTTCCTTGATGGTCACTTTTGGAGGGATTAGTGACTCAGTTCTACCAGGAGAGGCCATCCAGCTGTTCAGGCAAAGGAACAGCCAATCATTTTACAGTCTTTGTGTCAAAGTGCAGGAATCGGACAGATAGCTGACCTAAGTAATGAATACAGCAAGTATTAAATACAATGAATAATTAGCCAACTAAAACAGCCCAGGACAGGCTGGCACCACACCAGTGGGATACATATTTAGATGATCTGAATGTTTATTTGGAGGGATAACTAATCGCTATTTCAGATAGATTATCCTTTGCTCATGAGAATGGCATTTTACAATAGACATTAACAAAACTGACCTGAATAAAAACAATGAGAATCACCTCATCTGTCACTGTCCGGTTGACTGGGGGTCGGTACGCTTTTCAGGAAGGCGGCATAATGTAGACGTTACACAATGGGCAGCGTGGTCGTTTCTCTGTTATGAGAACTGTAACAAATATATTATAATGAGAGGGGCCATTTATCAGAGTAAACCTCCCTTAGGGTGAATTTACTGCAGATTGGAAAAAAAATGGCAACGCTTGAGGTGTAAATAATATGGACTAATAAAAGTAATATCCAGGGCTGTCATTGTCAGTCTGACAGGAACTAAGAGGGCAGGAATTCAAGTGATTTAGTATTTTATTTTGTATATTTTCAGTGTATATACACAGACATACAAATAATGGAGGGAGGATTTACTAAGGGCTTTCTGCTACTTAGTTTTTTTTTTGGAAATTAAATGTATTTGTATGTTTTGGTATATTATTTTTTTTTTTTTGCATTACGTGTCTGTTTCCAGATGAGAAATAGTAAGTTTTTCCAATTTTGCACTGCTCCCGCCCCTTGTTAAGCAAATGGGTGGGGTCAAGAAGAAGGTCACCCCTCTGGTCTCTAATAAAGAAATCAGAGGCAAAGCTTCCATGTGATCTAGGCTGAAAATGCAAAAATCACTACAAAAAATGTATTTAGAATATACAACACCCACAACTACTAATAAAATCCAAGTTTATTGAAAAGTCATGAACATTAACAGGGGTTGATCCAGAAGCAAGAAAGAGCTTAGCACTCACCGTTTGCTGCCAACATAGTCCACTTTATTCAGGTCACTTCAGCATGAATACAGGGGAGGGAGGTGGAAGCAGGGGTTGTTTACTGAATGTGAGATATTCTTTCCAGTCTGACACACTGCTCTCTGCTGCCACCTCTGTCCATGTCTGCTGCCACCTCTGTCCCCATAGAAAACCTCCCCTGCTCTGGACTGTTCCTGACATGGACAGAGGTGGCAGCAGAGAGCACTGTGTCATACTGGAAAGAATACCCCACTTCATGCAGGACTTACAGCAGCTGATTAATACTGGAATAGTTGGGATTTTTTTTATAGAAGTAAATTACAAATCTGTGGCATATTCTAGCACCAGTTTATTTGAAAGAAAAAAAAGTTTGGTGAACAACCCCCCTTAACGGATTTACAATATGCCAAAAGCTGAAAGCATGGTGACTTTCATTAGCAAGAATGTCGGGCATCTTGGTTATCCAGGATCGGAAAAAATATGGCTGCTTTTTTCCAAAAATAGTGTCACACCTGTTCTTCACCTGCATTTACTGAGCGGCAGTATCACCCACAAATTGAGAGCAAGAAGCTGCTTCCAGACTATGTCTTTTCAAACCTGGATAACTGATTATAGAATGACATCAGAAAATGATCTATTGTTTAAATTAAACTTTTATGTTATGCATATTTTTATTTAAAAAAAATTCAGCTAATTTTCCATTTTAGTCTCTATATTATGAAATTCTCCTAAAATTCCACAGTTTTTATGCTCACCAGTAGGTCTAAAATTAAGCTGAGACTTCCTGATAAGAAGGAACCTGCTGTAAATGGGTCACAGAGTACGCTCAGTAATGTTTTACATCCATCGCAATGGAAAATGTCCTGTATATTGTCATCTACAACCATGAGGCTGCCTGTAAAGCCTATAACTAAATACTGTTAGGACAAGATGGCTCCCCGACAACATTCTGAAAAAATATATAATTTTAAAAAATTACAATCGGGAAATAGAAACAGATTAGAAAATAAAAAGAACATGTTTTAGTATCTGGTAATCAGGAAAAAAAAAAATCTAAGTGAACATGCCTTTTATGGGCAAAAGAGCAGCCTCTAGTGGTCAAGTGTAGAAGTGTAGCACAAATTCTTCCCAGTGAAAAACTGGCCACTAGTTCTCATTGCTGAGAAAACAAAACCCACTGAAAATAAGGTTAAGACTATGTTCACACGTTTTTTCATCACCATTTAAAATAACGTCCGTCATTTTGAGTCTAAAATAACGGACATCATTTAGCAGCCTGGCCTCCCCTTAGTGCAATGAATGGTGTTTGTACATTATTCTAGTTTGGGGTTACTAATTGGCCTAATTTATTAAAAAAATCCATTGAATTTAATAGTAAAAATGGAGAAAAAACTGTGACAAAATATAAACTGCGTGTCAACGAGTAAATAAAAAAAAACGCCCGCTATTTGCAAAAGACGTCCGAAAATAATGATCATGCCCGTTATTCAATACACTGTGTGCATTGGACGTCCGTCTTCTCATTGACTTCAATGCATTGCCATTGCAGTCAGTTAAATCGCGGAAAATATTGACGCTTTTTTAATATCAAAATCGGACGCCTTTTCTCAATTTTTGACGTTGTGTGAACAGAGCCTTATAGTACAGATTCAATTCTTTTCTTTTTTTATTGCCAAGTATCTTAATTTAAAATGATAATAATAATAATAATAATAATAATAATAATAATAATAATTCATACAGGACCTTTTAATGTGATCTATAAGATTGCTCCAATGTCTTCACAAATCCTTAAGAGGAAACCACGCCGCCATCCAATAACCAGGCAGCACTATTTATAGATCCAGCTGTATATATAAATGGCTACAACAGTAGCCACCAAGGCACATTTAACCCCTTATAACAACAGGCTGACATTAGGAGCATTAAAAGCTGCTAGCTGGTATGTAATGCTATGTATCCATGTAGGCAGTGAAGTGAACTAAGCTGTGCGCTCCGTTCTGGGATTTAAGTAGTCTGCATGTTAACAGCCGCGCTCCCTTTTGTTTTGATGTTTTGGTCGTTCCGTGATCGGTACCAGTTTCTTGCAGTCAAAACATAAATTTGTCATAACTTTAGGCCTGTGAAACTTAATTGAAATTAATCAGCCGTGACCACTTAGGACCAATGGTGACAGCTAGAAAGCGGTAATGGAACATCGTAATTAGCTGTCTTTACACAGACTCTCACCTGAATTTTTTTTTTTGCACGGTTTTGGGCACACTGGATTGCTTAAGTAAGTATTTGCACGCAAAGTAGTGATATTTGATCTACCTCTCTGTCAAGTGCTTCCATAACTTTAAAAATTAAAGAGGCGGAAATTCTCAAGTGGGTTTCAGTCGGCAGTTTGATTCAGATTTTATTATCAGCGATGGCTCTATAATAAGCAAGAACTGTCCTCTCAGGTTAGATATGCTTGAGTGCCTCCTCGCTTTTCTACTCCCTCCTCATTTTAGCCATGCATTGCATAGAAAGTGGTTTGTAGTCAGACTCAGCTATGTGGCCTGTGCAGCTGGTAATTGTAATGCAGCCTGAATTTTTTTTTTCACCCCCCTCTATTCTTCATGCAACAAATGTGTAGGCCTTGAATGAAACAGTCTATGTTTATCCAATGTCAGACGTTCGCATTATACAACATATATTGATGGTTGGTTTGACGTATCCGGTTTCATGTTCCGGAACAGACTTGCATCGGTACGTGATGGCAAAGGCCGGTGGTTTTAATTATAAATCAATTTCTTGACTCCATAACATCTTAGATAAAGGTAAACTTTGATATATAGAGGTTGGCGGCTATAGATATATATATGTTTTACATGTTTGTTTGTTTTTTTTAAACTAAATCCTAAATCCTGAGAAAAGCCTATAATAATATGGTTGGTGTAAATGGTTGATATCATGTATGATGACCTGGGTGTACGTATAGGGGAGTCATACTCAAGCCCTGGTCCTGAAGGCAGCCCAAATACAATGACCTAAAAATGTCCTTACTTATCCTATAGAACAGTCAAGTGAAACTCTGGCCCGTGGTGCCATTATTTTTTGGCCAGCAAGGAAATTCAGTTTTAATTACATCTGGTGCGCCATGGCTACTATATAAGAGGCTATGGGGAGAGATGGCTACTATATAAGAGACTATAGGGAGGGATGGCTACTATATGAAACTATGGGGGATGGCTGGCTACTATATAGGAGACTATGGGGAGAGTTGACTACTATATAAGAGACTATGGGGTATGACTGACTACTATATGAGACTATTGGGGAGGGCTGGTTACTTTATAAGAGACTATGGGGGATGGCTGCTATATGAGACTATTGGGGAGGGCTCGCTACTATATGAGACTATGGGGGAGGGCTGACTACTATAGGAGACTATTGGGGAGGGCTGGCTACTATATGATACTATTGGGGAGGGCTGGCTACTATATGGGAAACTTGGGTGGCTGGCTACTATTTGGGCACTATTGTAAGGGCTGGTTAATATGTGGGGCAATTTTTTGGGGGATTGGCTATTATAAGGGTTGGGGTTCTAATCAAGTCAAAGCAATTTATCATGTCATGCTATTTATCATAGTGCACAGGGCTCGGAGACGCACATCACTCACAGTGCCAGGAACAATGCACGCTGTTCTGACAGCGACAGCACCACGGCATTCGCGCTTCAATAATTATCAAGGTTGGCCCGCGACTTGTCCAATTTTTTTTATTTTGGCCCACGGTGAATTTGAGTTTGACACCAATGGTATAGAAGGTGTAAAAATTAAAAAGATAAGCTCCCATTGCTCTGACCAGGAACCACCTATAATTCTAAATTATAATCTGCTACTTGCATCACCAGTAAGGGGCCTTTATGTGTGTATGAATGTGTATATATGGTTTGTGTATGTGAAATATATGAAAGTATATAGTGACTGTGTGAGTGCATGCATGTGTGTAGTGAGTATGTATATGTATGCAATGAATGTGCTTAAAGGTACATGCATGTCTGTAGGAGAGGGTTAGTGTACATGCATGGCTATGTGTATGTTAAATGGATTGTGTCATCCGAAAATGACTTATTGTTTAAATGATGTTTTTGTGTTAAACATATTTTTGAATAATTTTTGATGGCATTTTTTTCTAATTTTTGATTTTCTATCTACATTATAAAATAATCCTGAGATCTTGCAGTTTTTATTTTCACCACTGGGGCTAACACTAAGCTGAAACTTCCTGTTCTTTAGTGATAAGAGGAGGCTGCTGTAAAGTGATCTGTACAGTATTGCAACGACATGTGACACCAGTAAAAGAGACAATAGCAGCTCCCTGTGGAATGACCTCCTTACAGGTCACAGAGCGTGCTCAGTTATGTTTCATCTCAAGGGGACATAGTCTGTCTATTGTTGTGTATGTCTATGAGTCTTGCTGTAAAGCATGTCACTGAATGCTGTTAAGAACAGCCCAGGCAATATGGCAGCCCCCATAACAGTGTACAAAAAGTGAATTAAAAAAAAAAACTACTGTCAGAAAATAGAAACAGATTAGTATAAAAGAACAAGTTTTAGTGTCTGGCTCTAATCAGTAAAAGAAAATTTAGGTGACACATTCCCTTTAAGTGCCACATGTCATGATATAGTTGTGTGTATGATAATATTATTTGAGCACTGTATGTTTGAGTGTTTAAAAAAAAAAAAAAAAAAAAAAAAATATATATATATATACATATATGTGTGTAATGTAGTCACTTCTCAGGTGTAGTTAAGTTGCTAATTAGAGCGCTATTGTTTGATATACAGTCAGACAGTAATATGTACAGTATCTGTATTTATGCTGTTTTTTGTTTTTGTTTTTCTATTAGACTGGGCTTGCAGAGACCGGTGGGAGTTTATAGCTGGTACACTAAAGGATGGGTGAGTTTTCTGGAAGAAGGTCAGATCATTTCCCATTTCACTTAAACACACCTCTTTGAAAAACTGAATGAAAAATTAAAAACCTTGGTGTGAAGCCCATATTTTAGTGTTTTGGTGCATATTTGGTGCATTTTTTGACCAGTTTTATTTTACAGTGTGTACCATGCTCTAGATATGATATTGCTTTTATAAAGGACTAAAACATTTTTTTAGTGTATTAAAAAAAATCACCTTGAGGCTATGTTCACACATAGTATTTCCATCAGTCATTTGGTCAGTCTTTTTTCAAAATTAGGAGTGGCACTGACAGGGCAAAATTATAATGGACTGATTTGCACAGCTTGGCTATATTCACTTATAGTATTTTCATTGATCTTCTGGTCAGTATTTTTCAACCAAAACCGGGAGTGGATTAAAAACAAAGAAAGGTTTTGTACACATGCTGCGGAATTTAGTGGATGGCCGCCATTTAATGGCAAATAATTACTGTTATTTAAAAACAAGCACCATAGTTTTAAAATCACGTACGATATTTGTTGTTAAATGGCGGCCATCCACTAAGTTTCAGTGCGTGAACATAGCCTTTCTGTGTTTTCTATCCACTCCTGGTTTTGGTTGCAAAATAATGACCAAAAATACTGTTTGTGAACATAGCCTAAACAAAAAAAAAAAACCGAAAAACACAATGCAATTAAGTCTAGGGGGTAAATTTATTGTTGAGTCTAATAGCTGTAATTTCTCTAGCTAGTTTTAGCCATTTCTACTTCTTTTTGTGCTTGGTGAATTTATAAAAAATTGCGCACAACTCGAGAAAATTGTGCACAGCATTTTTATGTCTAAAAAAAAAGTAAAATGTGTTCACCTGGTCCAGACCAAACATAGGCCTGTGCTAGTGGGTTCGACATTAAAAATTTTGTGCACATGATTAAAAAAAGCGCAAATTGGGATCATGCAAATATTTAAGCGAATACACAAAACAGATGGATTATCAAAAATTACATCTAATAATTATTTACATAACAAATACTGGTTCATAAATACAACTTTATATAATAAATGTCCCCCTTGGTGTTTTATAAAAGAAGAAAAAAGCTAAAAAAGAATGGGTGTGAAGGAGGAGTAGAACCTTTGGAGGCTTAACGCATTTGGAGGCTTAACGCATAAAGGGGTATTAACAAATAACGTAAAATAATAGGGACTAGAGATTAGCGAATCCCCCATCTAAACAAAGCAAAGCACTTCCTTTGATTCGCAAGCGGCTTATTAGCTGCCTGCCTTTCAACTCTGTTCTGCTCCATGCCGCTCCTCCCCGGGTGCCAGGAAAAGCAGGATCCATTCCTGGGAAACTTCAGAAAATGGAACAGGGTTAGGCTATGTTCACACAACGTTTTTTTCAGCTCCGTTTAAAATGACTACCGTCATTTTGAGTTGGAAATAACAGTCGTTATTTAGCTGTCTGGCCTCCCCTTAGTGCAATGACGGCTGTTGGTACATTATTCTAGTTTGGGTTACTAATTGCCCTTTGGGTGCGTCTTAATTGAAAACTCCATTGATAGTAAATTAGTAGATTTAATTAGTTAGATTTAATAGTAAAAACGGAGAAAGAAAGGAGTGAAAAGAAAAACTGCGGTTGAACAACTAATAGAAAACATCCGCTGTTTACAAAAGACGTCCGAAAATTATGATCATGATCTTTGCATAATATACCATAATGGATGTTTCGGTCTAAAGCGACCTTTTTCAACAGGTATACATTGGTGGGTGGTAGAGAGGGAAATGTGCCAACTGCCTAAATGTTATGCAAAGATCATTGTGATGTAAAGAACATATGTGCCTAAACTTTGGAGCCATTTTTTACTTTGTATATACATATCGGAATAAAAATAAGAGCATGAGAAAATGAAAAGAAATGGTTTTCTGGTGTGCAATTAATATTCTACAATATTGTTCTGAGGTTCTAATTACACCCAACAGTGTGCGCAGATATATTACTAACAGCTAAGTGACAAACGTCATTTTGAACTCAAAGTGATGGATGTAATTTTTTTCTTTTGAAAAATGGAGGGGGAAAAAATATAGAGGGAACATAGCCATATAATGGTAACTAGTCGTATATGGCCACAAGCAGGTGTTTGAGCCATGCATAGGAGTGGACACAAAACAACGCCCATTACCTTGGAAATAACATTCGTTATTTGCACAATGATGGCCATTATTATGAAAGATGGATATTGTTTTTACATTTTTACAAAATTTGAACCTAGCCTCATACTGCAAAATTCCAAACCAAAATAAATGTTCCTGTAAGAACTATACATTACATATCTCTATTTTGGTCCCTTGGTGTCAGCTCATAAATGATCTGCATCTATCTTTCTACCACTTGGCTCTAATTTTCCAATATTCCAAAATTTGCATGTAAATCCCTTCCATTCTCCTATTCGATAGATCTGTTGCTATGTGCTTCCATCCATTTAGCTAAGCTTCCTTTGCTAAACGCCACTGAACTTATTGCATTATTAAATATTACATGTATTATTCAGTGTAAGCCACAAAATCCATAGACATTAATTTGAAGCAAACTGTGTGGATAAATAAATGCTTTCAATGGTTTGTTGGGGCCAGCGTTGATCTCTGGCAGATTTCTTAATTAAATACATGAAAAAAACAAAATGTGCAAAGGTAATAAAGCTGCTTAGTGTAGAGATTACAGAATACGTACAAAGAACAAAGAAGGGATTTCTATTGATGTAATGCACTTTGTATAAGGAAAAGTATAAATATTTACTTTACACGAATCCACCAATAAAGTGATCCGCTTTTATTACAGCTCATGCTGCCTGAATCATGGGTCATAAAAGAGATCCCTGGTGGCTTCTGTCTGCCCACTGATCTTGGCCAAAAGATCTTTCCCTATACCCAAACAGGGAGTGATCCATCAATCAAGGCAGGTGGGGAGGCGTCAAAAAGACGGCCATCTTTAATAATGACAAACACAAATAATGGACATGGACATTATTCTTGGATGTTATTACCAATGACTGGTCGTCTTTTAGTGCTAAAATGATGGCCTTGTACATTGAGCCTTGTTTGAACCAGTCCTCTGTCCCTGCCACTCGATGTACTTCCTTAGACAGCAGACCCCAACTGTCTGACAGTTCCTACGCTGCTAAGTATTGGGACCATCAGGGGAGTACAGTCCACAGTCTGCATCAATAACCACTGGTAACATATATGCCACAAGTCACAAGGGAGTAAACATGCCAAAGGTGAGAGCCAAAAGAGAAACAAAAGGACCAAATCAGAACCAAAGGGATAAAAAATAAAATAAAGAAGCTGAGGCCATAAACACAGATACAGTACAGACACAGATACAGCACAGTACAGAATCAAAAAAGAAAGACAAGGTCACGGAAGAAAAGGGTCAGATACATAGAAAACAATAAAGAATCCAATGCTAGTGTAGAAGATAAGCCACAACTATCCCAGTTGTGTCACAGAACGGCCGGTGTCTGTGAAGATCATCCTGGCCAGTAATGTGGTATCATCTGGACAAACCTAATTTGTGCTGAATTGTGCGCCAGCATCCTAATTCGCTATGGAAAGTGCGGCCAGAGCCGCACTTTCCATTGTGTGAACTGACAGTTCTGTGTGGCTGCTATTCAATAAATAACGGGCGCACAAAACATGTCAGTTTTTGCTGCAGCCACTAGGGATCCCGGCAAGAATATATATCATTTGTATATACTCCGGCCAGGATCCCATTGACTGCAGTGCAACAAAATTTTTCTATTAATCACGGCCATTGTTGCAAATCGGCAGCAATGGCCATGATTAATAGAAAATTTACGTTGTGTGAACTTAGCCTAAATCTTCATGCTACTGTTCTGACACAGCAAATACCATAGCACAAATATTTAAAACGTTTCAGAGCTCACTGCATCATTATGAATGATATTTCCGGGAGTTCTGAAGTCCAGTCTGTAGCACAGAGTGCGTGAATGTCCCCTAACACTGCAAATTTTTGACCAAGTGTCCTATACCATAACGCTATAACAAAATAAAAAATTATATTAATAATGCAACAAGTTAATCGAACAATGACACTCTGCCTTGACTGTCCGGCATCCAGACCACTATCTACCAAACAAGATGGATTACAAATCATTTGATATATTGAAAGAATGCTAATCTATGTTTTATATTGCAACATTTTGCTAATCTGATTCATGTCTTTGTGTCTCTGCTCAGCTTTACATATAAAATATACTCACTGTAAATGAGTTTTATAATATTTGTCATTTCGTAGGGCAAGGTCACGCGGCTGTTTCAGAATGCAGTCATGTAGACTTCACACTGTATGCAAATATTCCTTATTAGCTTTCACCCAGGCTAATGACCTAGTCTGTACTTTAGACATAGCCGGCGTAATGAAGTCTTTTAAACATAATATTTGGTAATAAACAGTTGTAAATTATAGTGGCTATTGTTTTTATTGAATGTCTGAAGAACATAGTAGTAATAAATACGGTACAATACTAAACTTTATAGGGAAGGAAAAATAAATAAATGGGAAAGGTGTGATTGTCTTGTTTTGTAAAATAATAAAATCTTGTGAAACAATAGAAAATAACTAAAGGAGGAGTCCGGTGAAATTTTTTAAATTAAAGTATTGTATTGCCCCCCCCCCCCCCACAAAAAAAAAAAAAAAGTTCTACAAATCACCAATATACACTACGGGAAATGCACATAAAGAGCTTTTTTCCCTGCACTTACTACTGCATCAAGGCTTCACTTCCTGGATAACATGGTGATGTCACTTCCTGGATAAAATGGGG
Source organism: Dendropsophus ebraccatus (assembly GCF_027789765.1). Taxonomy (NCBI): domain Eukaryota; kingdom Metazoa; phylum Chordata; class Amphibia; order Anura; family Hylidae; genus Dendropsophus; species Dendropsophus ebraccatus. Next base: position 88,307,949 of record NC_091464.1, on the reverse strand, counting down.
ATGTCACTTCCTGGATAAAATGGTGATGTCACTTCCTGGATACCATGGTGATGTCACTTCCTGGATAACATGGTGATGTCACTTCCTGGATAACATGGTGATGACACTTCCTGGATAACATGGTGATGACACTTCCTGGATAACATGGGGATGTCACTTCCTGGATAACATGGTGATGTCACAACCAGACTCCCAGAGCTGTGTGGGCTGTGGCTGCTGGAGAGGATGATGGCAGGGGGACACTGAGGGACACAGGGCACTGGAGGGACACTGAGCATCTCTCTGACATCATTCTCCCCAGCAGCCACAGCCCGCACAGCTCTGGGAGTCGGGTCAAGACATCACCATGTTATCCAGGAAGTGAGGTCACCATGTTATCCAGGAAGTGACATCACCATGTTATTCAGGAAGTGAAGCCTTGATGCAGAAAAGCCTTGATGGGAAAAAAAGCACTTTATAAGCTTTTCCCGTAATAAGTGTATATTGGTGACTTGTATAACTTTTGGGGGCCAAAAAAAACTTTAATACAAATTTTCGGCTGGTGGGGTTTAGGTTGCTTTTTAACTTTAGAGGTAGAACTAGTAAAAACAACATCATACGTTAGGATACATCTTTTCATAAGGGAGCTATCAATATACCATAGATCAGAGACAATAGTGCAGTGCTCCTAATGGATGCCCCAGTGCTCTAAATGGTCTTACCAGACCATGGAGCAAACTACTAACTGCACCTGAACAGCGCCAAGGAGGAAAGTATGAGGCATACCTTCCTCCTTGGCGTCTCCCGTGCAATAGAAACATATTAGCAGATTAGATTTGTCCAACCTGCTGATAGTTCCCTTTTAAGTCCTTTCCCTTTATTATTGTTTCATTGTTTTAAGCACAAGGTTAGCACTCAGAAATGTAGATTAAATTGTAATATTTATTATGAATTGCAAACATTATTGGCATAATCAAAAGAAAGTTCAGTGTTACACACTCCAAACATACTAATCTTCATTTACAGATTCCTCTGTATTGCTACCTATGCATAATATATGACAAAAAGAATCAATCAAAACGTTAAATAAAACAAGGCCTGTAGTGTTGTCTGTTGCGCTACTATCACTATTATAAATGGGATCTGTCAGGATTAGTTGAAATCCATTTGATCATGTAGTAACTCGAGGCTTCAACAACACAGGGTGTCAGGGTCACCCCAACTTTTTCATTACTGTAATGTCTATTTTAGTGGCAGGGGTTTTGTTAGATCGACACCTAACATCTACACCCTTACCATTACTAAGAAGGGCTCATGCTGAAAACACATTAGCAAGGTTTTTTGTGGTAATTTATGCAAATAAATATGATTTTAGTATCAAAAACCTGCGCTCTTATAGTAACCCCCGCCCTCCAGTGTTACATGAAAACACCTGTTATTACTATATATGACAATGCCCTATTAGTGCAAATAATATATGTCGACTTTACTCTTGTTACTTTCAGTTATGTTCTGGGACAGAGCAGTTTTGCTTTTTTTCTATTCATGGGACCTAGCAAGATCAGAAGCCTGGAGGGGGTGAGAAGGCTCAGAATATGTTCTCAAAAGTTCTACCAAACTAGAATCAAATTTGTTGGATCCAAGGCAAACCGGAAATGGCAACCCCCCCATGCCCACCCAGTCGCCGCCAATAGCCAAAAGTGGGAATCTCTCCTGGATCCCTTTATATTCTTATCCTTAGGATTTAGATACAACTGAGAGTACTTGCAGGTGCTGAAGAGTGTAAAAGAGCCTATATATATATATATATATATATATATATATATATATATTTATGTAGTTTTATTTACAGAGGTCAATGAGCCTTAAAGGGAACCTATCACCCCCCATGCCAGGATGACAGGCTCTTGACCCCCCCCCCCCGCTAGAGCCCCCTATACTTACCTAATCGCGCCGGGTCCCGCTTCTTGAGTCGGTCCAGTTACAGAGATTTCAGCACCCAAAGCCCAGTGCGCGCGCTCCTGAGTCCGACGCTCATAGAGAATTAATGGAGCTTCGGACTCACCATTCATTCTCTATGGGCATCGGACTCATCCCAGGAGCGCGCGCCGGGCTTCGGGCGCAATCAGGTAAGTATAGGGGTGACAGGTCCTCTTTAAAGGGGTATTCTGGGGGGAAAAAGTAGGAGATCGCAGGGGGACCAACTCCTGTGGCTTATGAATAGCATCCACGGTCAGCAACGACCTGTGGCTCTATTCATTCCTATGGAGCGACGGAAAGAGCAGAATAAAGCGCTTCGCTTCATAGGAATGAATAGAGCCTCGGGGTCCGATTTGGATGGGAAAAGTTAATTTTCCCCGGAATATCCCTTTAACCAACAACTTAAAATGTACCTGTCATTATTGAAAAACTTTTGATATGTCACAGAGACATGTCAGAAGTTTCGATCGGCGCAGGTTGGAAGAGCACATCCTCTCCCTGCTCTGAGTTAAAAAAAAGTCGCCCCCAAAGGTGCCCATTATAAGTCCGACTCTTTTTTTAATTCAGAGCGGAGAGTAGATGTGCTGCAGCGCATCTTCTTACTGCTCTATCTCCTGATCGGTATGGTCTGACCACTGTCAACAGTTTTTTTATAACGACAGGTACACTTTAAGGCTGTTTTCACATGCCGTGTTGAAATGCCGTAATTTTATAATCACAGCTGTTATTATAGACACAAAAATCTTTGTTATTAACAACAGCCATTACTTGTTGTTAAATGACGGCCATCCTCTAAAAGCAGACATCATTTCAACGGAGTGTGAGCATAGCCTTAAAAAAATTGCTCACAAATGCAGAACATCAGGGAAGTTACAAATTTGTGCGCAAAAGTGCGACTTTTCAAAAATTTGCAACCGTTTTTCACCAAAACATACACAAAAAACATTCATAGATTACCCCTTTCTGATTTTATAATAGATTTATATTACAACATGTCCATAAAATTGTCATTTTAAGTTAAATATTTCAATTTTTGATTTTATGGGGTGGGGATAAGGAAGGAAAACAAAAAAACGGATGCAATTGTGTGCAATCGATTTGAATCCATTTTTCCATTGACTTTGATTAGGAAAAAAAAAAAACGAGTCAAAACAGATGCGTTTTTTCTCTCCTTTTTTTAACGTACACAAAAACAGGGTTGAGTACGTTAAAAGTAACCATTTAAAAATGTATACGTTAAACGGACTGCAAAAACACAGTGTGAGCCTGAGAGGGTGCTTACTTCAGCACCAGTTTGTCTATCTCTTCTTCCATCATAATAATTCCAAATAGAATAGAGATGACTGAATAAAGCTTGAAATTATAATTGATAATTTTCTGTGGGTCATGATGCAACAAAAGAAGGAAACCAACCCGAATTAGAGAGAACAAAATACAATGAAATAATGGAAACTATTGCAATGTGATGTCTGACAAAAGACTAATCCACCTATAGACAAAACAGTGCGACTTTCCTTTCTTTTTACCCCGGAAAGGCACTGGTGATGTTTGGCATGTTTTGACATCTCCAATCGCTATTCATTTGGATAATCCCAGTTTGAAGCGGATTCACTTAATAATTTCCTGCAAAGTCATCTTTTCTGGAAATGTTCACATGCAATTTCACTAATAATTAATAGCGACAATCTAATTAATTTTGTCATTTCGATTGTATCTTGCCCTTGGTGTTGTCCTGTGGGGGACCCTGCGCTCCTTAACATTCGCAACCCAAGTGATAAAATGTTATAATAAGAATATAGAATATTCTGTCCACTGCAATTTTGATCATTTTCAATGTATAAAACCGTTTTTTTTTTTTTTTTTTTTATTATAGAAAATATTGTTCTGATCTGTTCATTAAAAATAATATGAATTCCAATTATATTTACATAATTTTTATACTATTAATATCAATATTTTCAATTGTATTCCAATCCATATTATAAGAACAAATCAATAAAACATTGTATGGGCTATGTTTCTATAATTTTTTTACTTGTCTGTTTATAATTTTTTTTAAATGATGTCCTTCATTGTGAGTCCAAAATAACATCCGGTATTTTAGGGTTTGGCCACCATTAGTGCAATAACGGCTGTTGGTACATTATTTTAGTTTAGGTGGTCTGATTGCCCTTTGGGTGTGTCTTTAACCCTTTAAGGAATGGAGCCCTAAATGGCCTTAAGAAGCGAGCCAATCTTCAGTTTTGCGTTTTTGTCTCTTCACCTTCTAATAGCTATAGCACTTTTATTTTTCTATCTATAGGGCCATGTAAGGGTTTGGTTTTTTTAGGAACAGGTGTACTTTTCGATGGCGCCTTTCAATCTACCCAAAAAAACTATTGAAAAAAATCTGCAAAATATCATTTATAGGGGGAAATTGGGAAAAAAATTCAATTCCATTTTTTTTTTGGGGGGGGTGGGTGGGTCAGTGTTTACGTAATGCACTTTAAGGTAGAACTGACATGCTATCTTTACTCTATAGGTCAGTCTGAATACAGCGATATGCATGTTTATATAGCTTTTCTAATGTTTTATGTTTTTAACTGCAAATAGGTGTGATTAAAATGGCCGTATTGTGACTCTTATTGCTCTTTTTTTTACCTATGGGGTTGTATGGGGTGCTACTTTTTTGTGCTATGATCTCTAGTTTTTATTAGTGCCGTATTGTTTAGATCGGATGTATTGATCCTGCCATTTTTAGTGCTTTTGTTTACGCCGTTCACTGTGTGGGAACAATATTTTTTTATTTTTATAGATCGGACAATAACGCACACTACAGTATGTAATATCTTTATTTATTGTTATGTGTTTTATTTATAAAATAGGAAGGAGGGTGATTTAAACTTTTACAGGGAGAGAGCTATGGCATGTTTTAAAAAAAACTTAAAAAAAAAATAATTTTACACTTTTTAAGTCCTCTTAGGGGACTTTAACATTTTTACATTACATTTCTAAGGCTATTGTTCACACAACGTCAAAAATATTGAAAAGGTGGCCAATTTAAAAAAAAAAAAGACTGTTTTTGCCGCAATTTAACTGACTGCAATGGCAATGCATTGAAGTCAATGGGAAGACAAACGTCCAATGCACACAGTGTATTGAATAACGGACGTTTAATGAACATGATCAGTGTATTGAATAACGGACAGTGTATTGAATAACGGACGTTTAATGAACATGATCATTAATTTCAGGCGTCTTTTGCAAACAGCGGATGTTTTTTTATTAGTTGTTCACACACAGTTTTTCATTTCTCACCATTCTTACTATTAAATTCAATGGACTTTTCAATTAAACCACACCCAAAGTCCAATTAGTAACCCCAAACTAGAATGTACAAACACCAGTCATTGCATTAAGGGGAGGCCAGGCTGCTAAATGACATCCGTTATTTTAGACTCAAAATAATGAACGTCATTTTAAACGGAGCAGAAAAAAAATGTGAACATAGGGTAACACTGATCATTGCTATGCCATAGCATAGCATTGATCAATGTTATCTGGGTTCAATACATTGAGCCTGCCTTTGGCAGACTCTATACACTGATCACCCATCTGACTGCAGGGAGGAAGGTAAGAGACCTCCGGCAGTCAGTTACAACGATCAGAACTCTTGCATTACACTGCATGGAGTCCCGATCAGACAGTGTCAGGAGTGAAGCTTCTGTCACTGACATTTAAATGCCTTGGCACTGCTGGGGTTAATGGCAGGCCACACCGATCACATCGATCGCAGCCGGTCCCCATGTGCTATGAAGTGAGCTCAGCTGCTGAACTCACTTCATAGCATTACCGGACCCACTGGCATGCAGGTACGTCATGGGTACCTAAGTTACAGACTCCTATGACGTACTTGTCATGGGTCTTTAAAGGGTTAATTGAAAAGTCCATTTATTTAATAAAGGGAAAGAAGGTGAAACTGTGTGTGAACTAAAAAATAAAGTCTGTTGTTTGCAAAAGAAGACCGAAAATTAATGTCATGAACATTTATTTAACGTCTACCAGACGTCCGTCATTTAATACACCCGGTGCAAATTACATCCATTATTACATAGACTTCAATGCAATTCGTTCACACAACAAACGTATGAACATAGCCCAAGTCAGTCTTTTAATAAGCTTTATAACAGCTCACTCTACACTATACTTTCTAGTAGGGATAAGCGAATCAAACCGTTACGAACCAGTTTCGTTACGAACTTTAAAAAAGTTTGTTACGAATCTGGTAAAAATAACAACGGCGACGCTAAATTGTACTTTTTTCACAGAATAGACTAGGATACAAGGGATTATTAGTTACTCCTATAATCCCTTGTATCCTGGTTTTCTGTGAATATCAAGATGTGTGACATCACACCTGTTGGTGTTCAAGACCGTGCACCCCAGTGCTGATGTCTGGTCCTTTAATTATGGGCAAGGGCAGTATACTGTATGTCTCTTACTGCCCATTGGGTCAACATTCCCCCAGAAGACCACCAGAAAATTAGCCCATTCTTGCCTCTGTCACTTCCTCGGTGCTTTACGGGGCCAGTTTTGCAAAAGTTCTGCCTCCACCAGCTTGCAACCATCCACCGCTTTGACTGCAGTCCAACCTGCCCCCGGTGTCTTACCAACGATGTCAGGCCCGGCGCTCTCAGGCTTTCCTCCATTTTGTGAGCCTGGTTGAACAAAGCCATAGTGGGCAGAAGCTCCTCCGGACCATCAGGGAGGAGATATATGAATGGCTGAGCCAAGGTCAACAAACGGTGGGAAGTGTTGTAGCCCACAAAGGGAGGAACCTTTTCTCTGCAGTGCAGCAGGGAGTCATACACTTTGTATGGCACATATGATAAACCTCATAGTGCACAGGTTTCTTCGAACATGTCATGCCAATTGTTGATCCCTTTTGAGGACGCGACTCTGTGAGGTGAGCAGGCATCAAGTGGTGCCGCCTCATCTAATAGTCTCTTTTCAACCATACTGGGCTGTTTGCCATCAAGTGCTACTGCCTCCTCCTCCCCCTCCTCCACACTAGGTCCAATACATTACTATTACTGCTGCTGGTTCCACTGTCAAATGTCTGTTTTACACTCTACTGGGATCTATGTCCCTTGTAATCACTTAGACCTTGGCTAATTTTTTTTTCACTATTTTTGCACTTTGATTTTTTCCACTTTTTTCATTGTAATAGCAACTGCAACTAAACGAAACTATACCCTATCAGACTGCAATTATTCAGCCATTATTGCAAGGTCCGTTTTAGGTTCCGTTCGGCCGAATCCAAACTTCAAGATAGTTCGCCGGATCGAACCAAACCAAACTTTTCAAAAGTTCGCTCATCCCTACTCTCTAGTTTCCTCCTACACTTTAAAATTTACTCATGTTAATTTGGAATTTGAATTATGAGATAGATATGAGTTTGACAGAGTAATGCCAATCTCTGTACAGTGTTTCAGAATATGTTGGCACTACATACATTTATTCTGTACATCTTTTTAGATTTTTATTAGTGTTGAACAAGCACTTAAATGATCATTATTTACAGCAGTCTTTATCAAATAACAGACTTTTTTAACTATAAGGCTATGTTCCCGCAACATTTTTTTTTTTTTTTGGCCATTTGAGTCCAATTAACGTCCGTTATTGACAAACCTCATTATGACAGTTGAGTTGTTTGGTTGAGTTATTTTGGACTGAAACAGCCAAAGAATGAAGTTGTCTGAACATAGCCCAAAGACATTGTGTGAACATAGCCCTATACTGATCATTGATTTAAAAAATGCAAATTACATTTTTGACAGTCTTTTGGTCATTACTTGTTCAACCAAAATGATGAGTGGGTTGAAAACACAGAAAGGCCATGACCACACATGTCCTGAACAGATTTATTTGTTCGTTCATGAAGTGTGTTAGTATATTGTGTCAATACATGAATTGATTTTTTAACCCCTTAACGCCGCATGTCGGGTATACCCGTCATGCGCCCCTTTAAGCGTGATCAGAGAGGGCTCCCGGCATGAGCCCTCTCTGCAGCCCGAGGTCCCCGGTTGCTATGTGCAGCCAGGGACCGCAGGTATTAGCCGCCACGGCCGATCACCGCGGCCGGCTAATTAGCTTTTCAAATGCAGCCGTCAAAGCTGACAGCTGCATTTGAATAGCGACTGTGCACGCTTTACCTGGTGTCTAGTGGGGGATCTCCCCCCCACGCGCGATGCGATCGTGGAGGGGAGATCCGTTGTAATGAGCCAGCCGGGGCTTAGCGTCAGAATGACGCTGATCCCAGCTCGGCAATCCATTCAGATGGTCTGCTGCAGACCATTATAATAGAGCACTGATCTAATATTATATACACAGCATTGATCTCAATGGCAGATCAGTGCTGTGTGTATAGAAGTCCCCCAGGGGGATCAGTGCTGTGTGTATAGAAGTACCCCAGGGGGCTTCTAATTACTGTATGTGAAAACAAAATAAAGTGTTTTTATTAATAAATAATCCCCTCCCATAATAAAAAACCAAATCACCCCCTTTTCCCATCTTATAAATAAAAATAAATAAATAAATAAACAAACAAACAAACATGTTTGGTATCGCGGTGTACGTAATCACCCAAAATATTAATTTATTTAATTCATGATCCCTCACGGTAAACGGCGTAAGTGCAAAAAAATCCCAAAGTGCAAAATTGCGCACTTTTGGTTGCATCAAATCCATAAATATTTAATAAAAAGCAACCAAAAAGTCGTATATACACAATCAAGGTACCGATAAAAATTACAGATCATGGCGCAAAAAAACCTCATTCAGCCCCATAGACCAAAGGATAAAAGCGCTATAAGCATGGGAATAGAGCGATTTTAAGTAACGTTCTGTAAAAGATTTTATTTTTTTCCGAGTCATCAATTAATGAAAAAGTTATACATGTTACATATCGTTTTAATCATACCGACCCGAGGAACATATATAACATGTCATAGGACACACGGAGTAAAAACGAACCCCCTCCCCCCAAAGAAAAATAATTTTTTTTTTTTTCAATTTCACTGCGCATATAAATTTTTTCTGGTTTCGCAGCATATTTTATGCAAAAATTCAGCCTGTCATTGCAAAGTACAATTAGTGACGCAAAAAATAAGGGCTCATGTGGGTCGGTAGGTGTGAAAATGCATCTGCTATGGCCTTTTATACACAAGGAGGAAAAAACAAAAACGCAAAAACGAAAATTAGCCCGGTCCTTAAGGGGTTAAGCTCATTTTAACAATCGTTATATGAATTGATTTTTAATTAATACCACATTAATTTAATAGTAAACTTCCTTTGAGGATTGGCCACATTTTTGCATTTTTATATTTATTTTTCTTACCCGTGGTACAGGTTTGACCATTGACCTCAGGTTTGTTACAGTATAAAGAGGTCCACTAATTGCTATTTGTATCATTCAGATTTATTTCCTGCCTGCTCCAAAAAAAATCTCAATTTTCTCGACACATACAAAATTCTCGTCCACAAATGCAAAAGTTCATATGGTAGAGAGATTTATCAAATTTAATGTCAAATTATTTGGGAGCATAACCAATTAAAACAAATGCCCCCCCCCCCCCCAAGGTTTATAGCAAATCAGTCCAGCAAAGCCGTGCCACACAAACAGTTTAGCATAATGATATGCAGTTCATGCCATGTGAATGGGTTACCAAGGCAAACATATGATACCTGGAACGTTCCATAAATTAGAATAATACTCATTCAAGAAACTCCCCAGGCATCTTACAGATCCTTGGCAACCCGATCATTATATGTAGTCATTAATACTGGCTGTCGGGGGCAAAATTCACTGAAACGAGTATCTAAGAAAAAGACATAAAATTTAACTTTTAATAGTCTCCAGTTAAAACATGTAATCTAAAATATCAAAAATTTAAGCCAAACAAACAAAGATGAACTAGGTAAAAATATTCTTACCATTCAGACGGTAATAATGAGTCGGTATATACTGGGATGGTCGTGGACCATTCTTATCCAGAGAGGGTCCAGTCTTGAACTGGATGAACCTCCACGGTTGGCAGGATGCAACACTCTATGGGAGAATAGGACACCCGGTCCCTGACACTATCCTAGTACAACCTACTTGTTCTGTCCCTCCAGACAGAGCACCCGCCCTAACAAGTGCGAGTCTGCCACTCTCACCCCTAGGGTCCCTAGAAAAACCCTAAAAAACATATGGGACTGTGTCCCAATGCATTTCTTCTCTCTTAAGGGACATTATCAGGGGATCTTACTGATATTACAGTGCCACAGGTAAGGACAAAGAGGGGCTAAGCTGCACATACTGTATGGTACCAGCCACATGACAACCCCTAGCTGACACAGTGTTCTCTGCTGCCACCTCTGTCCATGTCAGGAACTGTCCAAAACAGTTACAAATCCCTTTAGAAAACCTCTCCTGCTCTGGGCAGTTTCTGACATGGACACAGGTGGCAGCAGAGAGCACTGTGTCAGACTGGAGAGAATCCACCACTATAAGTATAATCAGCTAGTTGACCATATAGCACCCCTGTTGATGATGTTGATGATATTCTATGCTATGTGTTTTCTGTTCAATTTTAGATCAAAAGATGATGGATAGATAGATAGATAGATAGATAGATAGGAGATAGATAGGAGATAGATAATAGATAGATAGATAGATAGGAGATAGATAGATAGATAGATAGATAGATAGATAGATAGATAATAGATAGATAGATAGATAGATAGTAGATAGATAGATAGATAGATAGATAGATAAGAGATAGATAGATAGATAGATAGATAGATATGAGATAGATAGATAGGAGATAGATAGGAGATAGATAGATAGATAGGAGATAGATAGATAGATAGATAGATAGGAGATAGATAGGAGATAGATAGTAGATAGATAGATAGATAGATAGATAGATATAGGAGATAGATAGATAGATAGATAGATAGTAGATAGATAGATAGATAGATAAGAGATAGATAGATAGATAGGAGATAGATAGATAGATAGATAGATAGATAAGAGATAGATAGGAGATAGATAGATAGGAGATAGATAGGAGATAGATAGATAGTTTTAGTAATTACTAACAAAGTCTACTCTTTATTCTCCTATAGATATTAATCATATATGTTCATATGATTTTAATTTCATTTATTGCTCAAATATCAGTTAAGGTTTCCAACATTACAAACATTGCACTAAGGAGACATATTAGTTTGTCATCCTTACACCTACTGTACATTCACTAGACTCTCCATTTAATGAACCAATCAACAAAAAATTCAAAAAGTTAATATTTTTTGAAAAATGTGATGTTGGTTTAAATCTACAAAAAATATATAAATTGCGCGAAAGAATCCAACATACAACATGTAAGAAATAAAAAAAAGTATGAAGATGATGATAACCAACAATTACCTATAAAACTTTATATTAATTTTTATAAATGAATCTGCTGTCACATGTATAGTTTTTATGTGACCCAGACATTACCTACACTGCTTTCTTTATAAAACTCTTGAGCAGAATATACAAGCCATAAAGTAATATTTATTTCAAGCAAAAAAAAAAAAATAATATATAACATAGTATTTAATAAATTTTATTTATATACTACAGGAGTATTTGAATCTTTTCAGTATACATTAACATTTTTTTTCAGGTTAGGGCTATGAGATAACAGGGACCTTAAAAAAATAATTATATACATATATACTGTGTCACTCAGGAAAGTAAAACATATTTAAGCAATTTTCAATATCGCTAATACGATCACTTTTCCTCTTCAAGCCATTGAGTCATGATAGGATGCACTAAATGTTTGTCTATGTCTATCTGTGATTAGGATAATGTATGCAGTTTCCTACTGTAACTTGCTTCTGCGTGCGTAAGACTCGTACATATTTAAAGGCTGGGTATTCAGGGAGTATTTGTCATGTTCCTTTTTTGTTCTTAGCACGCAAGCAAAGGCTGTTAGCCTACATACAGGAATTTCTGATTTTATTCTGTGTGTGTGTCAAGGATTGTGTGTAAGATTGCGTGTGTGTTCCATGTTACAGCATTCACTGACTGAGAATAATGTCGGCAATATCACACAATGCCGTGCCACCTTTATAGGACAGGAAGTAATTAGCCCAATTAGCTAATGATTAATAGCGGCTTACTGATTGGATGGCCCATAGAAAACAATAACACTATGGGATTTCATATTTTCTAAGACTTGGCAGACCAGTTTTGTAATTTACTGTAGAAAATTAAATTAATTGGGAATATATACATATAATATTCAGATAATGAGTTTTATTATTTTTTTTACATATATGATGCAAATGTGCTGAATACTATCGGTCGTATGGTGTTTATAAAATATAAAATTATTCAGTAATTAAATTACTAAATATTTTGGCCCCGCGCTTTATATTTAGTATCTATCAAATGAACCTAATAATTAATAAATTAAACAATCTTCTGTAAGTATATCTTTATTAGCCAAGGTCTTAGGATTCATCCAAGCCTGCCCTATGGCTTTTATGGGTCTTTTTACACAATCCAAGCAGGTCTCTATTACAAGCTCCAATCGCGATGATCAGTGCAGGGCCGTATTATGGATCAATGGATCATTCACTGATCAATATTTTAATTTTAATCGTTGTCAGACACCCATCACCCAACTTTATACTGGGCAATGTGCAGGGGGGGACAATGATTTGTAATTGCACAACAGATCTGCTCTAATCTGTACATCTAAGATGAGGATGGGTGGGATTTTAAGGAATTAAAGGGAATGTGTAATCAGAAAATTACATATTATTCAAATAATGTTTTTATGTTAGACATATTTTTAAAGAATTTTTGGTGATGTTTTTTTACTCATTTTCTATTTTTCGTTCTATATAATAAAAAAATAATCTGATATCTTGCCGTTTTAATTTTCACCATTAGGGCTAAAACTAAGCTAAGACTTCCTGTTGTGTCTGTGGTGATGAGGAGGCTGCTGTAAAGTAATCTGTATGGCATTGCAGCATCATGTGACACCAGTAGATAGAGGAGACAATAGCAGCTTCCTGTGGAATGACCTCTTCAAAGGTCATAGAGTATGCCCAATGATGTTTCACATTTATCCCAAGGGGACAGACTCTTTCTATTGTTGTCTATGTCCATGAGTCATGGAATGCTGTTAAAAACAGCTTAGGCAATATGGCAGCCCCATAACAATTTACAAAAATTTAAATAAAAAAATACAGTCTTAGAATATAGAAACAGATTAGAATGAAACAACAAGTTTTAGTATCTGATTCAGTAAAAGACAATTTAGGTGATGCATTCCTTTTAATCTCACGAAGACAGCCCCTTTGTTCTGCCCAGTTAAACTGCATTTTACAGAACACATACCCAACTCCACCAGATTCATTTCAGCCATTTTTTACATCAACTATTTATTTGGAGGACTTGTAGTCACCAGATTGCCCAGCCTATCCAGCTTCCAATTTAAAGAGGACCTATCAATTCTTAGGGCCTGTCTCTTTTTATTAATACTTGCATTCACTATGAAACAACAATTTTGGATCATCCAAAACTCTATATTTATATATCCTTTATTATTGATCCTGAAAATATACAACAGATTGACAATAGGGCTTTGCTATATCTTATGTCAAGAGTGGGCATCCCTGTGTATTGTTAACACTGTAAAATGGACTATGTTAGACTCTGTAGAGGCACATCCATTGACATGGGAAATGTTAAAGGAGAGATCTGGTGAAATTTTTTTATTAAAGTATTGTATTGCCCCCCAAAAGTTGTACAAATCACCAATATACACTTATTATGGGAAATGCTTATAAAGTGTTTTTTCCCTGCACTTACTACTGCATCAAGGCTTCACTTCCTGGATAACATGGTGATGTCACTTCCTGGATAACATGGTGATGTCACTTCCTGGATAAAATGGTGATGATACGACCCAACTCCCAGAGCTGTGTGGGCTGTGGCTGCTGGAGAGGATGATGGCAGAGGGATACTGAGGGACACAGGGCACTGGAGGGACACTGAGCATCCCTCTGACATCATCCTCTCCAGCAGCCACAGCCCGCACAGCTCTGGGAGTTGGGTCGTAACATCACCATTTTATCCAGGAAGTGACATCACTGTGTTATCCAGGAAGTGACATCACCATGTTATCCAGGAAGTGACATCACCAATTTTTATCCAGGAAGTAAAGCCTTGATGCAGTAATTAAGAGATGAGCGAAACTTTCGGACTTTTGGTCCGAATGCAGTTCGCTCAATCTTGATGCCTGTGATCCCGGGTGCATAGTTGTGCTCCCGGGAATATGCGGCCAGGATATTCCAGGGAATCGATCTGAAATTGCCTGGAATATTCTGGCCGCATATTCCCGGGATCGCAACTATGCACCCGGGATCACAGACATCACGATCGAGCGCAGATGCCAAAATTCTGACGGTTCGCGCATCTTTAGCAGTAGTAGGTGCGGGGAAAAAAGAACTTTATAAGCATTTCCCGTAATAAGTTTATATTGGTGATTTGTATAACTTTTGAGGGGGAATACAATACTTTGATCAAAAATTTCTCTGGACTTCTCCTTTAATGGCAAATTATCAATTAATTCATACATTGCCAGAAGGTATACCCGAGGAATATTTTCTCTCTGAACTCTGACCATGTTGTTTCCATGCACACACATCCTCACATGCACAAACACCCCACCCCCTTTTCTTATATGCACAGTAGAGAATAGAGATCTACTGATCTGAACTTCACATACCTGATTACAGAACTAAAATTTTTGCAAAAGTTTGTTACAAACCTGGTAAAAGATGGCGGTCGCACAGTTTCATTTACTGCTGCTGTTATATAGAAAGGAAAAAAAAGCCTATGCTTACCTCTCAAGGCTCCTCCACTGTACTCCTATGGGTCTCCGATGTCCCACGCTGATTGCAACTGCCTTGTAAGACAAACTTGTCTCAGGAATAACAGTCCACTTATTGAGACAGATAGTGCCATGACCATTGATAAGCTGAGTGGGCTGTCACTCCCAAGATGAGTTTGTCTCGGAAGTGGAGGAGGATGCAATCAACTGGGGACACCAGAGATCCATAGATGGACACTGGGGATCACGGACAGGTAATTTTTTTGCTCTTTTTATACGGTATGGCTCAGATGAACCCAAACTTTGCTTCAAAGTTCAGAGAACCTGCCAAACCAAAATTGAAAAGTTTGCTCATTTCTAGTTGAGACCAAAAAGCAACATACAGTACAGACCAAAAGTTTGGACACATCTTCTCATTCAAAGAGTTTTTATGACTATGAACATTGCAGATTCACACTGAAGGCATTAAAACTATGAATTAACACATGTGGAAGTATTCAATATACTTAAAAAAAAAATGTGAAACAATATTCTAGGTTCTTTAAAGTAGGAACCTTTTGCTTTGATTACTGCTTTGCACAGTCTTGGCATTCTCTTGATGAGCTTCAAGAGGTGGTCACCTGAAATGGTCTTCCACCAGTCTTGAAGGAGTTCCCAGAGATGCTTAGCACTTGTTGGCCCTTTTGCCTTCACTTTGTGGTCCAGCTCACCCCAAACCATCTCGATTGGGTTCAGGTCTGGTGACTGTGGAGGCCAGGTCATCTGGCGTAGCACCCCATCACTCTCCTTCTTGTTCACATAGCCCTTACACAGCCTGGAGGTGTGTTTGGGGTTATTGTCCTATTGAAAAATAAATGATGGTCCAACTAAAAGCAAACTGGATGGAATAGAATGCCGCTACAATCTACAATTTTCATAGTCATGAAAACACAGAAAACTCTTTGAAACTCTTTTGGTCTGTACTGTACAATTGAACTGGGAAGTGGATATCCTAAAATGGTCCTAAATAAGAGTAATGGGGTAAAAAAAAAAACAAGAAGCCTCATGGTGGATTAGTGTATGTGTATATCTCTCTACACTACAAAAATGTTTTTCAAATATATTCAATTTCACTAAGTATGCTTAAGTAAACATTGGATACTGAGGCTGGATCACATTTGTACAGTGTGACAGGCCAATGTTGTCACATGCCTGCTCCAGTGTCTGGGGAAGGATGGGGGGTGGGGGTGGCTAGTGCTAAGGGTCCTATTAAGCTGAGCGTTTGAGATTGTTTATCGTTAACCTGAAATCGTTCACCATATTACACAGAACTATGGTTGTTAGTTACAATCGTTATTGTGATCGTTATTACGATCAATTACTCCTTCTGATCCCAGCAAAACAATCGGCAATGTGCAATTACACTGAACGATTAGTGAAAAAAATGCAGAACTTGAGCGAACGAATGTGGAATTAAAGCGAACGATTAGCGATAATTTTAGGATCAAATCTAAATCAACGATCAACGACACACAAACGATTTTTCAATTGTTGCCTGCAATTACACGGAGCGATTATCGTTTAAATTCAAACAATATAACGATTTTTCGTACAATAATCGTCCCATGTAATAGGGCCCTCAGCCCATGCTCAGAGGAATGGCCCATGGCTGTGTCCATGTTTTCCAGGATTTCCTAGGGCATCATCCAACTTCTTTAGCCATCGGTATTCAAATGCTAAAAGATTCGACCATACTCATCTCTAATTCTGACACATGTTATTCTCACTAGAAGCGTATAACTAAAAACCAACTGAATGATTGGATGGTCTCAGCCAGTGTAAGGACACACCCAGTTGGCTATGTAGTCAAACATTTCTACTAAGAATAAAAGATGAATGGCACAATACAGAACTATTAGAAGATACTGTATATTCCAGAATTGTTATTTCATGTGGAACTCATATATATATTCTAGAACAGACAAGACAGGAGAGGCCACCAAACCTATTAAAAAAAAGCCCTCTCATTCATGTCTGTGTGTCATGACTTGTGGTTGCATTAGGCTACGTTCACACACTGTCAAAATGGTGTCCGTTTTTTTTAAATAAAGAGAAAGAGCAGCGCTCAATAGCACAGGTCAGATGGTAGAATGGGTGTGAGCACAATATTAGAAGCTCTCACCTGTGGAGGTTGTGCATAGGGAGGCACAACACTCGAAATAGCTCGTATTAGAACCGCAGCCTCTCCCCAAATAGATCCGACCAGGATCATGAACAATACAAAAAACACCTCCTCTCCGTGTAGGGGAGTTCTTAGGGCGCAGGTCCAAGGAACATACAGTATCATAAAGAATATTTTTATTAAAAAATTCCCATAAAAAAGCTAAAAAGCGACACAACGCGTTTCCAAACCAGACTGCTTTCTTTTTCAAGTGTCAATGCCTAAACAGGAAAAGAAGCTGACTTATATCCACACCCCTAATCATGACGTCATAGTAAAAAGCAAGAGCAGTAAATTACATAGCAGCATGTGATTGTGTGTATATATATATATATATATATATATATATATATATATATATATATATATATATATATAACTAAATACAAATGGAAAATAAAATAATTAAATGATTAAGTAGAAAAAAACATATAATCTATTGCGCACAAAAAGAAGAAATAATTTATATAAAAAACTAGATCAATTGTATGTAAACGTTTCAACGAATGTTTTCAATGGTTTCATTTAACCCATAAGGTGATAAAGTGCATAACTTAAAAATCCAAAAAGATTCACGATTAATCAGATGTCTATATCTATTAGGACGTTTCTTTGAAATCTGTTCTAAAATAATAAGTTTTAGACTACTTGGGTCACAATTATGTTTTAGAAAAAGTGTTTTGATACACTATGCAGTAAATATCCTTTGTGGATATTTGATCTGTGCTTGTTCATACGTGAACGCACCGCCTGAACGGTGCGTCCTACATATTGTAAATTGCAAGTGCACTCTAAAATACATATGACAAAATGGGATGAACAATCAAAAAGACTCCTTATGGGAAAAATTTCTCCAGTAACCTGTGACTTAAAAGAAGTATGTGGAATATCGGGAATCCAATTACAACATATACATCTCACATTGAAGAACCTATAGGTACCCACTGTACTTTTAGTATTCACGTCTTCCCCCTGATGGGGCACAGTGTTTCTTGGTTGAAGTCTGCCAGGGGCTAAGTCATTACGTAAACTCTTGGTTTTACGAAATATAACTTTAGGATTTTTTGGAATAATAGTTTTTAGAATCGGATCATTTTGAAGTATGGACCAATTCTTGTAGACACCCTTTGATGTTCTGAGCACCACAATTATATTCAGTGATAAAACAAAGACCAAACTTATTATTTTTCGTTTTATTGTTAGAAACTTTCTTCCTTCTACCTGCCTCTTTTTCTTTCATTTTATCCAATAGATTCTTTTGTGTGGTTTGTTTGTTAATATTATATGCTTTATATGCTGAATTTATCAATAATGTTATCTATAACCGTCGTTATATAGACAACCTCTTCATGATTTGTCGAGGGTCAGTTTCTCAAGCACAAAAATTCGTGGAGAATTTGAATTGTAACCAGTGGGGTATACAATTCACCCTTAATTTTGGGGTAAATGCTATAGATTTTCTAGATTTAGAAATTTTTAAATCAACGGACATGCAAATCGCTATTAAAACACATTTTAAAAGTGTCGATGTCAACAGCTTTTTAGATTTTAATAGCTGCCATCTTCCACTTTGGTTAAAAAAACTTTCCCTTTGGTCAATACCAAAGAATAAGAAAAATTGTACACATGAGAGTGATTATATAGAGCAATCTAAGATTTTAAATGAAAGATTTACTAAGAAAGGATACCCTACAAATATTGTAAAAAAAGCATATAATATTAACAAACAAACCACACAAAAGAATCCATTGGATAAAAGTTTGGTCTTTGTTTTATCACTGAATATAATTGTGGTGCTCAGAACATCAAAGGGTGTCTACAAGAATTGGTCCATACTTCAAAATGATCCGATTCTAAAAACTATTATTCCAAAAAATCCTAATGTTATATTTCGTAAAACCAAGAGTTTACGTAATCACTTAGCCCCTGGCAGACTTCAACCAAGAAACACTGTGCCCCATCAGGGGGAAGACGTGAATACTAATAGTACAGTGGGTACCTATAGGTGCTTCAATGTGAGATGTCTATGTTGTAATTGGATTCCCGATATTCCACATACTTCTTTTAAGTCACAGGTTACTGGAGAAATTTTTCCCATAAGAAATCTTTTTGATTGTTCATCCCATTTTGTCATATATCTTTTAGAGTGCACTTGCAATTTACAATATGTAGGACGCACCGTTCAGGCGGTGCGTTCACGTATGAACAAGCACAGATCAAATATCCGCAAAGGATATTTACTGCATAGTGTATCAAAACATAATTGCGACCCAAGTAGTCTAAAACTTACTATTTTAGAACAGATTTCGGAGAAACGTCCTAAAAGATATAGACATCTGATTAATCGTGAATCATTTTGGATTTTTAAGTTATGCACTTTATCACCTTATGGGTTAAATGAAACCATTGAAAACGTTCGTTGAAACGTTTACATACAATTGATCTAGTTTTTTATATAAATTATTTCTTCTTTTTGTGCGCAATAGATTATATGTTTTTATCTACTTAATCATTTAATTATTTTATTTTCCATTTGTATTTAGTTATATATATATATAGTGGTGCCTTGGATTATGAGCATAATTCGTTCCGGGACCGCGCTTGTAATCCAAATCCACTCTTAAACCAAAGCAAATTTTCCCATAAAAAATTATAGAAATGCAAACAATTGGTTCCACACCCCAAAAATAATGATTTATTATTCTGAATAACATGTAAAACAGATGAAACAAACATTCAGAAACAGCAGAATCTGTGATATTATAAGTTACTGTACAGTAATGGAGAGGATGGGAAACACAAGGGCGGACAGAGACTGCAGGGAGCATGAAGGAATGAGCAGGGGAGATGTGGGCACATACATGCAGCGCTCTCTGTCCGGGGAGAGAGGGGTTACAGCTATGGAGAGATTACATTCACAGTCCTGTCCCCTGATGTAAGCCCCAGCCTGAAGTGGATCTGCTATGATTTGGAAGGTGAGGGAGACTTCCTGGGTCAGAGTACAGGGCTGTAGACCCCGCTATGCAGACCATGCCCCTCCTCCACACGCGCTCCCACCCAGTACAGGGAGCTCTTAAACCAAAGCAATGCTCTTAAACCAAGTCACAATTTTGAAAAACTGTGAGCTCTTAAACCAAAACGCTCTTAAACCAAGTTACTCTTAAACCAAGGTACCACTGTATATATATATATATATATATATATATATATATATATATATATATACACACACACAATCACATGCTGCTATGTAATTTACTGCTCTTGCTTTTTACTATGACGTCATGATTAGGGGTGTGGATATAAGTCAGCTTCTTTTCCTGTTTAGGCATTGACACTTGAAAAAGAAACCAGTCCGGTTTGGAAACGCGTTGTGTCGCTTTTTAGCTTTTTTATGGCAATTCTTTAATAAAAATATTCTTCCTGATACTGTATGTTCCTTGGACCTGCGCCCTAAGAACTCCCCTACACGGAGAGGAGGTGTTTTTTGTATAGTTTTTTTTTAAATGGTTGTCATTTAAAGAAAAATAACGGCCATTTTTTAAAAATAATAACGGACATTGTTTTACAAATAATGGTTGTAATTTCCTTGAAATGACGGTGTCCAATAAAAATAGCCGTTATTTTGATGGTGTGTGAACATAGACTTAAAATGCATTGAACTATTGTATAAATGAAGCTGTTTTTCAGCCTTCATAAATACACTGCGTACTCCAGCCGCAATGACTCACATGTTAATATGTTTGTGTTTTCCTATCACTGAATGTGACCTTGCTCCCGCAATAGATGCAAATGATATGCAATTTACAAACACTGATTTGCTCTTCTCGCCAATAGTAAACTGTCATTCTTACTTCCAAATTGGCTGTTTCCTGACAAAATTCACTATGATTACCTGGCAGAAAGGTATTGTATTCCTTCAATCAGTTCCTGGGATGCACAGCTGAATGGAGAAAAAAAAATGCTCAGGGCACTTTAAAATGATGTCATAGATGTAAGTGGTTGGAAATGTGAAGTGAATGAAAGGGAGAAGAATACAGTGATGTCTGCCCGTGAAGCTTGCATGCTTTTAAGGTTCAGCTTTTGCTTTTCTGAATTGAAGAAATAGGTGAATCTTGTTGCCTTAGTAAGAAAATTTAATATTTGATAGGTCTGGGCAAAATGTAGTTGAAAATAGTTTTATGGACTGGATATAAATGTGTCGTTTTCAATGGATTTGGTGTTGATGTGTTTAAAATGTTTAGAGAAACATATCTATATATTTGTCTATTAATCAGTCAATGAATGAATCATTCAATCAATCTATGTAACCTTCCCATAGAAGTCAGATGAACATACAGTATGCTACTATCGTGTCTATAAAATATGGCCAACACTGCACTTTTGGCCATGATTCACTGCTTGAATTGTGTGTTTCATGCACCAGTGTGAACTTGATGAGTGATGATTGAAAGATTTCCACCACAACCGTCTGGGTTTCTGCTAGTCTAGTGCTGAGCTCCAGATAGTTTAGTCTCAGTAGTAATGGACAGTTGCCAATGCCACTCATATCTATTCCTTGTCAGTCGCTGTTCTGTTTGGTCTGGATGTCAGAGGGCTGGTACAATCACACCCTGGATCGGGATGTCACATCTCTTCACTTGTGCTCCGGGACTTTTGTAATTTCAGCTGGCATTTATATTGGATTGGATTACTTAGTATTCTGACCTCTTTGCCTGTTCTTCTGACATTTTTGCCTGTTATTCTTCCGTTTTTGCCTGCTTTTTTTTATACTGTTCTGCTATCTCCGGTTTGACCTGTATCTACCTGGATATTTTTTGTGTTTGTCCATCTTGTCTTGTCCTGTGTTTCACCTTACCCAGCGTAAGGACCGATACCCAGTTGTCCCTTGCGGCCTGGCACAAGACCAACAAGTAGGCAGGAAAAGTATTAGGGGGCCTAGCGCCAGGGCTCACACTGTCTGTCTGTCTGTCCCCGCCTACAATCAAGATCTTGGGATTCCTAACAGCTACATATTTTGTAGACCCTACATCAAAAAATCCCCCAAAAATTATATTGTCCACAATCATGAATTGGAAAATTCATGAATTTTATTTCAACAAAAAAACAGTCCCCCCATAAAAACACATACACTGAAGACATTTAAAACCATATCAATTGGGAGTCAGGAACATCAAATCAAACAATGAAATAGATTTCACACACAATAAATACAATCTTTTTGTGGGCAATGGGAATTGATAGATCCTAATGGGAGTTTAAAAATCAAGTAAATCTATGGTATATTGTTAACAAAGGACTATCTTGACACCATGAAATAAGGGAACAAACCAGTCAAATTGCACATAGCCTGTGTATTCATTATATTGCACATAGATCAGTACATTACCTATATTGCACAAGCCCTTATCGACCAACAACTCACATGTGCAGTATTGCACTTATCCCTCAATGAATAAATTGCATGGAGTCCCGGTATCTGTGCTTCAGACCCAACCAGGCCCAAACACCTCCCAACTCATCCCACTTCTCACCCTATACTGACCCAGTGGCTATGCGTAATTTTAAGGGTTTGGCCAAACACAAAATTTCAGAATTTTGCTAAATTTTTTTTGGGGGGGGGGGGCTGAAAATAGGCTACGAAAAAAACTCCCCTGCAGTGTCTTTTTACTGCCTTTTGGCAATGTCAAAAATTGTGGGGAAAGTAAAAAGTGGGGATTGTGTTTCATATCTCTGTATTGACTTTAAGATGACGTCTGGCTGCAGCATTTTTGAGCCTCCCAATGTCCCAATTTTGCAATTTTTATTGGCATTTTTTGAAGGGAAAAAAATAAATAAATAAAAGCAGTCTGCTTTTGTGAGACAATGCCCATACCAAAAGTGCCAATCTCCAAAGCAACATTGGCATAAAGTACCTATAATAAAAGTGATATCCAGTTCCCAGAGCCAAAAAATGCTCAGATAAATAGTTCCATTCAGTACCAACAACTCACATCAAATATGTCATACAATTCTCATATCAAACTGGGACAGGATTAAAACATGCTTAAAGGGAATGTGTCATCAAAAATGACCTATTCTATAAATAATATTTTTATGTTAGACATTTTTTAAGAATTTTTGGTGACATTTTTTCTAATTTAACATTTTTCTATTAATATTATCAAATAATCCTTATCTTGCAGTTTTCATTCTCTAAAACCAAGTTGAGACTTCCTGTTCAGTCTGTAGTGCTGAGGAGACTGTTGTAAAGTGATCTGCACAGCACTGCAGTCACAGGTGACACCAGTAGAGGAGACAATAGCAGCTCCCTATGGAATGACCTTTTCATAGGTCACAGTGCGTGCTCAATGATGTTTTACATTCCTCTCAAGGGGACAGTCTGTCTATTGACGTCTATGTCCATGAGTCATGGTGTAAAGCATTTTACTAAATGCTGTTAAAAATAGCCCACACAATATGGCTGCCAACATAAAAATTTACAAAAAGTGAAATAAATAATTGCAGTCAGAAAACAGATTAGAATAAAAGAACAATTTTTAGTGTCTGACTCTAATCAAAAAAAAACAAAAAAAAACAAACGGTGACACATTCCCTTTAATTCGTCCTATGTACATCACAGTTATTCTGCCTAAAACAGGTGTAATGTGAAAAGATCAAGACTATGTTGTCACTCTCACATCTTATAGACTGCACTCATTCACATCGTAGAAGACGTGCAGAGAATAGGAAAGGTCAGCCATGAGACCACACAAGAGAAGAGAGAGGCGGCTTAGGATTTATATAGTATAATGACATATTTCAACAATAAAAAGAGAAAGGAAAGGGTTTTCAAAACGATAAATTTACCACAGCTACAATATAATGGTGCTAAGATTTTGGCATGTGAGCTAGTAAATTCTGGGAAATTGGCAAAGAAGCCATTATGATTCAATTCATCATTCATGAAAGAAGGTGGTTGAGTTCCAGTAAGAGATTTACAGATTAGATCTTGTAAGGGTGACTTTCTGTTCTAGCGCATTTATATAACAATATCAAGCTGATCCAGAGAAAAACATTCATTGAAATAAAGCGCAGATTGAGAGAGTGTAGCAGATATGTAGGTTGCTATATTTCAGGTCCTGTATTTGAATATCCAGCGAATCCAGTATATCAGCCTCTTTTAAAGGGCGTGCTCAGTTTCAAATTACCATGATCTGACAACAGTATTGATGTATGGTGACTTGAAAGTTACTTGTTCTAGAATTATAGACAGTTCTCTGCCCCCCTCTCTTTCTTTCAGTCTCTCTCTCCCTCTACAGATTCCTTAAAGTGCACTGTTCCACCTATCAACACTGTGAACTTGTACTGTACTACCTGTGGGATTTGCTCACCTTGAAGACTTGAAACCCTCCCTACCCCCCCCCCCCCACACACGTTTTAATCAGCCAGCCAGCATCCTTTCCTCCTTGCTGCTATCTATAACCAGGGGCGTAGCTACCATAGAGGCAGGGAAGGCAGTTGCTATGGGGCCCTTGGAGTGAGGGGGCCCGGGGATGCACAGGGAACATAAGAGCCTCCTGTGTCCTTCTGCTTAACCCCTTGTGTACTGCAGTGTGTAAGTGACCCAGTGTTCTCTTACATGCTGCAATACAAAAAAGGGTTAATAAGGTAAAGACAACTAGCTCTCTGTTTCACTGCTCTGATAACCGCTGACCCCTGTTCTCTGAGCTCCTGCAGAGGTCAGGGGTTATCAGTGCAGGAGTAGTGTGAAGCAGAGAGCTAATTGTCTATTATTAACACTGAGTCACTTACACACTGCAGTACACAATGGGTTAAGCAGAAGGTAGTCTGCTCCTGTACCTATGTATATAACTATAAAGCCTATTGGCTATTATTAAATACAGAGGATGGACAGAACAAGCAGACACTGGCTCTAGAGATGAGCGAACCTCAAACATGCTGGAGTCCTTCCGAACCCGAACTTTCGGCATTTCATAAGCGGTGGCTGCTGAACTTGGATAAAGCCCTAAGGCTATGTGGAAAACATGGATATAGTCATTGGCTGTATCCATGTTTTCCAGACAACCTTAGAGCTTTATCCAACTTCAGCAGCCCCAGCTAATCAAATCCCGAACGTTCGGGTCAACTCGAACCTGAACCCGGTTTGCTCATCTCTAATTGGCTCTCTGCTCTGCCAGTCACTGTTGTGGCTGCATGCAGGATTCTGCCTATGGCCACAAGAGATTTTATTTTTTGGCCACATCACCGAGTATATATATATATATATATATATATATATATATATATATATATATATATAGTATAGTGTGTAGGGGAGGGGGTCTCCATACAGTTTTTTGCTATGGGGCCCTATGAATCCCAGCTACGCCCCTGCCTATAACACTGAACATAGAGACTTGAACAATGTGCTGTTGGATCTCTGCAGGACAGACAGCTATGTAAAACAGTTACACAGAGTGCACGGCAGCAAAATATGTGAAATGTTTTAAAAATACAATTTTTTTGACTGAGGAAGCAAAATAATAAAATAATAATAATAATAATAATACAGTAACAACAACAACAACAACAACTTGCAAATGTGTTCATAGCCATTATCTTATTCTAGCAGCAAAATTAAATATTTAAATATTTTTGCTGTTTATCATTTTGCTTCATTAACAATCTAATTTTCCTGCATTGGGTTTTATTTTATTTTTTTCTAAACCTTTTTAAAGGGAACCTGTCAGGCTCCCGACCCCCCGTTAGAGCCTCCTATACTCACCTTATCCCGCCGGGTCCCGCTTCTGGAGGTGGTGGGGTGACGGAGATCTCAGCCGCTGCAGCCCGGCGCGCGCGCTGAGAGATGAGTCCGACGCTCATAGAGAATGACAGAGCGCTGGACTCTCCTGTCATTCTCTATGGGTGTTGGACTCATCTCTCAGCGCGCGCTCCGGGCTGCAGCAACTGAGATCTCCGTCACCCGACCACCTCCAGAAGCGGGACCCGGCGGGATTAGGTGAGTATAGAAGGCTCTAACGGGGGGTCGGGAGCCTGTCACCCCGGCATGGGGGGTGACAGGTTCCCTTTAAGCATTAAGCATTTATATAGATTTAACATTTTATAGCAGCATTCAAGGACATTTACTCTTTTTTAGCTACAGTATATTATTATGTCATATGTACATATAGACATCTGTAATAGTGAAGTTAAAGTATTTTCTGAATCGCTATTGGTATTGATTATGGTGCAGACTAAAGTCTGGAATTTTTTTTTTATTAAAGTATTGTATTGCCCCCCAAAAATTATACAAATCACTAATATACACTTACTATGGGAAATGTTTATAAAGTGTTTTTTTCCCTGCACTTACTACTGCATCAAGGCCTCAGTTCCTGGATAACATGGTGATGTAACTTCCTGGATAAAATGGTGATGTCACTTCCTGGATAACATGGTGATGTCACTTCCTGGATAACATGGTGATGTCACTTCCTGCATAACATGGTGATGTCACTTCCTTGATAAAATGGTGATGTCACGACCCGACTCCCAGAGCTGTGCGGGCTGCGGCTGCTGGAGAGGATGATGGCAGAGGGACACTGAGAGACACAGGGCACTGGAGGGACATTGAGCATCCCTCTGCCATCATCCTCTCAAGCAGCCACAGCCCGCACAGCTCTGGGAGTCGGGTCGTGACATCACCATGTTATCTAGGAAGGGACATCACCGTGTTATCCAGGAAGTGACATCACCATGTTATCCAGGAAGTGACACCACCATGTTATCCAGGACGTGACATCACCAGGTTATCCAGGAAGTGACATCACCATGTTATCCAGGAAGTGACATCACCATGTTATCCAGGAAGTGACATCACCATGTTATCCAGGAAGTGAAGCCTTGATAAAGTAGTAAGTGCAGGGAAAAAAACATTTTATGTGCATTCCCTGTAATAAATGTATATCAGTGATTTGTATAACTTTTGGGGGGGCAATACAGTACTTTAATAAAAATTTTCACCATACTTCTCCTTTAAGGTGGCAATACACATTCAATAACTGACAGCTGAACGATCGTCCGGCCATCATTTATCTGGCCTATAAATCACCCATTGTCTGCATAAATAGGAATGCTCGACACAGCCAAGTGATCGTGTGTTTTCTATGGGGAGGGGAAAACCACAGCCAGAGAGTTCTGGCTGTGGCTTATCTCTCCCAGAACAAAGAGCCCCTATCTCCACTGGCATCATCTGTCAGTGGAGGGTCTGAAAAAAACCAAATACCCTATACCAACAGCCGATCCCACTGCAAACTGATGGGGTCTGAGTTTTAGTAACTAAATGTTCACAAACATGGTCAATACTTAATAGACAGACCACAATGGCAGCTTTGTGTGGAAACATCTCTATAAATTTAGCAGAGGTAGTCACTGCATTGTTTTGAATACAAACTAACATCATGCTAAATGTTTCCACAATTTGCATGAAAAGCATAAAAGTCCCCCTTACGCCCGCTCTAATTTGTAGATGTGACTTGAGGTGAGTCTATCTGCTCTAAACGTATACACATTGGGTAATAATGCATTCCATTTGCTACCACATAATCAGTGGAATAACATTCATGTGACTTACAATCTTGGCTGTAGAATAAAGAACATTATTTCTTCCTGAATTAAAACAAATCTTTTCCCCAGTAAACACTTTTGAATTAAAATTCCTTCTGTTGATTATACTTCTCTCCTAACCAGCCTTGATGAAATCGCTTGATTGAAAGATATAGTATATACTGAACGTAGGATATATATTATATTCACTATAGGGTATATAGGATATATACACTTACAATTATCCTCTGGCCCTCATAAAACTAGTGTCAGCATGCCTGGAAAGTAAGTTACTGTGTAGCCATCTTGTGTGAGTTATAGCTCGAAACGGCTGGACAGTCAAGAAGGATAGTCGGATAGTCCACACTCTGCGGCAGCAGCAGCATCCAGGTATGTAAATGCCACAAACACTATTCACCTTAATCAATAACAAGCCAGAGGTCAGAGCCAGGGAGCACAATGCAGGACAAAATCAGAATAACAAGAGAATACAGTAGCCCAAGCTGAGGTTAGACACAGTCAGGAGCGAGGTACAAAGTCAGGATACAAGCCGAGGTCAGGGAACACTAGCAGACATCTTGTACGCGGAATAAAGGGTAAATTTATGTGAAATCAGAAAAACAAAAACTATCACTGGCAGCTATGGAGCATTAGCTGCTTGTTTAAATCTCCCTCTCCTAATTTGCATGGAGGGCCTGGCAGCTAGAGATTGTCCGTTGCTCCTGCACGGCTGGGCTCCTGACCCTGGCTGCTTATCCGCAGCATCAGCCTGCTGGGCAGGTACAGGACTGTCATCCTGCCTCTGTTACTGCAGCACTGCAGAGGAACCAGGTAAGTACTTGATATTAACTGCCTTTTCTGTAAGCGCAGATGAGCAGGATTTCCTGCTTTTGTCTTTTTTTTTCAGGTGTAGGTTTAAGTCTCTTTTTTTCCAGTGTAGGTTTAGATCTCTGCTTGCTGAATGGGAATGAAAACATTCTAGTTCCATCCAGACTCTAAGAACATCCATAACACTTACAATATACAGAGCTGTGACACACAGACAGGTATATAGGACTGCATTCAATGACAGCAAGCAGAGATAGAACTATAATGTTTCATATTACAGAAACCTAGGCTCAGGGGCACATGTAAGGGTCCATTTACACAGAAAGATTATCGGACAGATTATCTGCCAAAGATTTGAAGCCAAAGGCAGGAATGGATTCGAAAAGAGGAAAAATCTCAGGCTTTTCTTTATGACCTGTTATCTGTCAGATAATCTTTCTGTGTAAATGGACCCTAATGGAAGCAGCACTTTAACTAGTGAGCAGGGGCATGGAGATGATGCACATAATCTCTCCTGGGAGTTGGGTCAATGTCAATAGACAGCTAACCCGGCCCCCAGAGAGGAGATAACATGTCCTCTGTCTACAAAGGGAGGGGGGAAGAAGGAGCAGGGCATTGTCAGAGTGGACACAGAGGAGTTGATTTTAGATGTCCAGAGCGATGATAAAAAAAAAACAAGGAAGGGAATGTATATTATACTTAGGGTGGTATTGGAAAGGGGGATTGTTTAGAATATTGTTTTTGTTACCCAGATAACCCTTTTACCTTGGATCTTCAGAGAAGACTATGTTGATTTAAGCCTAGTTCAGTTTTGTAGTGATGTTTCAATAGAACCTGTTGCAAGATTTTAAAAGTGTCTGCAGTCAGGGACGCTTTAACCCATTCAGGACCAAGGGCATAACTGTACGTCCTTTTTTGTGGTGTGTTCCCGCTCAAGGACGTACAGTTACGTCCTGGGATGAAACAGTCCCAGCAGCTGCGCCTGTGCCATCCCGCAGCAGGTCCCAGCTGCCGCGGATCACGGCAGTTAACACTATAGGTGGTGCGATAAGGCGGATCACAATACCTATAGTGTTGAATAGAGGAAAAATCTTCCCTCTATTCCCATCGGAGCTGTATAGAAGTGATTGCACAGCCCAGATTGTTGCTATGACACCAGGAGGCTCCGCTAAAGCCTCCTGTGTCATAGCTACGGTGGCTGATGAGGCTCGGCCTAAGGCTGAGGCTGTTCAGCTTTGCCTGTTTTACAGGCACCTTACAATGCAAAGCAGATCTGCATTGCAATGTAATGTGCCTGTAATCAGGCAATCAAATAGTGATGTCCCCATGGTGGGACAATAAATTAAAGTAAAACAGTAAATAAAACACACACAGAAATAAATCAATCAATAAATAAATAAAGTACACAACACATAAAATCCCCATAGCCCACAATGTAATAATAAATGTAAAAAAATAAAATAAAAAGTACATAGACTCGTCAGATTTAAAAAACGGGCCCTAGTCCTCAGGGCACTATCTTGAAGGAGTTAATGTGATACTGCCACCCCCTTACTCTATGTGCGGTTCTTTGCACCATCCAAAAGCTTAGATGCCGCACATTTGATATTTACCTGTATAACACTTGTCTACATCTTCTTTCTGCATTAAAATTGCTTTATTTCATTGATGGACAGTGTCAACGAGGCGGGGCTTCCTGAATGTTGGGCCAGGAGATGGGGCCCAAATGCGGTGTTAGCCCTGCCCAGTTGACACTGTTAACTGATTAAATGAGGTAAACGAGGTAAAGGAAGGTTACAGAATCACTTTAAAGGGTGCTTTAAAAGTAAATATTAATAATAAAAAATAATAATAATTACATATCTTATTTTGCCCTGATTATTCACCTTTTTACTGTTTCTTGATATGTCCTTCCATCCCCCAGATATGTTTATAAATCGTCTGACAGTTCAGGGAATAGTCAGGTAGGTGTGAACTTTTAATTTTAATCATGGGATTGACTTTTAAGTGATGGTCAGGATTA
This sequence comes from Dendropsophus ebraccatus, assembly GCF_027789765.1. NCBI lineage: Eukaryota > Metazoa > Chordata > Amphibia > Anura > Hylidae > Dendropsophus > Dendropsophus ebraccatus. Next base: position 88,277,423 of record NC_091464.1, on the reverse strand, counting down.
TAAAGTCATTGAAGGACATATATCATTGTTACACCGCTGGCGTATACTTCATATAAGGCGCATATTCTTTTTTTTTTTGGGGGGGGGGGGGGCGCGGGAGTTGTCCTTTAATGTGCTTCTGATTAGGTGATCACCTGAACCAAATCTTGTTTATTATTATTTATTTATTGTTTAAATCCTATTAAAAACTCACTATATTGCACCAAATATTGATTTATGAACTCTTCCTGAGTTAAAACATTAGTATTATTATTTCGAAATTAACCTGAACTTGTTTTCTTTGCAATATTTGAGGTCTGACAGCACTGCTTTTTTTTTTTTATTATTTTGACGATTTCTCGTTTACTGCAAATAAATACAATTTTTTTTTCTTTGAATTTAGAAGACATGTTGCCAGTAATTTATATAATAAAAGAACAATGTACCAATGTGCATTTTACTCCAAAATATACCAATGAAAAGAAAAATCTGAGAATCTGAAAATTTTGCAGTGGTCTCTTAATTTTTGCCAGAGCTGTATATCCATCATACTTTAAAGGACAACTCCCATGGGACCTGAAAAAAAAACCCACAGACACACACACCATACTCTCCATACCTCCGGTGACGATCGCCACTCGATTCGCCCGCCGCCCGCCTCTCCGTCACCTCCGGAAACCAACCTGCGATCTCCCTCACTTTCGGGTCCATGGGAGAAAAAAGGCTGCCAGTGCGCTTGCGCACCAGCAGCCTTCTCATTGCCTGAAGCGCATCACATGGCTTCCAGCAAGCTCAGCCAATCAGGGCTGAGCAAGCTGGAAGCCATGTGATGCGGTCCAGCCAATGAAAAGGCTGCTGGTGCGCAAGTGCACCTGCGATGGGCACTCCGCTGAGAGTAGTGGTAGATGGTAGTAGGTGGGAACACGGTTAGCCACTTGCCTGATGGTATGTCACGGTATGGGCACAAGGATTGCAGCTGTAGACCGGGTACCTGACAAAGTGGAGCCCGAGCAATTCTTCGTTGTCCTTAGTCAGGGCACCAATAATTACACCAATGCCAAGGTTCAGAAACAACGGTAGTTGTACAGTATATTTATTGTAACGGTGGTAACTAGTAGCAACAGTCTCTCCGGATGCAACCGGGAATAAGGCAGACTTGGATAAGGCAGAGTAATGGGTGATGCTGCAATAGGCTGTGATGATAGCGTGCTGGATGATGGGAGTAGTAGTAATACTGAGGATAAGATGCTGGGCGGAATGGAACTGAGATGAATACTTGTTGTTGATGATTTAGAGAAGATGATTAGAGGAATGACTGAAGAACGGCACCCAGATCTTGTGGTTAGGATCGGAATCTTGAGAACTTGAGAATAGAACAAAGCCAGGAACACTGGTAAGTGCAGCAGCAGGTACCGCAGGGTTGCGGCCGTGTGACACAGGAGCAGCAGAAACACACACCCTGTCCCCCTAAAGGTGGAAGACAGGACTGAAGCAGACAGGAAAGAAATATGGATGACAGCGTCCAATCATGTAAACGTTTCTTTTATTCCTCCATGAACAGACAATGTAGTAACGTTTCGACTCGTCTGAGTCTTTTTCAAACTGATTTGAACAGTTTGAAAAAGACTCAGATGAGTCGAAACGTTACTACATTGTCTGTTCATGGAGGAATAAAAGAAACGTTTACATGATTGGACGCTGTCATCCATCTTTCTTATACTGCATTCATTGGGCCGATTGGGATCCACGACCCAGGTGAAATCTGCGTCCAGAGGGAAGCCAGGTTGGGCCCCTGTGGTTATTGGAGTGCTACTGAGGACTTTGCTCTTTTTGAGGCAGACAGGAAGTCACATGGTATTCCCAGCCAAAGCTCGATGGCCATTGGGGTTACCATGGAAGCAGAGGACAGTCATGTGACACCAAGCCATTGCATCATCACACCATTAGGACATATTGGACTGAATATACATGAGAAGTACCATACTTCAACACTGGGGGGCGACATAATACCCTTAGGCACTGATAACTAAATATGTATACAAGAAATGAATGGAATAGCAGACCTGAACATTGAGAGGGGTGACACAATGCACACAGTTTGCAGTGGACCATAGCTTTCCAGAACAGGACTGGCCATAATAAAGGTGCAGAGATAAAGTGACAAATAAATACTCTGTTCTGGGACACTGCACACCAGCAGCCTTTTCGTCTCCCATTCACTTCAGCAGAAGACGCCAAGGAGGAAGAGGACCTAGCCCACCCCCGGCTCTGACAACATCGTCACAAGATGGCACCCGGGTGAAGAGGGCGGTGACAACAGTAATTGGTAATGTATACTTTATTTAACTTCTGGGTGGGGTGGGGGGGGGGGGTGTCAGGGGCTGGAAAGTGGGCGAAGGGGGCCAGACTGCTTATTTAAACACATTACAAAGTTATATAACTTTGTAATGTGCGTTAAATAAGCTAAAAAATTATTTTGTGGGAGTTATCCTTTAATCTGTTTATTAAATAACTGTTTGGCAGCCTTTAGTGGTCACTTTCTTGTGCTGGGCTCTGTTGTACTTCTTTGGGATTCTGTGTATTTCTTTGCAATTAGAGATGAGTACAATTTGAACATGCTCATATGTGGTCATTCAACATGTGATTACCGATGGCTGAAGAAGTTGGATGCAGCCCTAGGGAGTCCTTAAAAACCTGGATACAGCCAAAGGCCATAGGCTATATTTATGTTTTCCAGGGCTCCCTAGGGCTGCACCCAACTTCTTTAGCCACCGGTAATCAAATGCCACTAGTATATATGCTTTACACTTATAGACCATGTTCCCACTGCATAAGTTTTGTAATAATTACTACAGAATTTACGTAGTGCTGCTTTCTAAGGAATCCCGGCCGGAGTGTATACACATGGTATACACTCCGGCCGCGATCCCCAGCGGCGCCACAAGAAACTGACATGTATTCTATGAATAGTGGCTGCAGATAACTCTATCAGTTCACACAATGGAGCGTGCGGTTCTGGCTGCAAGCTCCATTGTGAGCTTGAGGGAATTCGCACACTGATGTGCCTGCATCCGAATTCAGCGGCAGTAAAGATCATTTGGCCGGTACTGGCCGGGATGATCTTCTCAGAAACCGTCCGGGTCACCGAACGGTGGTGTTTTACAGAGTGGTGACATAGTCATATTTGTATATCAAGTAACAGCTCTTATGCTATGTCTGCTCCCTGTCCCATGGGATATTGTTCATGAACTCTGGCTCATCCATTGTTTATGCCTTTTATCCAATATGATATTTTATGTAATGAACTGAAAAACAGTTTATATTTTTATATTTTCTATGGTTACATTTCTTTAATGTATGTGTATACATTCATTTACACATTGGTAATACTATTTATTTTATATACCCTTTATACTACTTTGCATTGCTATACGGTACATATATTGGCATTTTACCCTCCACTGTTGCATTAGTATATTATTCTGTTTACTATAGATACCATACTATAGATTAGATTGCATCTTTGTTTATTATGTGGTAGTAGAACAATAAACAATAACATTGATTTTCATCTTTATCATTTTTTTTGCTCCTATTATTGTTATTCCTATTATTTCTATTTATTTACATAGACGCAGCAATATTTTATCTCTTTACTTCCACTTCTCCGGCCCTGTTGTACTTTATTAAGATCAAGGTCCCACTAACAGTGAATTAATTCTTCATGGATTGTCCATCTGTCATCTAACAGAGTCCCGGCAGGCGCTTCACATGCTGTAGTCACAACTTGGCATTGGTTCTGACACATCCTGCTGGTCACCAGCTCCATTCTTCTATCATGTCAATTCCTGTAAAGTTAGAGTCAGCTCCATAAGAGTAACTGTATTGTCTGTAATGGGTTAATCTTCATCGCCATTAACAATTAATATATTCAAGTGAATATGTGCTGTATAAAGAAATGAAGTCTTAAAGCATCTTGGCTAAATTTGACAAATCTTAGCGAGTCTTTCAGAACAAGCACATGTGATGCCTTCGATTGTTGTTGGCATCCCGGACAAAGCCAAGGTGTCATATCGCTGGAGGTTCTTCTATCTCGTTAGTTCGTTTCAAAGTTGAATTTTTTTTTTTAATGTTCTAAATTTAAATAAATTGTGGAGTCCATATTGCATTACAAATATAGATAAAGTTAATCTTGAAAGCACACATAATAATATACTAATTCCATAGATTATGAAGATACTGGGATGGGCCTATTTACGTGGCACACAGGGGTTAATATCCCACTGGGGGTTGGTGCAGTAACTACATAGTCAGACGCAAGCTGGCGCATAACTTTATTCATGAAGAGGTTCAATGTTTTCGTTACCCGGTAAAGCCCAATCCTTGATTACTGCCATGTTACAGTACATAGCCTTGTGGTTACAGTTAGAGATGAGCGTGACGAGCCGCCCGACCTCAGATTCATTTTGAACTTTGCAAAAAGTTCAGCTAGCTAACAAATCAGATTTTTTGCAAAGTTCAGATCAAGTTCTAGAAGATGGTGGCCATGCATCTAATAAACAAACAAAAAAGATATTCTCACCTGCCCATGTTCCCTCAGTGTCCTCTTGTGGGTCTCCGGTTTCTTCAGCCGCCTGTAGAGTGATGGCCTGCTTAGCCAATCCCTCGCTGACTGGGACAGGACAGCACCACGGTCAGTGATTGGCTGAGTGGGCTTTTACACTAGAGACAAGAGTGACAGCTCACTCAGCCAATCACTAGTTGTGATGCTGTCCCGTCCCAGCTAGCCTGTGATTGGAAAGATAAGAGATTCTCTCCAGCTCTAGGAATATCCAATGCTTTATTCAAGTTTTTATACAATGTATAATAACTTGAATAATCATTGGATATTCCTAAAACTGGAGACAATCTCTTTTGTCTATCTTACCACTATTAACCCTGAGGTCAGGGGGAACTCTTACGTGCTCTATCTAAAGACAATACAGCCGGGAGTCATGAACTATTGATAGCATCTGAGTGCTGACCACAGATCTAAGCCTTTGATCGGCTGATCGGATTGTCACTCCTGAGACAAGAGTGACAGGCCACTCAACCAATCACTGACTGACTGAAAAAGGGAAAGCACCGCAGCCAGTGATTGGCTGAGCGGGCTGCCATCGGAGAAGATGGGGCAAGACCAAAGAAGAAGGACACTGGGGGAGCAATAATAAATTCCCATTTACACCAATATGGTACAAATAAAAACTGTAGATCATAGCACAAAAATGAGACCTCAACAGCCCTGTAGGTGAAAAAGTAAGAAGGTGAGGAGGAGACCACTGCTTCAGTGTGACCTGGACATTTGTACATAGTAACATAGTTAATAAGGTTAAAAAAAGACAAGAATCCATCGAGTTAAACCTACAGAAACCCATCTGTGTTGATCCAGACTTTGGTCATAAGGTGGTTAAAGACACAGCACAATACAGATATATCCCGCAATATAAAAAAAAGATATTTCACAAAACACAAAGAAAAATTCATTTGAAAAGAGAATCAAGGTTAAAGGTTTATTCCCATTTGACAAAGTTATCTCACAGGATAGCGGATAACTAGATAACCGCTGGGGGTCTGACAACTGTGAATGGAGTGTCAGGTCACACATGCACACCTCCACTCATTCACTCTCTATAGGAGCTGTTGGACACAACTGAACGCTTTTCTTAGCGGGTTCCATAGAGAAAGAAGGGAGCGCTGGTGTACATTACATGCATAACTTGCCACTCCATTCCAATTGGACACCGGGGGCTCCATTCTTTAGATAATGGACATGGTCTGACTGCTAAGGCTACTGTAATGTCCAGTTTAGCCCCTTTCAGTGTCCCCCCCTTTTGTGCATTCTGACTTCTCTACACAGGTGTAATGGGTAAATTTTGTAGTTTTCATAACTTATTTTATATCATACGTCATGGTGCTTGATCAGTAAAAAGTCATCTTTTATCATCTGCGGATTGTGCTAAGTGGGTGGGGCTTCACAGCCGCAGCGCCACTAAGGGTCCATTTACACAGAAAGATTATCTGACAGATTATCTGCCAAAGATTTGAAGCCAAAGCCAGGAACAGACTATAAACAGAGATCAGGTCATAAAGGAAAGCCTGAGATTTCTCCTCTTTTCAAATCCATTCCTGGTTTTGGCTTCAAATCTTTGGCAGATAATCTTTCTGTGTAAATGGACCCTTAGCCCCATCCACATCACCACCACATGCCCCTCCCCTCCGTGACATTGTATAGGCCCCGTCACCTCCACGGCCATTTATATGGGCTGATCTAGAGGGGGTGGGGCCTAGACCTTTAGGCCAGTCTGTTCCAATGGCCTATGTGACGATGATGTCATGGAGGGCGGGACCGACAGTGGTTATGTGGGCGAGGCTAAGTGGTGCTGCGAGTGTGAAGCCCCCCCCCCAGGTAGCCCAATCTACAGATGATGAAAGATCACTTTTCACTGGAACAAGCACTGTGATGTTTGATATAAAATAAGGTATGAAAACTGCAAAATTTACCCTTTACACCTGTGTAAAGAAGTCATAATGCAAAAAGGGGGGACAGTGTCACTTTAAAGTGGACCTCCAGCGATAGTGATGGTGGTGAGGGTGGTGGGGGAGACTATTAAGCAGCACAGCTGGAGATGCAGTGGGAAGCTTTCATCACAAGCTATAGTAAGAGGTGTTGGGGAGTGAGTGGCTATTCCGCTGCTGAATTCAAAATTAATTTACATTGGAAAAACTTCTTTTATAAATCTAATTTTTCAAAAAGCCACTGGAGCCATACTGGAGCTATACGTGAAGCTGCTTCTGCAGTGATAATAATTTAATACTTACATTAATTGTTCAGTTTTACAAGACGCTACATCAGGCTCCATAAATTCTTCACATTTCACCTAATCCTTTTAGTAGTCTAAACCATATTACTGTCAGGAGTGAAGTTAATGGGCAGATGAGGAGCGACGCTAATCAGGCTGCTCTCTATTCCAGCCCCATCGCTCCCCACCCAGCATTCCAGGTGAATACTGTTTATCTCTTATTTATGGAACATGTAAATCTAAGCCGAGCGGATGAGAGGCGGCTAATTGTGAGAGAAATTGAAAATGTCATGTTTAATAAACTGCGCAAAGCTGTATCCAATATACTTAATTATCCAATAAGATGATAAAATGATTAGATCAGATGGCAATCATGCCTCCACGGGAACGCAAAGCAATGGCTAATAACCTGGAGAAGTCTATAGAAGTGATGGGCTAAGGGGACACACAGCGCACCAGAAAAACACTGCTCCGAAACATCTGTAAGGCGGTAGGGTTTACACTACCTTGTGTTTATGTTTAAGGTATACACATAAAAAACATATACATTACATGGATTCTGCTGGACGCCATATAGCACAATCTGCTTTCTATTGACTACGCATTTGTATACGACAAATTGAAATGCAATGAAGTGAAAACAGGACAAGCTGTGTGTACCTGGCCTTACAGTTTACAATTAAAGCGGGAGATATATGATATATATATATATATCGCCATTAGCGTCGGAAATCTTCGGAAACACTCGGGTCCGGCGGGCCTCGGCAATCTCCGGCAGCGTCACTCTACTGCCCCCTAGCGGCTGATCAGTGAATATCATTCACTGATCAGTTGCTTTGGGTTAAAAAGATTTTCCTTTTTTTGCGCCCTAACGCCGCTGAGTGCTGATCAGCATCGCACGTTAGTGCGCCGCTGATCAGCAACTCCTCCTTTTTGGCGTAGGGGCGTTTTTTACCCCCTATATCCTACCGCCACTGTCTGCTGATAAGTGCCGCACATAAGTGTGGCATTTATCAGCAGCTCCTTTCTTGGCGTAGGGATATTTTTTCTTACTGTCAAAAAAAAACATGTAAAAAACACTACACTACACCACACTACATGGAATAAAGTTTTACACTACACCACTACACATTTACATACCCCATATACCAATCCCCATATAAAGATGGCCCCCAGGGTGTTTTCGGCGTCGGACGCATACGTTATTATTGCCTCCGACACCGAAACAGACAGTGAGGATGAATAGGGGGATCCTTCTTTTCTCTATTCATCCTCATCATCCTCATCATCCTGTGACGTGTCCGGGGGTAGCGTAAAGATGACGGTAGAGATGACGGTATGGCGTGAAATTCTACAAACTCGGTGAGAGTACCTCAGGGTACAGTTACAGATTTAGGGTACGTGCACACTGCGGAATGGCGAAGGATAACCCTTTTTGCATTCCGCAGCTGGCACCCGCCGGCCGACTGATGCAGGCGTGTGTCTCCACCCATGTCATAGACTCCATCCTATGCAAGGGTGGATTCCGTCGTCCGTCCAAAGAATGAACACGTTCATTCTTTGGACAGAGAGCGGAATCCACCCGTGCATAGAATGAAGTGTGACACGAGCGGAGAGGTGCGCCTGCATCAGTCCGCCGGCGGGTGCCAGCTGCGGAATACACAAAGGGTTATCCTTCACCATTCCACAGTGTGCACGTACCCTTAGAGTGTATGAAGGAAGGGACACCCGAATCTAGCCCCCAGATGTCCCCCCCCCATCCTCAGGGTTAGTGGGAAGATCATTGGGGAACTGATCTTCCCACTGCTGGATAAAGGTTACCACCCGTACGGGGATAACTTTTATACCAGCACCCCCTCTTCTGGTCCCTCGCTGACCGAGCTACTGTGCTTGCGGCACGATCTGAAAATATCCGAAGTAGTAATAAAGCCCTAATATTTAGCAGCCATGGAGCGGATCCAGCGCTTCTGGATATGAGGGACCCCGTATCGCACCAGGACAACATTTTCCAGGTGACGCCCCTCACACTGGAAAACAGGAGACCCCAGAAGAAGTGCAGAGTGTGGCGTAACAGGGGGATCAGGAAGGACACCATTTTCCACCTGTCCTGATCACCATGGCCTCTGCATACTGGATCGCTTCAAGGCGTACCACACCTCATTGGGGTTCTACATTATCTAAATTCTGTCCCTTATTACTATTTCAGGGGTCACGTTGATCCAGGGATTATTCTGATCGCCATTATGGAGTCGGGAAGGAATTTTTTCCCTGTGATGAGGCTACTGTCGTCTGCCTCACAAGGGTTTTTTGCCTTCCTCTGGATCAACACAGGTTGAATTTGATGGACACTTGTCAATTTCAACCTTATAAACTAATAATTGGCCTAATACCCCCAAATAAATTAGAATTGTCCCTTTTCCCCAGCTAAATAGGTATGGCCGCCATTCCCATTAGAGGATGCCATGATGCAATTACAAAGCCTCTGTGCTGCCAGGACAGTAGAAACCCCCCACAAGTGACCCCATTCTGGAAACTACACCCCATAAGGAATCTAACAAGGGGGCAGCGGGGATATGGCCCCCTGGTGACGGCCACATTTGTGGCGTGAAAATGAAAAAATTGTATTTTTTATTTTCACGGCACATGTTCCACATATGTGCCCATCACCAGTAGGGTCCATATGCTCACTGCACCCCTTGTTGGATTCCTTATGGGGTGTAGTTTCCAGAATGGGGTCATTTGTGGGGGGTTTCTACTGTCCTGGCAGCACAGGAGCTTTTTAATTGCGACATGGCCTCCATCCTCCATTCCAGCCTCTAAATGGCGCTCTGTCCCTTTGGTGGCTTGCCCTGTGCTCATATGGCACATTATATCCACATGTGGGGTATTTTCGTACTCATGGGAAATTACCCTACACGTTTTGTGTTCACTTTCTTTTTTAATCCCTTGTGGAAAAGGAAAAAAATCAAGGCTAGACCAACATTTAGTGTAAAAAATGTTTAATTTTTACACTAAATCATTGATCTTGTCTTGATTTTTTCATTTTCACAAAGGGTTAAAAGATAAAAAAAACACTAAATGTGTAGAGCAATTTCCACTGAGTACGGAAATACCCCACATGTGGACATAAAGCGCCATGGGGGTGCAGGGTAAGCCTCCAAAGGGAAGGTGCGCCATTTGGTTTTTGGAGGCTGGATTTGGCTGGAATGGATTTCGAGGGCCATGTTGCATTTAAAATGCCTCTGTGTTGCCAAGACAGTTGAACCCTCCCACAAGTGACCCCATTATGGAAACTACACCCCTCAGGGAATGTAACAAGGGGTGTAGTGATCATATGGACCCCACTGGTGACGGGCACAAATGTGGAACAATATGGCGTGAAAATGAAATATTAAATTTTTACACTATAATGTTGGTTTAGCCTTAAATGTTTCATTTTCACAAGAGGTTAAAAGAGAAAAAAACACACAAAATGTGTAGAGCAATTCCCCCTCAGTCCGTAAATACCCCACATGTGGACATAAAGCACCATGTGGGTGCAGGGCAAGCCTCCAATGGGAAAAAGCGCCATTTGGATTTTGGAGGCTGGATGTGGCCAGAATGGATGATGAACGCCATGTCGCATTTACAGAGCCCTTGTGCTGCCAACCCCCCACAAGTGACCCCATTCTGGAATCTACACCCCTCAAGGAATCTAACAAGGGGTGTAGTGAGGATATGGACCCCTTGACGATGACCACATTTGTGCCGTGAAAGTAAAAAAAAGAACATTTTCCCTTTCACGTCACATTGTTCCACATTTTTGCCTGTCACCAGTGGGGTCCATATGCTCAATGAACCCCTTGTTAGATTCCTTAAGGGGTGTAGTTTCCAGAATGGGGTCACTTGTGGGGGGTTTCCAGTGTTTTGGTAGCACGAGGGCTCTGTAAATGAAATCCATTCCAGTAAAATCCAGCTTGCAAAGGCCAATTGGCGCTCCTTCCCTTTGGAGGCTCGTCCTGCGCCCGCTTGGCACTTTATGTCCACATGTGGGGTATTTCTGTACTCGGGAGAAACTGCGCTACACGTTTGGTGTTTTTTTTCCTTTTATCCCCTTGTAAAAATGAAAAATGAAGGCTAGAACAACATTTTAGTGTAAAAAATAGAATTTTTCCTTTTTTACACCACATTGTTCTGAAAATCTGTGAAGCACCTGAGGGGTCCAAATGCTCACCGCACCCCTTGTTACATTCCTTGAGGGGTGCAGTTTTCTAAATGGTGTCTTTTTAGGGGTGTTTTTTAGATTTTGGCACCCCAGAGCCTCTGCCAACCTGAAGTGGTATGGTCAAAAATTACCAAATATAACGGCGGCCTTATATCCGAGGCTTGTGGTTGCGTCAAATAATGCAATAGGGCCACATATGGGGTATTTCTATAAACTACAGAAATGGGGCAATCAATATTGGGGTGCATTTCTCTGCTAATACGTTTATCATTATGAAAGATATTGGATTACATTAAAATCTCTGCACAGAAAATAAAAATTTTCAAATTTCTTACACACTTAGCTTTTATTTCTGTGACTCCCCTAAAGGGTTAAAAAAAACTTTCTGGATGTGCTTTTGCAGAGATTGGGGGGTGCAGTTTCTGAAATGGGGTGCTTTGTGGGGCTTTCTAACATACAGTCCCCTCAAATACACTTTAAACCTGAACAGGTCCCTAAAAATATCTGATTTTGAAATTTTACAGAAAATTTGGAAAATTGCTGCTAATGTTTTAAGCTTCCTATTGTCTAAAAAAAAATGAAATATAGTTTAATAAAAGCTACTAACATAAAGTAGACATGTTGGTAATGCTATTTAATATATAATTTATGTGGCATTACCATTTTCTGTATAAGCAGAAAGGTTTAAAAGTTGAAAAAATTCATTTTTTCACAATTTTTCACGTTATTTTGATGTTTTTCATAAAGATTCGTTATGAGTATCGACTCCATTTTATCAGAAATGTAAAGTACAATATGTCACGAGAAAACAATCTCAGAATCAGCCGGATAGGTAAAAGCATCCCGAAGTTATTAATGAATAAAGTGACACTGGTCATATTCATAAAATTTGTCTCTGTCCTTAACCTCTTAAGGACATAGGACGTACCGGTACGTCCTATGTCCTCACTTGCACTTCAAAGCGGGGCCGCGCGGCGGCCCCGCTTTGAAGTGCCGCGATCCCGGGTGCCGCGTGTAGCCCGGGACCGCCGCTATTAGCGGGCACGGTCTGATCGCCGTGCCCGCTAATTAGCTAATCGGAGGCAGCTGTCAAAGTTGACAGCTGCCTCCGATTACCGGAGGCAACGTTTCCCTGGTGTCTAGTGGGGGAGATCGCTCCTCCGGGACCTTGTCCCGGAGGAGCGATCTCCGTTACTGATGCCGGCCGGGGACGCGTCCAAGATGGCGCCGTCCTCGGCTCGGCACTCGTTTGTTTCCGGCTGCAGCAGCCGAAAGCAAACGAGTGCCGATCTCATGGATCTCTGCAGCATATCTATGCTGCAGAGATTTCAATGAGAGATCTGAGTGTATATACTAGAAGTCCCCCAGGGGGGCTTCTAGTATATGTGTAAAAAAAAAAAAAAAAGTGTTGTTTATAGTAAAAAGCCCCCTCCCCTAATAAAAGTCTGAATCACCCCCCTTTTCCCAGGTTTTAAATAAAAGTAAACAAATAAATAAATAAATAAACATGTTTGCTATCGCCGCGTGCGTAATCGCCCGAACTATTAATTAATCACATTCCTGATCTCGTACGGTAAACGGCGTCAGCGCAAAAAAATCCCAAAGTGCAAAATTGCGCATTTTTGGTTGCATCAAATCCAGAAAAAATTTAATAAAAAGCGATCAAAAAGTCGCATAAGTGCAATCAAGGTACCGATAGAAAGATCACATCATGGCACAAAAAATGACACCTCGCACAGCCCCATAGACCAAAGGATAAAAGCGCTATAAGCCTGGGAATGGAGCGATTTTTAGGAACGTATATTGGTTAACAACGGTTTGAATTTTTTACAGGCCATCAGATACAATATAAGTTATACATGTTATATATCGTTTTAATCGTAACGACTTGAGGAACATGCATAACAAGTCAGTTTTACCCCAGGGCGAATGGCGTAAAAACACATTTCCCCCAAATAAAAGAAATGCGTTTTTTTTTTCAATTTCACCACACTTTGAATTTTTTTCTGGTTTCGCAGTGTACTTTATGCAAAAATTCAGCCTGTAATTGCAAAGTACAATTAGTGACGCAAAAAATAAGGGCTCATGTGGGTTTCTAGGTGGAAAAATGCAAGTGCTATGACCTTTTAAACACAAGGAGGAAAAACCGAAAACGTAAAAACGAAAATGGGCCATGTCCTTAAAGTGTTAAAGGGGTAGTGCACCCAAAAAATTTTTCTTTCAAATCAACTGCTGCCATGAAGTGCCAGAGATTTGTAATTTACTTCTATTAAAAAATCTCAAGCCTTCCAGTACTTATCAGCTGCTGTATGCCCAGCAGGAAGTGGTATTATTTCCAGTCTGGAGAGCAGGAGAAGTTTTCTATGGGGATTTGCTCCTTCTCTGGACAGTTCCTGACATGGACAGAGGAGGCAACAGAGAGCACTGTGTCAGACAGGAAAGAAAACACCACTTCCTGCTGGACACACAGCAGCTGATAAGTACTGGAAGGCTTGAGATTTTTTAATAGAAGTAAATTACAAATCTCTGGCACTTCATGGCAGCAGTTGATTTGAAAGAAATTTTTTTTTTGGTGCACTACCCCTTTAAGGCCATTTCAGGCTCTGTCCTTAAGGGGTTAATGGATGTTTTTTTTTTTAAAATATTTAACTTGAGAAGCCCTGCATACTTAACTACATTATGTGAGATGGAGAATATGGCTATGTTCACACAACGTCAAAAACAGAGAAAAGGAGTCTGATTTTGATATTTAAAAAAAAAAACAAAAAAACGTTCACATACAGTTTTTCTTTCTCCGTTTTTACTATTAAATTCAATGGACTTTTCAATTAAGACACACCCAAATTCCAATCAGTAACCCAAACTAGAATAATGTACAAACACCAGCCATTGCACTAAGGTGAGGCCAGGCTGCTAAATGATGTCCGTTATTTTAGACTCAAAATGACAGACGCCATTTTAAACGGAGCTGAAAAAAACATTGTGTGAACATAGCCTACCCCTTTAACCTTACATTTCTTATTCTTCTTGCAAGCAGCACCCTTGCTCCACTTGTTTGGATATTTAGTGTGTTATTTTGTAATATCTAATTTTTGTCTGTTTTTTACCCTCAGAATTGTTAGGTACTGTGTATTATGTTGGTGTAATAATAATAATAATAATAATAATAATAATAATAATAATAAATAATAATAACAATACATAATAATAGTAATAATACATAATAATAAAAGTAATAATAATAATAATAATAATAATAATAATAAAAAAAAATGTTTCTAGTAAGAATAGCAGATAAACAGCCTAATATTGATCTATAAAAAAGTTCTAGAAGTGCTTTTTTATTGGGAATACAAGGCGTTACTAAAACAGACGGGTAAGGAGAAGCCACAGACCATATTTAAGCAAAGCGATGGAAAGCTACTACAAAAGCAAGTCTAGTTCTATAACATAAGAATCCCATCCGGTAAAATTATCAAAGATCATATTTATAAAAAACTATAAACCAACAGATGCCATATAATAGGAGAGAGCTGGATGCATACATATTTCCAGATGTTTTGCGCTATAATTAAATGGCGCAGTAATGCGATTAAGCAATAAAGGGCCGGTATAGACGATATTCCCAATAACACGATCGGATTAGTTAAACATGATCTCCTATTACAAGGGGGGCGAAATTGGGAGCTATCTAGGTTCGTGTCCACATTCTTTGAAGAATAAACTAAGTAACAAACATGATCCAAACATGAGAAAGATCTTCCTGCTGTTTACAATATGGCAAACATTGTCTTCAATCTTTGTCAGATGTGTGAGTAATAAAAGCCATAGACGCACGGTACATTCTACAGCCGGGGAGACTAGGAAACTGTTGTTCACATTTGCTTATAATGTTTGACTATCTAAGCATTACATACCGTGAAACAGATGTGGGGAGCTGGATTTTGAATTGGCCCATTCATTTTAAATGTAAATTATATACTGCCATGTCAGCTCCATATTGAGAAGCCGATATAATGACTACGAGAGAGGTACAGTGGGACCAAATTTTTTTTTCCCCCCTATACCAAGTCTAGTTTGCAAATGTAAAGTATAATCAGCTTTAAAATTCTGCTCATTGTTAGTTTTAATTTATATGCACGTTGAATCCTTTGTTATGTGCAATCAAACACGTTATTTCCTGAGGTCTAACAATCTGAATTTCATTATGTTAAGGCGAGAGGAATTAAAGGGGAAATTAAATAATATCCGTCTTCATTCGTTCTAAGTTCCTTAGATATGTATTTATATAGCTTGGGGGTGGGGGTGGGGGTTACTGATTATCCAGGTATGAGAAAGTCCGTTAGGTACCTTAGGGTATGTTCACACAGTCTGGATGTGTATTAGGCAAATTTCAGATGGATTTTGAAGCTAATCCGTGGATGGGTCCTCTTCTTTCTCAAAACTCCCAAAGGTTAAACATTAACTACCAATAGGTGGCAGCAGAGACAGGTTTCTTCCCTCTGGAGCAAATACCTTTATTCCGTGGATCATTGGCTGGCCCATAATACTCCCAAAAACATCTTAGTGGTCTCACTAATTAAAGGGGTTATCTAGCGCTACAAAAACATGGCCACTTTTCCCCCTACTGTTGTCTCCAGTTCAGGTGCGGTTTGCAATTAAGCTCCATTTACTTCAATGGAACTGAGTTTCAAAACCCCACCCAAACTGGAGACAACAGTAGGGGGAAAGTGGCCATGTTTTTGTAGTGCTGGATAACCCCTTTAAGGCTGGGTTCACACACAGTATATTTCAGGCAGTATTGTGGTCCTCATAGCAACCAAAACCAGGAGTGGATTAAAAACACAGAAAGGATCTGTTCACACAATGTTGAAATTGAGTTGATGGCCGCCATATAACAGTAAATAACGGCCATTATTTTAATACAACAGCCGTTGTTTTAAGATAAAAGCAAATATTTGCCATTAAATGACGGACATCCACTCAATTTCAACATTGTGTGAATAGAGTCTTTCTAAGCTTTCAATCCACTCCTGGTTATGGTTGCTATGAGGACCAGACATGAGGACCAAATACTGCCTGAAATATACTGTGTGTGAACCCAGCCTAAAGGGGAACTCTGGATAAGAAAAACTTGTTTTCTATTAAAAAGTAATTAAAAGTTATATAGCTGTGTCTATACAATGTATTACCATATCTGTACAGCTCTGCCACAATGGAAGCTGATAGAAATCCAAGAAGTGGAAAAAAAAATGGCCCCTGTGCCAATTCACATTGTCTCCTGCTCCTTCTGCTATCCCCCCTTAGGAGACAAATCTTCCATGCCTCTGTCTCACATTGTGTGTGTGTTTGCTGATGATGCAGACAGGGGGCAGGGCGTGATATCACAGGAGGCGGGGCTGTATAACCCAATCCCCTGAGTGATCCACCATCTCTGACCAGCCAGAAGCAGCTGCTGCACTAATTTTACTGATTGTAATGGGTGGGGGCTGTGATGGTCACATGAGGGAAAGCATTGCATTCTGGGAAATGCAAAACCAGGAAGAACAGAAACACAAAACAGAGCAAAAAAAAGCAAACAAACAAATGTTTTTTTTGGTAGTTTCAAAACTGGGATAGACAGGTAAGTAATGCGTTATGCTTCTGCAGAAGTTTAATTTTTTTAACCTCTACCTGGAGTTCCCCTTTACGCTCATTACCCTAGACTGAAATGAATCTTTGGAAGACTTTTCCTGCAATTTTGTTGTTCGTTTAAAGCGTACCCGTCATCAAGTGTGAAAAAAAAAAATTATGCAGGCTTGCTTGGGCAGTGTCTGTGATCCCTTCTTTTATTTTTTACTCTTGCTTTGGCAGTAATTCTCCTCATACCTCTGCTCACCTCATCTGCAGTTCTTCTAATCTGTGTGGGCATGTACAGGAAGTGATGTCATCTGCCCTCACAGCTGCCTAGTATGGGAATGTACAGGAAGTGATGTCATCTGCCCTCACAGCTGCCTAGTATGGGAATGTACAGGAAGTGATGTCATCTGCCCTCACAGCTGCCTAGTATGGGCATGTACAGGAAGTGATGTCATCTGCCCTCACAGCTGCCTAGTATATGGTGTTGTATAGAGGGCTACATACCCTACAGACTACGAAGCACTCTGTCTAACATCTGTCTTGTTCAGATGTAGCAGAGCTGAGAATGTCACGTGTCTCCTTCAGCGCACCTATGTAACCAACATATACAGCGCACCTATGTAACCAACATATAATTAGTATCACGAATCTTATAAAACTCAGCTGCACCATTCATACAAACATGCACATGTCACTGCACAAGCTTCTGGCAAACTCAGCTCTGCTACATCTATATAAAAAAAAATATATAAAAATATACAGTATATAAAAAAAATATATAATAATGCCACACTGGGACCACCACCATTACCACTGTATACTGTAACACACTATATACAGTATGTAGCAAGAGATTAGTGATAACCGGCAGGGGCTATGTACAATGCTGGGGGAAGAAAGGGGGGTCTCTGCACTGTAGAGAAGGTATATACAGGGCTGGGGAGGGGATATATACACTGCTGGGACTAGGGAAGGGGGATATAGGAAGGGGGGTATATACAGTGCTGGGAGGAGGGAAGGGGGCACTTGTGATATGCTGGGGAGAGGGGATATATACAGTGTGTGTGTATATATATGAGGGGATATACAGTGTATAATAAATACATACCATGCTGAGGTTGAGGGCATCTGAGGTGCTGCTGGGGTCCTGTACTGAGCTCTCTCTACAGTACTGTCTGGGCTGGGGAAGAACCTGTATAGTGTTAGGTGGGTGGAGGACGGTTGAGCAGCATTAGATCACAGTCAGCACACATCCTCTCACCTTCTCAGTGTCCCTGCTGTGATCACATCCAGCTGCCCTGTGCCTTCTCTCCAGGCTGCACTCCCTTACACCTGCACTGTCATCCCTGTGCCCAGAACAGCAGGCAAAGGGTTAATTAACCTCTTATTTGCTGGTCCTGCTGCAGTGAGCTCAGCCCAGCTAGTGGTGGTTGAGCTATACACTGATGTCTCCACAGGGCTGCTTACTGCTTCTGTGTGTGTGTGGGCTGCTGTTTGCAATCACACACCATTCACATCAATGGAACTGAGCAGCAAAACCCCGCCCAAGCTGAAGACAAGAGAGGGGCTGTCTCTGGAAGAAAATGGCCATGTTTTTTTAGCGCTGGATAACCACTTTAAGGGTGCGCGCACACTACGGAATTGCCGCGTATAACCCGCGACATGTCAATTTTTTCGACGGAATGCGGAATCCGCCCGTGCACAGGATAGTGTCTATGGCATGGGCGGAAATGCGCACCGCCGCTTGCGGGGACAAGCAACGGAATACGCTGCGGGTTATACGTGGCAATTCCGTAGTGTGCACGCACCCTAAGGCCCCGTTCCCACTGAGCAAAGCTAGCGGAATTCCGCGACGCAATTGTCCGCCGCGGAATGCCGTTAGCCTCCCGCTCATAATGGGACTCTATGGGAGGCGCGCGCTCCTGCCCTGTCCGCGCTGAAGAATGAACATGTTCATTCTTCAGCGCGTATAGAGCAGCAGCGCGCGCCTCCCATAGAGTCCCATTATGAGCGGGAGGCTAACGGCATTCCGCGGCGGACAATTCCGTCGCGGAATTCCGCTAGCTTTGCTCAGTGGGAACGGGGCCTTACAGAGAAAAGACGAGCTGAAAGCATGGATTGCAGTTTTGGCAGGAAGGGAGACACCTAGTGGACAGATGTTTAGTGTTGATTTAAACATTAAAAAACGTAAAATAATAAATAGAGTATATTGCAAAAATTATTGTTATCACAAGCTCTGTTGATTTATATATATATATATATATAAAAAAAATCGCCACAGTGCCTCTTTAACCCCTTAACGACACAGTGTGTATATTTATGCCCTGTGGCCGCCTCAGGGAGTTCAGAGGGGGGCCACACGTCGACCCCAATCTGAACCGCCGCGGTCCCGGGTGTGGCTATTAGCAGGCACGGTCCGATCGCTGTGCCGGCTAATAAAGTAATCAGATGCTGCTGTCAAAGTTGACAGCTGCATCTGATTACTTATGCAGCCCGATCTGTGGTGGTCTAGTGGCGGAGATCCCCCCCCCCCCGGACGCTGTCCCAGAGGAACGATCTCCTTGTCTGCTGCCGGCCAGGGTCTGCGCCGTAATGGTGCTGATCGCGGCTAGGCACTCAGTTGCTTCCGGCTGCAGCAGCCGAAAGCAATCGAGTGCCTATCTCATCGATCTATGCTGTATGACTCTACAGCATAGATATCAATGAGAAATCAGTGCGCATATACTAGAAGTCCCCCAGGGGGGGAATAACCCTAACCCCAGGGGGAATAACCCTAACCCCAGGGGAAATAACCCTTACCCCAGGGGGGCTTCAAGTATAAGTGTAAAAGAAAAAAAAAGTGTTATTATTAGTAATAAAAAAAAAAACCTCCCCTAATAAAAGTTCCTTTTCCCATGTTATAAATAAAAATAAATAAATAAACAAACATATTTAGTATCGCCGCGTGCGTAATCACCCGAACTATTAATTTAGCACATTCCTGATCTCGCACGGTAAACGGCGTAAGCGCCAAAAAATCACAAAGTGCAAATTTGCGCATTTTTTGGTTGTATCAAACCCAGAAAAATTGTAATAAAAAGCGATCAAAAAGTCGTATATGCACAGTAAAGGTACTGATAGAAAGAACACATCATGTCGCAAAAAAATGACACCTGACACAGCCCCATAGACCAAAGGATAAAAGCGCTATAAGCCTGGGAATGGAGCGACTTTAAGGAACATATATTTGTTATTAATGGTTTGTATTTTTTACAGGCCATCACATAATATAAAAGTTATACATGTTACATATTGTTTTAATTGTAACGACTTGAGGAACATATATAACAAATCAGTTTTATCCCAGGCACAAAAACAAATACCCCTCAGATAAACAAAATGTGTTTTTTTTCACCACACATTGAATTTTTTGGGGTTTTGCAGTGTACTTTATAAAAAAATTCAGCCTGTCATTGCAAAGTACAATTAGTGGCGCAAAAAATAAGGGCTCATGTGGGTTTCTAGGTGGAAAAATGCAAGTGCTATGGCCTTTTAAGCACAAGGAGGAAAAAAAAACGGAAGTGCAAAAATGCAAGTTGGTTCTGTCTTTAAGGGGTTAATTGATTTCAGCATAAATTTCAACAGTTCACACAATGTCAAAAATAGAGAAAGGCTATGTTCACACAACGTTTTTTCAGCTCCGTCTAAAATAACAGACGTCATTTAGCAGCCTGGCCTCCCCTGCAATGACTGGTGTTTGTACATTATACTAGTTTGGGGTTACTAATTGGCCTTTGGGTGTGGCTTAATTGGCCATTACGTCCGTTATTCAATACAATACATACAATACAGTCCATATTCAATACATTGTGTGCATTGGACGTCTATCTTCCCATTGACTTCAATGCACTGCCATTGCAGTCAGTCAAATCACTGCAAAAATGGACGTTATTTTAAATTGCATAAGCAACCACCTTTTCTTTATTTTTAACATTGTGTGAACATAGGCAAAAGGAGTCCACTTTTATTAAATGTAAAATAACGTCCGTTTTTGCCACGATTTAATTGACTGCAATGACAATGACAAGACAGATGTCAAATGCACACAATGCATTAACCCTTAGAGGACCAGGCCAATTTAAATTTTAGCGTTTTTGTTTTTTCCTCCTTGTGCTTAAAAGGTCATAGCACTTGCATTTTTTCACCTAGAGACCCACATGAGCCCTTATTTTTTGTGTCACTAATTGTACTTTACAATGACAGGCTGAATTTTTTCATAAAGTACACTGCAAACCAGAAAAAAATTCAAAGTGTGGTGAAATTGAAAAAAAAAAAAACAACAGATTTTTTTCTTTTTCGTTTTTACGCCGTTCGCCCTGGGGTAAAACTGACTCGTTATATATGTTCCGATGTTACGATTACAACGATATGTAACATGTATAACTTTTATTGTATCTGAAGGCCTGTAAAAAATTCAAACCATTATTAACAAACATATGTTCCTTAAAATTGTTCCATTCCCAGGCTTATAGCGCTTTTATCCTTTGGTCTATGGGGCTGTGTGAGGTGTCATTTTTTGCGCCATGATGTGTTCTTTCTATCGGTACCTTGATTGTGCATATATGACTTTTTGATCGCTTTTTATTACATTTTATCTGGATTTGATGCGACCAAAAATGCGCAATTTTGCACTTTGGGATTTTTTTGCGCTGACGCCATTTACCGTGCGAGATCAGGAATGTGATTAATTAATAGTTTGGGCGATTACGCAAGCGACGATACCAAACATGTTTATTTATTTATTTTTATTTATAACATGGGGAAAGGGGGTGATTCACACTTTTATTAGGGGAGGGGGCTTTTTTTTAATAACAACACTTTTATTTTTACTTTTACACTTATACTAGAAGCCCCCCTGGGGTTAGGGTTATTCCCCCCCTGGGGTTAGGGTGATTCCCCCCAGGGTTAGGGTTATTCCCCCTGGGGTTAGGGTGATTCCCCCCCCGGGGTTAGGGTTATTCCCCCTGGGGTTAGGGCTATTCCCCCCTGGGGTTAGGGCTATTCCCCTGCGTGGCCCCGCTCTGAACACATGGAGACGGCCCTGGACGTAGGGGTATGTCCAGGGTCGCCTAAGGGTTAAATAATGGACATTATCGCTGCGTTATTGCTGCCTTATCGCTGCTCCAGTACATACTTACATCTAAAACAAATCTGACAGCCAGATTTTCTAAACTGGATGGGACAAATCTCAAGAGATACTAATTTTGAATAGGGACATGTGCTTTGTATTTCTTTCTTTGGATTATCTGGTGATCAGATTATTTGGCTCTACCATAAGTCCTGGGGGTATCTGAATAACTGAAGCTACAATTAAGACCCAGGAAAGGCGACTGCTATAGGTGAAGTCACCAGGTGACAGACACCACTCCATTATATTTTTCAAGGTGACTCTAAGGGTTGGAAAACCCTTTAAAGAAAAGCCCATACTACTGCCCAATATACATTACAATCAAATAGCAGTACAGTGTATTGTATAAATTATTTGCAAAGTTAATGGACTATATAATAGAGTTACGCTTCATCAAATAATTACCTTGAATTTCCAGTTACTATATAATTGCTCATTTATATTTCTGCATTTTTTGTAAAGAATCCATCGTGGAATCAGAATCAATCAGTCCATGCATGATTGCAATCAGAATAATTCTTGTATAAATGATCATAAAAGGTGATAATCAGGGGCACTCTCTGCATTATGGTTGTTCCGTGGCCCCCCAAAAAATCTAGATTACTTTAAAATTATTAAAGAGACCTAAAACTATACAGTTATCCACAATGAGATAGCTGTATGGGTGCAACAGGATAATATGGTTAATTCAATAGCACAGTTATTGTGCAACAACGTATAGGGACAGGATTGGGCAATAAAATGAGATTCAGATGAGTCATTTTAGTTTATTTGGAGTAATATACTAACTTATTTGGAGTAATACTATACTATACTGGAGTAATACTATACTATACTATACTATACTGGAGTCATACTATACTATAAGTAAACTATACATATTTGGAGTAATACACTAACAATGGCGTGTGACTGGCTTGCCCAGTCACCTATATGCAATTTGCGATTCTATGTACAATGGCTGAACCATCAGCAAATAAAGCACTTGGTGCCTCTCGTGTCACCCCCAGTTCTCCTAGTCTGTACGCTCTCGTGAGCAGGTATCTAACTCCCTTTGTATCTTTATTTACTTTATTTTATAATGTAATATAAAAATAACCTCTGTCATGTGTAAAAAAAAGAAAGAAAAAGCACTGCGGAATCTGTTGGTGCTCTACAAAAATTGTTATTATTATTTATATTCTTTGAGAAAACGGCACTGCAAGGTTACATGACTCCCCTGCAGGTTACATCCATGTCTTGTGAAATGGATGAGTCCAGTGCAGTTAAGTCCAGTGCAGTTAAAACCTTGGAAGTCTAACATTTCCTTGAACCTGGTCAGATGTTCTCCTGAAGGCCGCAGGGTTGATTGAACCCTAGATGGCATGAGCGCAAGCATCAAAACTTTTCTGATTATACAGTAATATACTTGCCCCTACTTCGAGCTTCTTTGAGCGTCAAGTGGAGGTCCCCAGGGAGTGGCTCTTTTTTTAAGGTCCATTGAATTTAGTAGTAAAGAGGGTGAAAGGACAGTGAAAATAATAAATGTGCGAACAACTAAAACTAACGTCCTTTGATTGCAAAAAAGAAATATTTATATTGTCATGAACATTAATTTGACATCCAAACAATGTCCATTATATAATGCACTGAGTGTGTATTGGGTGGCTGTCATTCTACTGATTTCAATGCATTCAATGGACTTTGATTATAACTCGGTGATAAAAGATGTTATGAAAAAAAAAAAAGAAGGACACCTTTTCTCTTTTTTTTTTTACCCAGTGTGAACATAGCCCTCGAAAAAAACACTTATAAAGCCCATTAATCCACTAATATCAAGTGTTACTACATTATTGCAGTTGCTTTAGTTCCCGATCTATAAGTGCCAGTGTGGCATGCAGATATGGGCTATGTTCACAATACATAAGTTATGTAATAATCATGGCTGATTTTCAACAACGGCCGTGAATACTATGGAATCCTGGCTGGAGTGTATACACATTGCACACGCTGATGCTGGGATGATCTACTCTGACACCGACCATTCCATGACCCGGCCAGGTCACAGAACGGCTGGTGTGTCACGCTGTGGGAACATGGCCATGTACTGTATTATATACCTAGAAAAAACTTTTCTCCTTCCATAAGTAAACCATTGCTCCTTACGGATTTCTATTTAACAGCAAACATTAGGAAAAGTAAAGTGACAACCAATAATCAGAGCAACAATTGTTCATTTACTCCCCTCCTTTCTTGAGGGCATGTTAGACAATGACATGTGTGAACACTTGAGAAAACACATTTTCAGAAGTAAAACTTTGGCCCAATCTCTCCTTATCCATAAAGCCGAATGTGTCTTAGAACGGCCGCAAACCGACCAGCTTTTAAAAAATAAAAAATTCTTATTTATTGGAAACTGGAAATTGGAAAAAAATGGTAATAGACATCGAATAGAGACATGCTCAGCTTACACATTTCTGACCACAAAGGTTCTTAATCAAAACGAGGCCTTTCTGGCCAGGCAGTGGAATGGTGCCATAGACCGTACTATCGGAGAGTGGTGAGCTGTCTCTTAAAGGGCTTATCCAGTGCTACAAAAACATGGCCACTTTCTTTCAGAGACGACACGACTCTTGTCTCCAGTTTAGGTGCGGTTTGCAATTAAGCTCCATTCCTTTCATTGGAACTGAGCAGCAAAACCTGCACCCAAGCTGGAGACAAGAGTGGTGCTGTCTCTGGAAGAAAGTGGCCATGTTTTTGTAGCGTTGGATAACCCCTTTAAATACATGTGTCTGAGAATGAGCAACCTCTATAAAGTGGTAGTATTGTTTAGTCATACCGAAACCCTTGCCAGAAAGGCAGAGTGAGATAATAATCCCTTCCTTATTACACCGTTCTAAGTGAACGTCAGGACTACAGAGACATGTGACTGACCCCCCACTGCTATATTTGTCATCCCCCTCAGCTGAGCACCAGGAAATTGAATAGTTATCTGCACTAATGTCAGGTTACTCCTTTGCCTGTCTGTTTTCGGGTTCCAAAAATAGCAGCCATGTTTGACTTTAAACTTATTATTAGTTGCAACTTTGATCTTCCCATCATCAAGCAGTAAGCCCCTCACTATCATTAGTAGAAAATACTAAACTGCTACTTTCCTGTGCATTTATTGTTTAATTCATGAAGTTAAAAAAAAAATAAAGTAATACCAAAATTTTTGCTAGTGCCTTTTTGGAAATGCAGCTTTCTTGGTCTGATGACTTATTACAATTGATTTATAATTGCTCTATCCTTTCGAGCGTTCCATCAACTGATGTGAACTTAACATTGTAAAAGCTTTTTTGCTTTTCAGAAGAGATTTATACTTAACAATTAGTTTCTGTTAAGTTACTGGCTTGAAGTGTTTTTCTCTTTTTTTCAACATTTCCAGAAGAAATGTGTGCTTGCATTTTCAGAGAACTTTACAAAATTTCACTTGTATATCTACTATAGTCAGGAGCAGGGCATCAAAAAACTTGGCCAGATTATAGATGCCAAATGCCAATAGTCCGCCATCACTTAGCTCTGTAGTGCAGTCATAACTGTAGAGGGTGCATAGGTTGCGTTTGCACATGCACAACTGCCCAAGTCCTTTGCATTCACACGTTTCGATTTAGTTGTTGTTTTGTTGCTGTGCCAACACAGTATTAGCAAACTGCAAGATATGTACGCCACCTTAGGCTATGTTCACACAATGTATATTTAGAATTAATTCAAAGTATACATTGCATTCTTTTCAATGGAATCCCGGCTGGAGTGGTGTATACACATAGCATACACTCCGGCTGGGATTCCTAGCGGCTGCTCATAAAACTGAAATAGCGGACGCACAGAACTGACAGTTCACACAATGAACAGTGCAGCTCCGGTCGCAGTTTATATTGTGTGCAATGGTGATGTAAGGAAGTTCTGGGGTCCGGGAAGATGGCAGTCCCTTCTCTCAACCTGCAGCCCCTGTCCGTGCTTATTTGCCCTCCCTAGGCTAACCCTAGGGCAGCAACTGGGCGACAGTCCCTAGCCTAACTAGGGACAGGGGGCAAAAGACAGAATACACAGACAGGTATATACAAACAGGTCAGACAGTCCAAGTCTGCAACAGGAGATAACGTCAAAATCTAAATCAGCAAACAAAGGGTAAACAAAGTCCAAGATCAAACACAAGAGGTAACGCAGTACAGAGGATAAGACACAGGCAAAGTCCAAGTCCAAGAGTCAAATAACAAGTAATACAATAAGATAACGCTGAAGTAGATGGTGACCAAACATACACTGGCAACTACAGGGTGTAACCCACCAGCGTAAATGCTGCCACGACTCCTCCTCCTCCAGCCGCAGATAGGAGCAAGGAGTCTGCCAGCTGTGATGGAGACCAATAGCAGTCAGGGTGCCCTCCCTGTACTCTGAATGGAGCAAGCCTTAGGAGGAAATGCAACACCTAAAGGCTTAACCCCACAAGCACCAGAGAAGGGGAATGGGAGAAGGTATGAAGCCGGGTTTCGGCTCCCTGGCATGAGTATGAAGTGTGAATAAGGTCAGAGAGAGACCGGGCAACGACTAGTTCTTCCAGCCGAATTCACAAACACAGAATGAACTCTGACAGGTGAATTACGGTGTTGACACTCCTGAATGCACCCTCATCCCAATTCGACAGAAATGAAGTTTATCCGACTGAAGTTCATCCCTGCAGTATCGGCTGGGATAAACTTCACTGACACCGGCTGTTCTGTGACACACCCAGGTCACAGAATGGCCGGAATCTTACTGCGTGTGAACCCCGCCTTAAAGTAGAACTTTTAAAATTGTGAGGTACCTTACTAGTAAGATGTCAACCAATTGAAACAGTTTTAAAAGAAGTGATCAAATGATCGTTCTTTTTGTGCATCATTTAATAGTTTGGCAACATAAATAACTCTAAATGTGAATTCTGGGGAACTGAACATCCAGGGCCAGCAGGGGGTGGAGGGGAAACATAATAAAGATTTTATACTTACACATCCCTGTGCCTCCACAACACAGCGTCACCAGTGCACACTCTCAGCCGCCGCCCTCCTGCTGCTCCCCCTGCTACATTGTCACATCCTGGCTGAGAAATACCTGTTCAGCTAGTCAGTGACTGGGGCAGGACACTTCTGCAGTCACTGAGTGTCTGAGTGGGTACTTCCCATTAGGACATGACAATGTAGGAAGTCGGGAGAAACTGCAACCTGGCGGCAAAGAGTACACTAGTGATGCTGCATTGCAGGGGCAGGAGGGGGGTAAGTATAGATTATGTTCCCCCACCCCCTGTCTAAGATTTCCCCTTTAAAGGAGAAGTCCGGTGAAAATTTTAATTAAAGTATTTTATTGTCCCCAAAGGTTATACAAATCACCAATATACACTTATTACGGGAAATGCTTATAAAGTTTTCCCTGCACATACTACTGCATCAAGGCTTCAATTTCTGGATAACATGGTGATGTCACTTCCTGGATAACATGGTGATGTCACTTCCTGGATAACATGGTGATGTCATTATCTGACTGCCAGAGCTGTGCGGGTTGTGGCTGCTGGAGAGGATGATGGCAGGGGGACACTGAGGGACACAGAGCACTGGAGGGACACTGAGCATCCCTCTGCCATCATCCTCTCCAGCAGCCACAGCCTGCACAGCTCTGGGAGTCGGGTCGTGACATCACAATTTTATCAAGGAAGTGACATCACTGTGTTATCCAGGAAGTGACATCATCATGTTATCCAGGATGTGACATCACCATGTTATCCAGGAAGTGACATCACCATGTTATCCAGGAAGTGAAGCCTCGATGCAGTAGTAAGTGCAGGGAAAAAAGCACTTTATAAGCATTTCCTGTAATAAGTGTATATTGGTGATTTGTATAATTTTTTTTTTTTTTTTTGGTGGGGGGGATACAATATTTTAATAAGAATTTTTGCCGGACTTATCCTTTAATGCTGTATGGGGCTCAGAAGGCAAAAGATACCAAAAACCTTAAAGCCATGTGCCTTTTAAAGCATACCTTTGTGGTGCTGCGGGTTTTACTAGATGAGGAGCTAGTCTAGGCTAAGGCTAGGTAAGGATGAGATAAAAAATAGATATTCATAACTTTTCCTGACAAACACAGCACAACTTGTTGGAAATACTTTACAGAATGTTCTGTCATTTAGGACAACTGTTAACAATTATAGTGACCCACTGGTTGTAACAAACTAGAGAAATTGGTTGGGGGTCTGTGAACTGAGACCTTGATATAACATCAGAGGAATGGAGCCTCCGAGCACAGAGCCCACTCAGCATATTGCGTGGAAATCTTTGGAACTCTGTGTATATATTAACCCCTCCAGGACCAGGGCTCATTCTTCAAATCTGGAAGGTGCAAATAGCTTTGTGTTGCTTTTACTTATCTAAGTGATTAAGAATATTTTTTCATAACACATTGTACTTTATGCTAGGTTTTTTTTATTTTTACTCAGGGCATGGCCTAATCAGCTTCCAGAATGTTCTGAGGCCTCTAGTTGCTATGGCTAGCATTGGCACCTTACGATCACATTGCAGGACATGAAGGAGGAGAGAAGAACATTTATCCATCTGTCTATTAAATATAGCAGTTGCCCCAACTGCAGCATCCAAAGGGTTAAAGGGGTATTTTGCTCATTATAGAATGAATCTGTCAGCTGCAATTCTCGTTCAAAGCTGCTAATGCTGTTAGATAGCTGTTAGGTCAAGAACACACATGGTGCCTTTCATACATCCGTCTGTACTTCCAAAATGTAGACACATGCTTTTTCTCTATAGAATGAAAAGTCAAAGAGGCATTTCTGAGTTTCTGTAGTGCAGCGAGCTGTAACAGCTCCTCCCCTGATGAATCAGCTTCCAACTGTCAATCAAGCAGAGAGGAGGGAGAGAGGAAGAATTACAGCCTGCAAATGATCAGGAGCTTGGAGAAGCCTCTTTGAGTTTTCATAATATAGAATAATAGTATGTTTCTACATCCTGGAAGCACAGCTGGATATGTAAAAGGTACCATGTGTCTCCTTCACCTAATAGCATCTAACAATGTCAGTTTAGAATGTGAATTACAGCTCACAGATTCCCTTTAACCCCTTAACGACACAGGGCCTACATTTACGCCCGTGCAGCCTGGGCTTTGGCGCAAATGTATGCTGCCCCGCTGGGGTACCAGGCTATGGAGCGGGCTAACAAGCCACCCGCCATTAATCCCTTAAACGCCGCAACCGCTCCGCGATCACAACGTTTGTCATTTACCGATCGGGACCCCTGCAGCATTTCTGCCGGAGTCCCGATCACATGGCCTGACTGCTAGAGGTCTCTTACCTTCCTTCGTGCAGTCAGGTCTTCCAACTTCTGATAGAGCCTGCCTGTGGCCTGTGGCAGACTGTATCAGAAAATCACAGATAACACTGATCCCTGCTATGCTATGGCATAGCAGTGATCAGTGTATGTAATGTTATGCATGAAAGTGAAAGGGACTAAAAATGTTAAAAAAAAAAATATATATATAAAAGTTTTTAAAAATGTCCCAAAGCCCCTCCCCCAATTAAAGTCTAAATCAACCCCCTTACCATTTGATAAATAAAATACGTAAAAATAATAAAGTTGAATAACATATAATATAACGTAGCATGGGTAATTGTCCGATCTATTAAAATAAGACAATATTATTCCCGCACGGCTAAAACAGCGTGAACAAAAAGCAGTAAAAAAACGCAGAGATTGCTTTTTAAAATTACATTTTATGGATAAAAAATTAATAAAAAGCAATCAATCAGAACGTCTGATCTAGAAAAAAATATTACTAATAAAAACTAGAGATCATGGCGAAAAAATGATGCCCCATATGACCTCGGAGGTAAAAAAAATAAAAGTAAAAGCGTAATAAGAGTCACAATTGGGCCAATTCAAATATACCTATTTGCAAGTAAAAAGTTTTACTGCTAATAAAATAGTAAAAAGTTTGAAAACCTAGTAAACATATATATCGCTGTGTTCAGACTGACCTATAAAACAAAGAAAAAATGCCAGTTTTACCTTAAAGTGCATTACTTAACATGGACCCCCCCTACCCCCCCCCCCCCCCCCAAAAAAAAGAGAAAAATTGCGGAATCACATCCGTCATTCATTTATGGCAGATTGAAAAGCTGCATTACAAAGTACAACTGTTTCTGAAAAAAAAACAAGCCCTCACATGGCCCTGTAGGTGGAAAAATAAAAGAGTTATGGGTCTTAGAGGGCAAGGAGGAAAAAATGAAAACGCAAAAGTGACAATTGGCCCGGTCCTTAAAGTAATTTCCGGCTCTGTCCTTAAGGGGTTAAAGTGTCACTAACAAAAAAAATGAATGTAAATTGTAAACTTACTTTATTTCACATCTACTGTTAATTTAGGTTTTGACAACAGTGACACTTAAAGCGACTCTGTACCCACAATCTGACCCCCCCAAACCGCTTGTACCTTCGGATAGCTGCTTTTAATCAAAGATCTGTCCTGGGGTCTGTTGGGCAGGTGATGCAGTTATTGTCCTAAAAAAATACTTTGAAACTTGAAGCCCGTGCCAAACGGGCGAATCTGTGCCCTAACTTTGCACAACCTCTCTGTCCCTCCTCCCCACCCTCCTCATCATTAGGAATGCTCCTGGCAGATTGCCTCCTATTCCAAACCTGTGGCAGCCTGGCACATGGGCTGGATCGTTAAGGACCTGTGCAATGTTCAGCATGGAGAAAATGTTCCAGTGGCATTCCTAATGATGAAGAAAGAGTCGCTTTAAAACTTCTAATATATTGCTATTACCTTTTCACACTCCCCCAGCATCCTCCTTCCTCATCTTTGGGTCGCCGGCTGAACAACCTCACCTCCTCTTCTGAGATGAACTTGTCTCGACAGTGACAGCCCGCTCAGCCAATAACTGGACGTGGTGCTGTCCCATCTCAGTCAGTGATTGGCTGAGAGGGCTGTCACTGCTGAAACAAATCCAATTTAGAAAAGGAGGTGGGATTATTTAGCTGGGGACCCAAAGATGACATAGGAGGATACCTGGGGAGCATGAACAGGTAACAATAGCTTGTTTTTTTATTCTCTCCGCCACTGCAGCAACATATTAGAAGTTTAAAATGAGCAGAATATCAGGATCAGGATCCTGATCAGGATAGGAGTGAGCTTGGCAATATATCACAGTCAGATCCCACAGCAGATGGTATGGCACCTTTTTAAGCAGATACCATTCCATGGCCTTAACTCTTTATCCATTTGTAGGAGTGGCCAACAAAAATTAACAAACAGGTACGCCCATTTACGGAAGTAAGGTTAAACCCAGCACAAGAGCTCCCTGTACTAGGTGGGAGGGGGAGTGGGGGAGGGGTATGGTCTGCATTGCGGGGTCTAAAGCACTCTACTCTCACCCCCGAAGTCTCCCTCACATTCCAAATCATAGCAGATTCACTTCAGGCTGGGGCTTGCATCAGGGGACAGGACTGTGGAGGTAATCTCTCCATAGCTGTAACCCCTCTCTCCCCGGACAGAGAGTGGTGTATTTATGTGCCCACATATGTCCTGCTCATTCCTTCCTGCTCCCTACAGTCTCTACCAGCCCTTGTGTTTACCATCCTCTCTATTCCTGCTATAATGTCCCTGCACTTACACTCAGCTATATACACAGCTGCTATAATGTGCCTGCACTTACACTCAGCTATACACACTGCTGCTATAATCTGCCTGCACTTACACTCGGCCATTCACACTGCTGTATAGAAAAGTTTCTGTCACTGTCGCCCTGCACACCTCTGTGATTCTCACTTCCTGATTGGTCCATGCTGAATACACACCCCTCCCCATTGCTGTCATGTGACCACACAGACCTCTGACAGCAGCCCTGCTTCTCTATTCTAGCCTGTTGTACTACACTACTGCATTATGGGTATCTGCAGTTCCATCCGGTATCTACAAACTGCTGCTGTTTTTTCATTCTTATGCAGTTACTATACATTATACTCCATATGCTGATTGCTATACTGTACAGTAACTTTTAATAGGACATATCTAGCTTTCTAAATATTTATTTTAAATGTTATTCAGAATGAAACCAATTGTCTGCATTTCAACGATTCCTTATGGGAAAATTTGCTTTGGTTTAAGAGTGATTCGGATTACGAATTATGGAACGAATTATGCTCGTAATTTAAGGCATCACTCTATACAGTAGAGTAAAACAGTTAACAATGGGAAAACACATGGATACTGAGCATCTGGATAATAACAACAGCAGCTTTATTTTAAACATATTAAATAGCAAAGCACATTTTTTAAAAAAATTAAATAAAAAAATAATAGAAAATAAACAACTGACATGTTTCTAGCCCTCTGGCCTTTAGTCATGGCCCTGTTCACACTTGTGTCAGGGCTTCTGCTAATAATGATGGAACTCTGATAGATATGCCAGATATAGATTCAAACCAACACCAATAAATCTTGACGGACTCTATTAACTCTTATAAGGTTCATCCTGTGTCTGAAATATTTTATGAAAAGGATAGTAATGTAGACCGCTCTATTCTTGCCATCAAATATACCACAAAGGTCAACTTACAGAGTGAACGTGAACACAGTCCTTGTTAAAGATTTTATTCTGATATTTATTTATTTTTATTATTGTTTGACTTTTTTTTAACTATTCGGTCTAATGGTGTATACAGTTATCGAGGGAACGGTTACAACTTCCTCACTGTACTGGATCAAGCTTTCTGTTGAGTCCACGGATGAATATAAAACGGCCATCGGAAATTTGTGCTTTTGGTCTACTTTACAGCTCGCTGAAGAATTCCTTTACATAACCCAAATCTGAAGCTTCCAAAACTGTATGACAACCTTATCTGTGAAGAATTTTAATATTGTATAGCTATACTGATAGAAACCAGTGACATTTCATGCCATTGACTTTCCCATATGGAATTAATGAACGGAATATTTTACAACTCACTTGTTATCATTATAATTTTCATTTTTACAGCCAAAGCAATATAAACCATGGTTGGTCATTTTATTAAATGTACTGTACCTGCCCTCCCTGTGTAAGTGATGGCTCACTTAGGGAAGATATCATATGTGCAGGCTTCACTGTTTAATCCCTTTGTTGCCAGGGGTTCTCAATATTTTACACTAACCCTAACTGTAACCTTAGACTTTTATGTTATTTTGCACTTGAAAGAATTCAAAGGTATTTTCTAGAATGAAAAATGTTTAGAGTAAAACAAAAACACAGATGAAATTTTGAAAGTGAGGCATCCATATACTGTAAGTCATCCCTGTGAGCTGTGTGTGTATAACAGATACCATGGTATGCATAGGGAATTTTTGACTAAGAGGTAAAGAATCTATTGTTAATAATGACAATTTATCTAAAATTTGCAATTGTTTTGGTTTTGATTGCTTTGGTTATCACAATGACCTATTGGAGTAATTAAAGGGGTACTCCAGCGGGGGGGCACTTTTTTGCTGGGACCGGGGATGAGGTGGCCTAGGGAAAAGACGTTCACTCACCTTCCCAGTTCTAGCAGTGGGTCCCGCATCGCGGTGCTCCGGTGCCCGGTTCCCAGCCGCTTCCGGGTGTCTGATGCGGGCTCGAGACGTGACGTCTCAGGTCCGCTCAGCCACTCAGTGAAGGAGGCGGGATCTGAGCGGACTTGAAACTGATCCCGCCTCCTTCACTGAGTGGCTGAGCGGACCTGAGACGTCACGTCTCGGGCCCGCGTCAGACACCCGGAACCGGGCACCGGAGCGCAGCGATGCGGGACGCGCAGCTGAAACCGGGGAGGTGATCGGACGTCTTTTCCCTCGGCCACCTCCTCCCCGGTCCCAGCAAAAAAGTGCCCCCCCCCGCTGGAGTACCCCTTTAATTACAGCCTTTTTACCACTAATTTGGCAGAAAAAAAAGTGAATAATTTTGGTGCATGCCTGTTCTGGGAGGGGGATGACCAAAAAAAAAAAAGTTAGTGGGGTCAGTTGGGAGGGCTTCCTGTATCCTGACAGATTAACTATAATGTGTTCCAAAAATTTAATTCACCACTTCCTGCAGGATATACAGCAGCTGATAAGTACTGGAAGACTGGAGATATTTTTTTTTTATAGAAGTAAATAACAAATCTCCGGTACTTGCTGAAAGCAATTGATTTGAAAGAAAAAAAAATCTCTGGAGTACCCCTTTAATAGAATAAACAATTTTTTTCTTTCAATTTATTCATTTCTTTTTATTACTAGAGATGAGCGAGTAGTGAAATATTCGACTTTTGAGAATTCGAATCGAATAGGCACCGATATTCGACTATTCGAACGAGTATTCGATCCCATTAATCCCATTATAGTCTATAGGAAAAAAATTTGCGGCACTTGGAAATCAAAATTCAACCACTTGGAGGTCACCAAGTCCCTCATAAAACCTCCGTAAACGATGCCAACACCTCCGGAATGACACTGGGACATTAGGGGGAGCATGCTTGGGTGCACCCAACACTCCAAAATCGCAGTATAATGCCACTCTCCGCAGTTGCGAAGGAAAAATATTTGCGAACGCTTTACGAATATTTATGTCAATGTTCACACATTTCGTTCGTATTTCTTGCGCAGTGTTACATACATTATTCCAATGTGCGTCCGCAGAGCGTCATGTTATTCGTGCATATCACGCCTAATGCTGTACGAACGTTACTGGAACAGTATGTATGACGTGCCTTTTTCTGGGCCACTGGAACAATATGTATAACGTGCCCTTAGTGGTGTTATATGTATAAGTCATATCATCTATTTCTTAGCACTGAGAAGAGCTTTTGATTCAGAGATGACTTTTTCGCTTGATCTTAGCCCTGAAAACGACTTTTGGGTTCTGTAGTAAGCCTGCCTAACCAAAACGCTATTAAAACCTACCTCTCCCTGCTTGAGGAACTCTCCCTGACTAGGTTAAAAGCTCATCTGCGGTCGAGAGGCGGGAGCCAAGTATTTAAGATTCGAGGTCATGTGGTTCAGCTATCCAATGAGTGTAGATGCCGTTTTCACACTGCGTGCGTACTCCCAGGGTCCCTCACGGCCTCCCTGCATGGTCATTGGATTTAAAAAAGCGCCAACTGCGATGGGAGGGCTGTCAAATCTTTCCCGCGTATTCGCCTCACTACTCAATTGAATTCGAATCTTTCGAATACCGCAATATTTGATCAAATACCTACTCGATCGAATTGTATTCGCTCATCTCTATTTATTACTATCTTTTATTACTGCTATATGTGTATAGGATTTTATATTAGAAAAAGTCTCAGATTTTCACATGGGATTCCAGAGATCAGAGTTGTCAGTGATCTCATCAAGCCTGCCAGGATCTGCTTAGAATTATGTCATGGTCACCTATAGTGAGCATAGATGTGCAGATGCATAGGCCAGCTGTGTACATAGACACTACTGTATTAACAGTCCTATGTAAATTAACACAGAGCTTCCTATAACCGCAGTCCCTAAGCTCTCCGATAAGCACTCATCATAATACAGTAGATAAATGTTAACCATTCTATAATGTATGTTGCAGAGCTGAACGTCGCACCATTTATCCCTAATTTATTGACAGCGCCACCTTTTAGCTCCATAAACATGGACCGGTCTTGGCAATTCTCGAACAGATCCGCATCCTAAAGTGCCGAATATTCATAATATTTATCCCCTAGCCCCTTTGAGCGCAGAACTCAGAACTGTAGTTATCTGAAGGATCGTATTAATCAAAACCCCATGCACAGATGGCTTCCCAGTATGCTACTCGCAGCAACATAAAATGCAATGGGAATGTCATTTTGATTACACTGCATATCGGATGTATTTTTATTCCATAAATTTGTTAGGAGGAAATCTGGTAGACATTATTGTTTAGTTCTACTATAACCTTACAACGCAGTTCCAATTTTTATGTTTCTCTGGTGATTTAATGGTCTTATCAAGTATATTACTGCTTTACAATAGAAAAGGATCTGTGCAGCATTCACTCTATTAGCATTGTTTTCACAAATAATCGAAATTTCGTTTTTTGTTTTTTTTTTAAACTGGGTTATTATAAATTATTTTTTATTATGTTTATATTTTCTTTATTATTATTATAAATATTATTGTTTTTGTTGTTATGTTTAAATAGTTGTTACCTATATAGTATAATAGAGGTGTTAAAATTTATATAGCTTTATAAATACTAAATATTGATCAGTTTATGAATCTAATAGTTGATTTATAAGTACATTTTAGTAAATTCACCCCGGTAATAATCTGTCAAATTAAGCTATTTTAGTGTAGTCCCTTTTAAAATCAGTTGAAGGCTATGTTTACACAATGTACGAACAACGGCCATGGTTTAGCACTCATAAACAATGGCCATATTTGCAGTGAAAATTGCATTGATTTCAATGCTCAATGGGTGGAAATAATTGACATGTCAATTATTTTCATAGCCATAGTGAACAACGGCCGTTGTTCAATACACTGTGTGATCAACAGCCTCGATTTGCATTGACTCCAATGCAACACATTTCACTATGAAAATAATGACCGTTGTTTTAGTTGTAAACCATGGCCGTTGCGTGAACATAGCCTCATAATGCTAATGTACTTTTTATTTAGGTACAATCATAAGTGTAGTTTTGGTTTCTATTGCAAATATAAGAAGTGTTTTGCCACCTTTGTTTATTATTTATTATAGCTAGTCACACGTCTCTCCTCGACCACCATCAGTCAGTAGACATCATCTGAAGGACACCATCTAAATCAATGCTGGTGTTAAAGGGCCATCCATGTGTCTCATCTGCATTGCTTAAAAAATCGTCTCTCTCTCTCTCTCTCTCTATATATATATATATATATATATATATATATATATATATATATATATTTTTTTTTTTTAATTCCCAAATATACACGAAATGTACATATTATTTATCTTGGTATTCATGGTATTATAGCAAAATTTATTTTTCTGTTGAGTTTAAAAGCTTCGTGAAGTCAGACATACAGTACTTCCCCATAGACTTCTGCAGGTGCAAAATTATCAACCTTAATAACCAGGATGTCATACAAAGCCATACTGTACTTGTAAGGGTGCATAAACCTTTACAAGACATAAGAACCACACCAAAAACTCAACAACTGAAGGGAATTCCCCTTTAGAGCTCAATCTGAGGTTAGTTGGGGAAAAATAAGATGCAACAAGAGAAAATATCACTTTACTGAAAGAGTAGTAGATGTTTGGAACAAACTTCCAGCAGATATGGCAGGTGAATCTACAGTAACTAAATATAAACCTACCTTTGATAACCATATACCTATCCTAAGATAATAAAGGAAATAATATAAGGTCAGAGTAGATGGACCAGGTGGTCTTTATCTGCTGACAATCTTCTATGTTTCTATATTAACCCCTTAAGGTCAAAGATCATTTTTACACTTTTTTGCACTTTTTGCTTTTTCCACTTTATGTTTAAAAGGCCATAGCAGTTGGATTTTTTCACCTAGAGACCCACATGAGCCCTTATTTTTGCAACACCAATTGTACTTTGCAATGAAAGGCTTTATTAATAAAAAAACTTTTTTTTTTTTACCTTAACTAGAAGTATATATACAGCAATGATCAGTGAGATCAGTGATACATTGCTCTTGCCTGCTGCAGACCAGAGCAATGTATTGCCGAGCCAGGAACAGCGTCAGTGTGATGCTGAGGCCCGACCCGAAGAACAGATCTCCCCTCCGAGATCTCATGGCGGGGGGGATATCCGTCCCACTAGACACCAGGGACACTGGCAGCACAGCATTTAAATGCAGCTGTCAGATTAAAAGAGGCGCTCCCCGGCTGCAGATAGAAGCTGGGAGCAGCACTGTTCAGAGCAGGTTCCGGCGGGACCCTCTCTGAACTGCCCTGGTGGTCAAATAATTGCCGTGATTTCAAAACAACCGCTGCTGTTTTGAAACATTGGCCGTTATTTGCCATTAAATGATGGCCTCCACTCAATTTCAACAGTGTGTGAACATAGCCTTTCTGTGTGTTCAATCCACTCCTGGATTTGGTTGCAAAATACTGAGCAAAAATACTGTGTGGGAACATAGCCTAAATGTGTATATAGCATTCATACATCCCATTAGCTTCATGCCTTATTTTTTGTTTCTCTAAATTTTTAAATATATATTTTCTTTCATTTCCCAGATGATTTATTTTCTTTTTCATAGAAACTCACTGGAGTCATAACATCTATACTATAAGCTCTTAGGTGTTTTACATGTTTATTCATTCATCGTGAAGGGTGTCGTCCTAAATCTCTTGTGTTGTCTTTATATCTCAACAGTATTTCAGCCTCTAAAACATCTAAATCACATTTGTGAATGGAGGCTTAGCGATGATTGGCAGCGTAGGTCAAACAAGACAAAAGGCTGAGTCTAGCCCGCTTGTTTTTCTCATGTCAATTAACAAGTGAAGTTTTTACTCCGAACGCCAGATTTATCTAACAAGGAACGAACAGGTGGGTGATGTAAGGGCTTTTCAAAAAATTTGTGATTGAAAAAAAAGCTCAGTTTTCTTCTCTATTTCCCCATGAGTAAAATAATATACCCGTACAACATAAGCAAAATTGATAGCAATCGGTTGTTTTTGTTTTCTAACAAGTTTGTTTTTGAAAAACTTTTAATTAAATTTAATTACATTATTTGTGTAAAACTGATGCTTTATCTTTACTTATTTTTTTATAAAATTTTAAAACATTTTAGATTTTTTTTTGTGCCCAAAAAAAATCTATCTATCTTGCAGCTTTTTATAAAATAAAGCCAATATTTGCTATTTAATAAAACAAGCATGGATAATATGTCAAAAACATTGTCACATGCATACTGTCATTGTCACCTGTCACCT
This sequence comes from Dendropsophus ebraccatus, assembly GCF_027789765.1. Taxonomy (NCBI): domain Eukaryota; kingdom Metazoa; phylum Chordata; class Amphibia; order Anura; family Hylidae; genus Dendropsophus; species Dendropsophus ebraccatus. Next base: position 88,238,682 of record NC_091464.1, on the reverse strand, counting down.
GTGTATCCCTAGCCTGCAGGTGCCAACAAAGCTGATAGTCAAGCTGTTCCACTATTACATAAAGCTTTAATAACAAGAATTCAAGGACAGGACACTGTGATTTTACCCTTGGATTGCTGGCTCTTTGTTTACCCACTCTGGAGTATTTTTGTAGATTTTTCCCCCCCAATAAGCTATTAACATAGTGCCATACCATTCCATATTATTTTTATGTAAAATAAAACTTTCACTTAATTTGGTGAAAATCCAAACAATCATTTTAATACTCCACATGACATATATCGCTTATCTCATGAATAATTATCCACTGTTAAAGGGGTTGTCCAGCTGTTAAATATGAATGATAAAATAAATAGAAAATGTTCACACAACGTTTTTTGCAGCTCTGTTTAAAATGACGTCCGTTATTTAGAGTCTCAAGTAACAGACGTCATTTAGCAGCCTGGCCTTCCCTTTAGCAGCACTGACGGCTGTCGGTACATTATACTAGTTTGGGGTTACTAATTGGTCTTTGGATGCGGCTAAATTGAAAAGTTTATTGAATTTAATAGTAAAAACGTAGAAAGAACGGTGACAAAAGGAAAAACTGTGTGTGAAAAAGCAATAAAAAACGTCCGCTGTTTGCAAAAGACGCCAGAAAATAATTGTCATGACTCATAATCATTATTTTGATGTCCGCAGTGATAATGTCTGTTATTCAATACATTGTGTGCATTGGACGTCAGTCTTTCTATTTACTTCAATGCATTGCAGTCAGTTAAAATGCGGCAATAATGGACGTTTTTTAAAATAGCAAAAGCGGGTGCCTTTTCAATATTTTTGACGTTGTGTGAACATAGCCATATACTCACATTACAGGATCCCCACCATGCTGTTAACCTTGTTATTGTTAAAACTTAAAAAAATAAAAAAAAAGTATACCCAAAATGTTTTATTGTACATTTAAAGGTTAACCTTTGAACCTACTGTAATCATGAAGTGGATCAACCACCTGTAGAATACAATAGATTAAAATAGATTTCTAGTATTACTCTGCTGTTTTGTTAAATAAAGGTATCAAGAGTGAAGGTATCAAGAACGTCATTGCAAAAATTATAAACGGACAAGAAAAAAAATGTTGCAGGAACATCACCGGGCTCTTCTATGTTTAGGAGTCCAGAAGTCCAGGGGTCCTGACTTATATAGGTGGGGCAACTCTCCGACATAGCTAAAATAATAATAATAATAATAATAATAATATTATAGTGGTTGTTCTTATTATAACACCAACTTAATAATAATAATAATAATAATAATAATAATAATAATAATATAGTGGTTGTTCTTATTATAACACCAACATAATAATAATAATAATAATAATAATAATAATAATAATAATAATAATAATAATAATAATAATAATAATAATAATATTATAGTGGTTGTTCTTATTATAACACCAACTTAATAATAATAATAATAATAATAATATTATTATTATTATTTATATAAAATATATATTTAATAAAATGTATGGGTATGAAGGTGATACATTTTCATAAATTCTAATTTTCTAATATTTCACTACCTGCATACCTTGAAGCCTTTTCACAGTTATTTCAGCACAGTCCATATTTTATTATTATATCTTGTCGGTGTGCACCCTTTCAGGTAATGGCTATAACAATGACTCTAATAATGGCATGATGAGAATTGTAGTTCAGCGACAGCTGAGGGATGGGGGCTTGTTAACCCGCTGTCATTTGTGCCTTTGTTACCCGCCATACAAAGTCATTTAATTTCTAAGGTTCCAGGTTACAGTTCGAATAAATATAAAGTACTACAATATATTTATACCACAAAGAACAATAGCCCCAGTTTTATTAAAAAGCCCTCTGCCAGAATTTCCAATGTCAAATAAATTTCTGCGAATTGAAATCATTTGGTGACAGATTTCATGATTAAATGGCAAATGTTATTGCTACAAGTTGCGAACATGTTGTGAAGATTAAACCACCTGCACTATAAGCTACAGACCCCACAACAGATCCCCTTATAAAGAAATCATTCAGGCGCCTCAACCCTCTGGAGGCTAGTTGGAGCTGGGCAGATGGTCTGAAAGCTTTAGTAAGTGAACAGATTCCGAAACAAATGCTAGGAATCTACTATTACAATTGCTAGAAACTCACAGATTGTTAATTCTGAACGTGTGAAATATATTTGGAGAAAAAAAAATAAGGCATCGCTTTATGACTATTAATGAGACATTTAACTTTATAATAGATGAATGATGGTAAATTATACAAATAAATGAAGGCCCTATTGTATCCAATACAATAATTTATGATAAATGGAAACATAACATTATAAGCATAAAAGTATCAGCCATTTATGTGAGCCAGTCAGTCCTAATGCCATGTTTTTTGATGACTGTATTCAGTAACATAAAAATGGGAAATGACATGCATAAAAGTTTAATAAAGTAGTCTAAGAGTAAGTAAATAAGGAACTCTTTCACTTGCTGTGAATACTGACCTTGGTCGGAAGGCTAAGCACAGGTATATACAATATAACTAGAGTTGAATGAGCCGAGTCTGTCAAACCTAGGTTCGTTTAGAACTTTGCAAAAAAAATTTGGTTCACTAACAAATCAAACTTTTTACAAAGTTCAGAACAAGTTTGGCAATATGGCGGCCACACATAAAGATAAAACAAAAAAGGGTTTTCTCACCAGTTCACGCTCCCTCTGTGTCCTCCTCCGGTTCAACCCCGAACTTTACATTAAAGTTCGGCGAACCTGCTGAACCGAACTTTTGAAAAGTTTGTTCATCTCTAAATATAAGCTTTCTTGTTAGAGGTTTACCCCGATCAGTTTTGCTATTGGTTGCACTCAGGAGGAGGAGGAGGAAACTAGCATAAAAGTCTTTGGGGGCAGATTTATCAAACATGGTGTAAAGTGAAACTGGCTCAGTTGCCCCTAGCAACCAATCAGATTCCACTTTTCATTCCTCACAGACTCTTTGGAAAATGAAAGGTGGAATCTGATTGGTTGCTAGGGGCAACTGAGCCCGTTTCACTTTACACCATGTTTGATAAATCTTCCCCTATGTTTGATAAATCTCCCCCTGTGTGTCCTGTATATAGATTCTAGTTGTACTCTTTAGTGATGCTCTGCTGCACTTATATTATAGACCTGTAATACTGTATGTGTTGAGCACATAAGCAGCATTATACATTTTCTATTAATCCTTTATGGCACTAAGGCAGAACAGGGGCTTGAGTAACTTTGAAGGGGGCAATTCCATTCACTGTAATTGCAACACATTTCCTATATACCTATGATATTAGTGTTACTTATATGCTGGGGTCTTATCAGGGTGTCAGCACAGGGCTTACCTGGTCAAGTGCCAGGGCCCACAGTGCCTCTAGGGGCCCAGAGAGGGAGAGGAGCCCGGTGTGCGGATGTTCATTTCACTTACTGTAATGCAAGGTGGGGGACTGAACATCAGAAGACACAGGAGCAGGACCTGCCAGCATCCTGCAGAGAGAGAGAGAGAGAGAGAGAGAGAGAGAGAGAGAGAGAGAGAGAGATAGAGAGGGGGGGGGGGGGGGTGGAGGACCTGATCACATAATCAGAAGGTCCTCAATACTACAGTGTGGAGAGAAGCCCAACAGAGAGGAAGAGGGAGTAAGCTGAGCTGTAAGGGCTGTGTGTGTTTGTGTGTGTGTGTCAGTCAGTCAGTTAGTGTGTGTGTGTGTGTCAGTCAGTAATGTGTGTAATTCAGTAATGTGTGTGTCAATCAGTAATGTTTGTGTGTGTGTGTGTGTCAGTCAGCAATGAGTGTGTCATTTAGTAATGTGAGTGTGTCAGTCAGTAATGTGTGGGTGTGTTATTTAGTAATGTGTGTGTCAGTCAGTCAGTTAATGTGTGTGTGTCAGTCAGTAATGTGTGTAATTCAGTAATGTGTATGTCAGTCAGTAATGTTTGTGTGTGTGTGTCAGTCAGCAATGAGTGTGTCATTTAGTAATGTGAGTGTGTCAATCAGTAATGTGTGGGTGTGTTATTTAGTAATGTGTGTGTGTCAGTCAGTAATGTATGTGTCATTCAATAGTGTGTGTGTCAGCTAGTAATGTGTGGGTTAGTCAGTAATGTATGTCTGTCATTTAGTAATGTGAGTGTGTGTGTGTGTGTGTGTCAGTCAGTAATGTGTGGGTGTGTTATTTAGTAATGTGTGTGTATGTCAGTCAGTAATGTGTGTGTCAGCCAATAGTGTGTGTGTGTGTCAATAAGTGTGTGTTTGTGTATGTTAGTGGTGTCTCAAGTGATTCTGCATAGTAAATGGGTGGATGAGGGGCCTGTTGAGGCTCTGTTGCCCAAGGGCCCGCAAAATCCTGGAGCCGGCCCTGGATATTAATACAGTGGGTATGGTTGGGGTGGTCTGATATTAATATAAGGGTCTTTTCAGGCAGTTGATATAAGTATAGGTTAGATGTCTACATATATTTAGGTCCAGGTCCAGTCTGTTTATCATAGAGGGCTTAAGAGTCTGATAATAACACAAGGGTCTGGTCAGGGGTTTGATATCTTTAAATGTTTTTAAAACTGCTCAAGCAAGATAACCCACAATGCTGATTTATTAACCCCTTCCCACCGCAGGACGTACCGACACATCCTGCGGGGGGGGGGGGGGGAGGTTCTGAGAGGGGCCAAGCCGTGGCCCGGCTCTAATCCGCCGCAATCCCGGCTGCTTACTGCAGCACGGGACCGTGGCTATTTGCGTGTGCCGCGGATCGTCCGCGCCCGCTAATTAGGCCAGTTAGATGCAGCTGTTAAACATGACAGCTGCCTCTAACTGCCTTGTGTGCCCCTCTCCCTGGTGTCTAGTGGCCGGATCTCGGGGAGATCCGGTGTACTGAGCCAGCCAGGGCTCAGCGTCGGAATGACGCTGATCCCGGCTCGGCAATCCATTTAGATGGTCTGCAGCAGACCATTATAATAGAGCACCGATCTAATGGATTGGTGCTCTATTATATACACAGCATTGATCTCAATTGGGGGGGGGGGGAGAACTACCCCTTTACGTTACACTTCTATGCAATAATAAAAAATCCCCTCCCCTCCCCACCACCCCACCCTTTTCCCATTTTATAAATAAAAATAAATAAACAAACAAACATGTTTGACATCGCCACGTGCGTAATCGCCCGAAATATTAAATTATCACATTCATGATCTCACATGGTAAACGGCGTAAGCGCAAAAAAATCCCAAAGTGCAAAATTGCACATTTTTAGTTGCATCAAATTTTGAAAAATTGTGAAAAAGGCGATCAAAAAGTTGCATATACGCAAGTAAGGTACCGATAAAAAGAACACATCATTGCGCAAAAAATGACAACTCACACAGCCCCATAGACCAAAGGATAACAGTGCTATAAGCCTGGGAATGGAGCGATTTTAAGGAACATTTAGTTTTTTTGAAAGGTTTTGATTTCTTTTATAAGCCATCAAATAATATAAGTTATACATGTTACATATCGTTGTAATCATAACGACTTGAGGAACATGCATAATAAGTCAGTTTTACCATATGGCGCATGGCGTAAACACAAAACCACCCCAAATAAAATTTGCTTTTTATTTTTAATTTCACTGTGCATATAATTTTTTTCTGGTTTCGCAATATATTTTATTTTAAGTCTGCCATTGCAAAGTACAATTACTTGCACAAAAAATAAGGGCTCATGTGGGTCTGTAGGTGAAAAAATGCAAGTGCTATGGCCTTTTAAACCCGAGGAGGAAAAAACGAAAACGCAAAAACGAAAATATGCCCAGGAGGGAAGGGGTTAAAGGGGTACAATGGCATGGACCCCTATTTTCTGCAAAGCCCGTGGAGGGGGTAAGGGAAAACAATTACATCCACCTACCTCCCTGGTTTCAACGTTGCCAACCACATTCTGACCCTTTGCTCCCCCGGAGTCAGGGCGCCAATATCCTGGAGCCGGCCCTGGATATTAATACAGTGGGTATGGTTGGGGTGGTCTGATATTAATATAAGGGTCTTTTCAGGCAGTTGATATAAGTATAGGTGAGATGTCTAAATATATTTAGGTCCAGGTCCAGTCTTTAAATGTTTTTAAAACTGCTCAAGCAAGATAACCCACAATGCTAACCTCTTCCCTCCGCAGGACGTACCAACACATCCTGCAGGGGGGGGGGGAGGTTCTGAGAGGGGCCGAGCTGTGGCCCAGCTCTGATCCGCCGCAATCCGTGGCTATTTGCGTGTGCCGCTGATCGGCCGCGCCCGCTAATTAGGCCAGTTAGATGCAACTGCCTTGTGTGCCCCTCTCCCTGGTGTCTAGTGGCCGGATGCGATCGCGGGGGGGAGATCCGGTGTACTGAGCCGGCCGGGGCTCAGCGTTGGCAATCCATTCCTCGGAATGATGCTGATCCCGGCTCGGCAATCCATTCCTTGTCTGAGACGGGACTTGAGATGGTCAGGTGGTAGGCCCATTCAGCCATTCAGCAGCAAAGGCGGGACACTGCTACAGGCGGGCCAGCCGACATCACGTCTCAAGTCTCATGTAAGTCCAAAAAGTGGCTTGACACAGGGGATAGGAGTAGCAGAATGCAGATGGCAGCGCTGGAACCGAGGAGGTTACCGAGGTGGATGTAATTGTTTTCACCCACCCCCTCTCTGGGCATTGCATAAAAAGGGGTCCTGCCGGAGTACCTCTTTAAGTTATAGTTATACTAAGTATAACTCATTTCAAACAACTTTGTGTAAATTAGCACTATATAAAACACTTTGTAATAGATCTTATTAGACAAAAGAGCTTCCTTTCATACTCACACGCTGTTTTCCCTGCTCCCCCTCAGTTCTTTTCTTTTAAAATGGCTGAATGATTGTTCAGCCATGAGTTATCTCTCCCATCCGGCTCCCGTCGTCCCCATGCACAGGAGCGTTCAGCATGGCCGAGTATTCCTGTGTTCTTTATGGGAAAGGGAAGGCTAAGCCACAGCCAGAGCGCTCTCACTGAGGCTTATACAGGCTCGGATTGGGCCACCGAGGAGCTGGAGAAACCCTTTCTGTGTGCTCCCCCAGTTATATAGCCCCCTTGTGCTCCCCCTCCCATCTAGCATGTAACAAAGAAAAACGAACACTTATACTCACCTGGGTCCGGGCGTCTCCTCTTCTCTTCCCCTCTCGTGGCCGCACTGCAGGGGTCACAAGAGGCCGCTTTCCCCTTGTCTGGGCGCTGTCGCTCCAGCGGCGTCATTCGAGCGCCAAAACCAGAGACAGAGAGCGGCCTCTTGTGATAGCTGCGGCCACAAGTGTCAGACATTGGCTCCCTCTCTGTCAGTGCTGCTGCATGGTAACTATGAGCTCTCGTTACAAGCGCTTATAGTTACTGTGCAGGTATACAGGTATGCTGAGCTGCAACAGGGGTCCGGACAGCTGGCCTCCACGGTCCGCGTTCGGACTACGATCCGCCAGTTGAAGACCCCTGGTATATAGTGTTATTGGTTATCACTGATCTCATGCTGTATATAGCGTTACCAGTTATCAATGGTCTCATAGTATATACTGTACTGACTCCATTATAATGGAACCTACTGCAATAGGTGCTGAGCCCGTCACTTGCAATAGGTGAGTGGTGATCCAGCCATAGTTGGGGGTCTCAGCACTCAAACCCTGGCTGATCAAACCTTTTAACATGTCAGTCTTACAATGTTCTAATGACCGAACTATGCCTTCATGGTGGACATTAGGCCTTATTCTAGTCTATACCTGGTAGTTTACTGCAAGAAAAAGGAAGTCCTGTCAGGTTGATAGGTGTCCCTGCTTCACTTAAAAGGGTGTTCTCATATGACAGTGTTTTAATTACTGTACCAGGAATCAGGAAGTGATAGCAGTGCTGAGCTGAATTTCTGCAGGTGGGAAAATATCCATTTAAAAACATGTGTCACTCTGTGCTCTCTGCATAGGTTCCACAGAAACGACTGTACAAGTGACTGGTGGTGAGCTAGCATTGCTGATTACATAGACAGCTGTATGCAAAGTCACTGTACTGAAGTGAAAGGTTTGGCGCTGGTTAAATCTGTGTATGTATGGTGGGCCCCTAGACTCAGTTTCCCTGGTATATCCAATGTACCCCAGTCCGACACTGGTCTTATATCTCCCAAAACAAATGGGTCGGGCAGGGATTTTTCATCATGCCCACCCCCTATCTCTAGGGCCATCATCTGATTTTTGCCTTGCCACACTGTACTTACTGTGGCATGGCAAGGTGTGACGGAGGCGTGCCGTTACCTGCGCCTAACTTATCATGATTTACACCTGATATAGATTTCTGCCATGTAGCAGGTGCAGGTCCTGGCGAGTTTACTAAATCCGGTGGATTGAACGGAGGCTATGTTTGATTTAAGATCAGTGTATGAGTATACCGGTCTTCATAAATGCCCCCAGTATGTCCCTATATACAGTATACTTTATGTATTGTAACACTTATGCTAGATTGCTTGTGAGGAGATGTAGGTTTTTCCTGTATGAAATTGCTTCCTTAGTTATAAGCAGCATAGAATAGTCCCAGGTCTGCTTTTCAAATAGGGGTAATGAACAGTATGCGTTACATAAAAAACAGCTGCCAATCACCTTCTTCTTCATCATCATCATCAAAACCAGACTCATAACATCCAATACTATTACTAATAACACTATATTAGTAAGTTACAAATTTTGGTAAAATTTGTTTTATTTGAATACAATCTTCTCATCACGTAGTATCCCTTTGTGTGTTGTTTTGCCCTTTTACAAAAAAATTACGGGAACCATTCTCCACAGTAAGTGAATCGGTGGCAAGTAGGTTGGGTATAACTGAATCATAGTACACAGTCAGTCGTCACCAAGTCCCCTATCCAGCAAATGAAGCCTCCAGAACTAAAGTAATATCAAAATGAGTCCCATTAGGACTTAACCTTCATTATAAGTAATTAAAATTACACCAACTGGGCACCAACATTTGTTTACACGCTTGTGCAACACACACATTGCCCATTTCAGTCAAATAGACAAAAAAGATAGGGAATAAGTTACGATAAAACAGGCTGATGCTTGCCCTGACACAACCCTAACCTGCAAAACCCTACCTATCCCATGCCAGGTGACAACTCCTAAAAAGCTGTGTACAGTACAGTTTTCCTCAGGATCAGATTTTATTAGTAGACCACTATAGATGTCATGTGATCTAAAAGGAAAAAAAAAAACAGAACACTCCTTTTGGGCTGATCACATGGACACACTGTAGAGAAAGGGCCACAGCAGGCTCTCCCTTCTTTGGTGCTTTGGGGGTCCAGGGGGCACTTCTTAGGGAATTATTCAACTCTGTAGTGGCATCAGCTATGTTTTTTGGAGTAGCCTGCTGGGGAAGTAGTATATCAACCAGGGATAGGAATAGACTTAAAGGAGAAGTCCATTGAAAAATTTTATTAAAGTATTGTATTGCCCCCCAAAAGTTATACAAATCACCAATATACAATTATTACAGGAAATGCTTATAAAGTGCTTTTTTTCCCTGCACTTACTACTACATCAAGGCTTCACTTCCTGGATAACATGGTGATGTCACTTCCTGGATAACATGGTGATGTCACTTCCTGGATAACATGGTGATATCTCTTCCTGGAGAACATGGTGATGTCACTTCCTGGAGAACATGGTGATGTCACTTCCTGGATAACATGGTGATGTCACTTTCTGGATAACATGGTGATGTCACTTCCTGGAGAACATGGTGATGTCACTTCCTGGATAACATGGTGATGTCACTTTCTGGATAACATGGTGATGTCACTTCCAGGATAAAATGGTGATGTCACGACCTGACTCCCAGAGCTGTGCGGGCTGTGGCTGCTGGAAACATGGTGATTTCACTTCCTGGATAACATGGTGATGTCACTTCCTGGATAACATGGTGATATCTCTTCCTGGATAACATGGTGATGTCACTTCCTGGATAACATGGTGATGTCACTTCCTGGATAACATGGTGATGTCCCTTCCTGGATAACATGGTGATGTCACTTCCTGGATAACATGGTGATGTCACTTTCTGGATAACATGGTGATGTCACTTCCTGGATAACATGGTGATGTCACGACCCGACTCCCAGAGCTGTGTGGGCTGTGGCTGCTGGAGAGGATGATGGCTGAGGAATGCTCAGTGTCCCTCCAGTGCCCTGTGTCCTTTAGTTTCCCCCTGCCATCATCCTCTTCAGCAGCCGCAGCCTGTCGTGGGGTGCTACATGCTGGGAAATAACTCCCATCTTATGCACGAGACTGTGATAGCACTAGGTAGTACTGTTATTGACCAACTGCTTTACCTAAAGTGTGAGAAGGAGCACTATTGAAAGCCTTTCCTCCCTACTGTGGTTAGGACACACAACCAACATCAACCTAAGCAGAAATCATTCCAAACAGGGAACTGAAAAGTTTTTTAAGCGTGTAATATCCCTTCTATTTTTGAATCCAACCTTTTTTTTTACCTGAACCTACTGTCACTGTAATGCCTTCACCTTGGTATTTCTTGTATTTTTAATACCTATGCTGCTGTAACTCACTGTATTTCCCTTTGGTGGGACTATTAAAGGATTATCATATTATATCTTATCTTCCCACACCTGCCACAGTTCATCAGGTTTACCGGATAGATAGCAGTGTATAAATATTTTATCCTCCTATTATAATAAAATTGCATGTTACATATATGTATGTTACATTTAAGGCGCACCCCAATTTAGTATGGATATCCTTCCAGTAGGGTTATAGAGTCTCCTCTGATATGGAAGTAAGCCAGGATCTCCCTAGTCAGGCCGGCTACACAGCTGTGTTAGGTAGGGTCTGCAGGGTAGGGATGAGTAAGGGTGAGCATCAGCCTGTTTTATCATGACTTATTCTCTATCCTTCTTGTCTATTTGAATTCAATGGTCATTGTGAATGTTGCAGGAGTGTGTACACAAGTGTTGGTGCACTGTTATTTATAATAAAGACTAAGTCATAAGCTATGTACCCACAAGGTTTTTTTTGGCTGTTTGAGTCCAAATAATGGTTGTTATTTCATAATGACAACAGTCATTTGTTCAACAATGACCGTCATCAAATAATGGCCGTTATTTGCCCTCAAATGGGCAAAAAAGTCGTTGTGGGACATAGCAAGAATGGGACTCATTTCGATATTTTTTAAAGGCCTTATTACAAGCAGCGATTATCGGCTGTATTTTTCCAATTATCGGCCATTACAGCTGACCGATAATCGCTTTGTGCAATAAAAGGCAACAATCAGCCGACATGCACAATGAACAACGATCAGGATAGCAACAATCTTCTGCTATTATAGGAGCGGTGGCAGCAGACTGTGGAGATTTTCTATGGGCTGCTCAGATAATTTAACCATTGCCCAGGCACCCCCCTGCAGATCCCCCTGAAAATGCATATTTTCTATATAGACGTTTTTATTGCACATGGTCAATGAGATCTTCTTGATCATTACCAGTAATGTTAAACCCCAGTCTACGATGCAACCCGTAGCTCTGGTCCCAAAGCAAAGAGATCCTGATCTATTAAAACAATAGGTCTTTTCTAAAGTGAAATTATACTGTGTAACCTGTTATAGATTTCAAAAACATTGATGGTTTCCATGGCAGACTCATCGGTGAAAGTTATACCGTTCACACCTATGTCAGCTGGCGGGTAATCAGGAAAGTGGCTTCCCATCCTATGATGTTCACAGAAGTAATAACGGAATATTACAACATGAAAAGGCTAGTAAAGAACATGGTGCAAGGAGAGGCTGAATATGTTCCAGAAGGTAACCAGACTTCATTTATTTTCATGGGCGTATTCCATTTTTTTTTTTGTGTGTTTAATAACATTCCTTACCTGAGGTCATCTGTCCTGCTGAAGTGATGAGAGATAGACCATGTGTGGCCTGTGCTTATTCAGTTGTGCTGTATTAGTGTGCAGCGAATGTAAAGCTCTGAACTAATAAGGAGGCTTAAATACCTTTAAATCACACGTAACTAGTAATAAATTGGATTCTAGGGATTAAAAATAAGCCAAAGGCTCTGGAACCTCGGTAGGATCTAAGTCCCACCACTGACCTCCTCTTGGCTGTTTTAGGAAGGTTTAGCTAATTATTTCATTTGATATCTTAGCGCAGTTTTCTGCAGCTTCTTCTTTTCTAACCTTGCGCTATGCGTTCACTAATGAAAGAAACCCTTGAAGAGTTTGCGCTTTAACTCTTTAAAGGTGCCTTCACACAAAGCGTATCCACAGCCGATTTCTCGCTGCGAATTCGCAGCAAGATCCGCTGCGGATACTTGCCCATGTATCTGAATGGGCTGACATGTATTTGAATGGGATGACAATCCCAGTGCAAGTATGTGAAACTCAGCGCCGTTAACCCCCGCAGCCCCAGAGCATACATCACATTACAACAAGCGATTATCGCCCATACTTGGCTGATTACCGGCCTTTCCGGCCTATAATCGTTTGGTGTATTTTAGAAGGTAATTTTAAAAGGCAACAATCAGCCGACATGCATGTATTGTCTTTTCAATGCTGCCCGTGGCTCCATGTAATAGGATCAGTGGCAGCAGACCAATACTCTCTAAAATGGGCCAGATGGACGATCTAAGGATCCTCCGGCCAGCCGCTCCTGCAGCTTCCTGCGGCCCCCTGCTCCTCCCCTCTTACTGTCTGTGTGTGTAATAGCACAGAACCAGGAGAAAGAGAGGGCTGATCTGCAGGTCGGTGCTCGCTTACTCCTATATATTGCTATGTGTAATATGGCCCCAAGTTTATGCAATCAGTGGGATGGAGGGGTAATCCAGGGAGGGAAGTGCACAGATGCATGCTCCCTCCAGCTATACCTAGTGATTTGTAGTGATCGAATGTTTTAATAAGTATTTACAGGATTTCACATATGTTTGCTATAAGGACTATTCCTATTGTGCCTTTCTGTTGTGTTTTTAACACGTGTCTTTTATTTTGATGGGTGACACTAAATTCTTACCCTGGCATATATTTGGGGCCCTAATGCCTAAGTAATTTATTTATTTTTTTTGTCACCTCCCAACCATTTTTTTTAATTGACATAGTCTTATGTAAAATTATTTGTTGGAAAATAATACTTTTTATTGATACCATTTTGAAATATGTTTGAATTAACATACATTATTTATTTATTTATTTATTTTACCCAGTTCATTGTGTGGAATAAATAAATAAAATAATTTTATTGTTCAGGTCATTGCTGACCTAATACCTAATACATGTATTTTTGATCCAATACCTAATACAGTATGTGTATTATTATGACTTATGTACAAAGGAAATGTAAAGGGAAACTTTATTGTTTATTTTTTGAGAAGATTTTTTAAATTACGCTGCACTATTCCTCTAATGCAGTAAATTGATGCTGTTGGAATTACACTGACAGGCAACTCAGGCATTCATGGCAGGCTTGGGTACCTTCGCAAGACCCCTGGCTGCTATAAAGACCCATCAGCACTGGAGGTCATGCCACCAGGAAGTCGATGGGTAAGTACAGCAACATACTTTTTATGATCACGATCTGACCATTTTAGTCTTCCAGGAATGGTAGATACAGTGGGTTCATACTGACAGCCGAGCTCCTGTAATCCTAGAATAAGTACCCTTAATGACCACCACAAGAAGGCATATCATTAAGAGGTTAATTGACATGAGAGTTCAAAACAGAAAACATACAGTGTGAACAAAGCCTATACCTTTGTAACTTAAAACAGGCTCATTTAACTTGTGCCACACTAGTTTTGACACTTTTTAGAAATGTTTTATGTCTGTCATGGAAAAGGGGTGTTGTATAGAGGAAAGTGGGAGTGGCTTTCCCACTCGCTGTTTGGTTTGAGTAATAGCACCAGCAGCAAGCGGGGAACGAAGAGCAGGCGAGCGCTAACCCAGGTCGGCACTCGCTTACTCCCAGAGATCTCCCCGTGTAATAAAGGCTTCAGACTATCCAATTTAAAGACACCTTTTTTATCCTGATGTTTATCTATAGGCTTCTATGCGTGGTCATGGTTTGGTCAAGACTAACGTTGGCAGTATCTGTTCGAACAGTCTCCATGCGTTTAGTCAGTAAGGGGTTAAGGAGCTGTGTATTTAACGCCTCCAGAAATAATAGTTTTGACAATCGGAAGTTAGTTGACGCCTGTTATTTACACATTACGATATTATTTACAAGACCTTTTATTAATATTAGGGCATTAGGGCAAACTAATTGCCTGAGTTTTATTGGACTTTTCCTTATTTTTTCATTTTACGCTTAGCAATCCCGTCCATAAATAAGACTCCCTGGAGTGAAAACAGTGGCTCTTGCATTAGATCATTTTGGGGTCTGCTGAGCCAGAAACTGCACTGGGAAATATTTTATAGGTTTGATAAAGTTTAAGACCCCAGATGGCAACATTTTCCTTGACTATTTTGAACTTTACACCATGGGTGTCACTTAATTTTGTGCCTCTTTCCAGTGCTAAAAAAAATCTACAGCCTCCTGTATTGGAACCTCATGTAATGTTAGAGAGCATTGTTTTACCCTTTTATTGCCATAGCTGTTTTGATCTAGTAATAAATGACTGTCATATGTCTAGCATAATAGTCGTTAGTAAAAAAAAAAAATTAAATAAAAAAAAATATAGAACCTAGTATGGTTGCTTTCTGTGCAATTTAAATTTTTATTTAATGTATTAATTTTACAAAAACACACACACACACGTATATATTTTATTTATTTATTTACTCGAAGTGGCAGCAACAAGGGGAAACATGGCCCCTCTGCTGCCACCAATGTCTGTGTTGGGAACTGCAGGGCTGCTCAAGCTCTGGTCCCAGCAAAGTTACTGATACAGTTACCTGCATCCTTTGAGCAGGGCTGCACAGAGGGAAGAAAAGCAGGGTTTTCTTGGCAGCTGGCCCCGACATCGGCAGGATTGAGCAGACATTAGTAGACTATAAGCCCTGGGCCAATCAGAGGCAGAAGTGGCTTCATACACTCTCCAAGGGACAGGCTCCCATGATTGTGTGTCTTGCCCCTTTGCTGGTGGTCTTCTGGTTACTTTGAGTCCTGACTTCATTCTGACCTCTTCTGGATTATGACTTGGTACTGCAAGTGGCCCAAAAGTAGTCAAATGCACAAGACATGTCAATTGCAAAGTAGCAAAAATAGCCGTACACATTCAATCGCTGTCAGCTGTCTCTGGTGTTTGATTATCTTCCTGAAAACAAAAGGATAGGACAGATAAAGTTGATCATGCCTGATTCTCCTCTCACTTAATATCATATAGAAGGGGAGAGTTGGGAGGCCCCCCATAAACATAAGATGGTCGGCTATACATCTCTAATGTTTACGGGGGCTTAAGAGGTGCAAACCTGGTGATTATGTGTTTTTTGTTTTGTTTTCAGAAAAGGGGTTTGCCACCTGGCGGTGCTAACTACTAAGAGGTATGCCAAACATGGAGAATGCTATCTACTGAGAGTGGAGGGGTTGTAAGCAATAGGGGGATTACCTACCACATTGGGGGATACTCCGCCAATATTGGGGGGGGGGGGGCAAACTGCCAGTGGGATGCCCACTGGGGGAGTTGGTTGCTAACTAGAAGGCGAGATTAGCTACATGCGGAATGCTATATACTGGGGGGATTACTATTGTGGAGTTACCTACAGGGGATGCCTACCTATCACTATATCCATATATTTACTGTAATTTGCTATGCTACATTAGCTTTACACTTTTTGACTTTCTGTGTTTGAATTTTGCCCAGCTCTCTAGCCATTCTGCTCAGCAGTGGCTGAAGCTTAGAGGGGACATAGACTGTAACCTTCTCCACTGCAATCAGAGCCACTTTCAATAACAATTGTGGCACTAATCATAAGGCAAAGGTAAACAAGAAATAAAAACAAGCACACCATTGATGATGGCAAAATCCACAACTTATTTATCTCTAGGGGTCCTTTCACATGAGCCGATGGACTGCATCAAGTGAACACCAATCTCTGCGATCGGTGATTTGCTGTGTTGTGCGGGTGAGCCGATCGCTGAATCATTCTTGTGGCCTGTTCAATGTCTCATTATTAGAGATGAGCAAACTGAACCTGCCGAACCCAGATTCCTTTTGAACTTGGCAAAAAAATTGGTTTGCTACTGAAGTGAATTTTCTGCAAAGTTTGGAGGGGTCCGGCAAGATGGTGCCGCTCATGTTAAAAAAACAAACAAAAAAAAATATTCTCACCTATCCACAGTCCCCCGGTGTCTCTGGTGGCTCTCTGGTCCCTTCCCGGTGTCTTCTGTGGTGAAAACCTGCTCAGTCAATCACAGGCTGACTAGGATGGAGCAGCACGCCGCCTCTGATTGGCTGAGCGGTGTTGTCATGTCCTAGACAGCCTTTCACTGAGACAAGAGTGACAGCCCGCTCAGCCAATCACAGGCTGATTTAGATGGGACAACGCTACGTCCTGTCATTGGCTGAGTGGGCTGTCACTCTTGTCCCGGGAGTGAAAGCCCGCTCAGCCAATTACAGGCTGACTGAGACAGGACAGCACCATGCTCTTGTCTAGAGACAAGAGTGACAACCCGCTCAGCCAATCACAGGCCGAAATGCTGCCCTGTCCTAATCAGCCTGTGATTGGGCGGGCCTTCACCGTAGAAGATGCTGGGGCGGGTCTGAAAAAGAACCTGGCGGACATGTAAGTATAAGGAGCGACCTTTAAAAATACATTTAAACAGCTAAAAACCTGCTTAGTTGTTTTTAATGCGATTCACTAGAGTTCGGTTCGGCACAAACCACAACTATGCATTAAAGTCCAGCGCACCTGCCGAACTGAACTTTTAAACAGTTCACTTATCTCTAATCTTTATCATTATATTTACACTGAGTAATGTGCAGCCAACAACAATGCATTTAATTGCTGATCTTTTACACGGGGACGATTGTTGGGAACGAGAGTTCCCCTGGGAATGCTCATTTGCTCAATGATCGCCTCACGTAAAAGGGCCCTAAGTTTAATCCATCAAATTTGTTCTCACTGACCTTACATCCTTTTTGGGGGATTTTTGCCTCTTTAGCTCCTTTTATATTCCTTGAACTTTGAACTTGCCAGGAGTTTTGCTTAAAGGGGAATCAAGCACTCTCGCTATCCATAGGAAAGGAAAGAAAATAAACACTCTAACACTTGTCAGGAATAAGTGCTCCATTTAACATGATTTTTTCCCCAGGAATGTTCAGATAACATTTAATATTAAAATAATATCTGCCATGCATTACTCATAAAGCAGTCCGGACAGAATATACATATCCTTCAATATTTCTCGCAGAAGAATGAGCTCTGATATGAAAATTATTGGTAATAACATCCACATGTACTTAATTTTGATATACGGGATGCTAGGCATAATTGAATCTATGGCTGGTCAAATGCACTGAAATGTAAGAATCAATGTGCAATGAAAATACAGAATAAAGTAACATAGAAATTTTATGTAGCAAGAAAAATAAAGTGATGGACTCAAACGTCCTGAGCCTGGTGATGTCACTTGAAGATAATGTATCACCTAGACTTTTTTTCCGTTCTTTAAATAGTCAGAGCCAGGTACTGAAAGAGGTTTTTTTTCTAATGAGTTTTTTTTATTTTTGTTTTTCTAATGTATTCTCTTTACATTATTTCGGGGGCAGCCTTCTTGTGTCACCTATTTGCCATGGACCATAGGCACAATATATAGGACCTGTCCCATTTAGAAGAATCGAAAAGGATTCTGGGCATGCGCAGTGACCTTTATAGGGGTCATTCTACAGGAAAGGGGAGGCTGAGTTGTAAGTAGCAGCTATTGTATATATCTTTGTTATTTATATACTGGTCTCAACTGTACTCCTGTATATGATAAGGAGGACTCTGCTAGGAAATCATTCATACAGAACAGGAAGTCCCAGCTTAGTTTTAGGCCTCAGGGTCAAAATAGAAATACTGAAAGACTTTAGGATTGTTTTAAATTAAAAAAGACTTTAGGATTGTTTTAAATTAAAAATGCTAAATATCAGAAAATTTGAGAAATACCACCAGAAAATCTTAAAAACTTGTCAAAAGACCCTAGATGCTGGTCTCACCGTGTAAAATGAGTGACAGATGGCTCCGCATTGCCCCTGGACATAACCTTAAATAAGAAGCAATGCAGATGGTATATGGTTAACTAAGAAAATTCTTACTTCAAAAACATAAAAAATGCTAATTTAAACCAATCTCATATATCTACCAATAATACAGTAGAAGACTGAAATGTGTCTCCAAACTTATCATAAGAGGAGATGTCTCGTAATAAGGCCAAAGACATGAGATTTATATAAGAAATTCATCAATTTATAGGAGGTTTGTGGTAATGGCTGATATTCAGACTAGTGGCAACCATAGCCTGATGGATCCCATTAAAGAGGTCTATGTTATCTGGCTAAAAATTCAACTCACAGTTGGCGTTACCGCCTGCTCCACATCGATTCATTTGGAACACTTCGGGACTGTCTACTCTAAGATAGTCTGGAGTTATGTACAGTATATACTGGCACCATAGTGAACTATGACTATGGTTATACTACTTGTTATGAGTAGAAGTCAGACAGTATAATAGATTATACCCATAAAAACCATAAATTTATTCAAAATGCATAATTCTTCGGAGGATTGTTACACATGGCCAACAGCTTAGATGTTTCCAAGTTCTCGTCGCCCTTTAGTTTACTCTAGATGACTGATCCTATTACGTACAGTACTAATCATTACTACAGAAACAGTTGTTAATCCTGCAGTGCAGCAGCGATGACAACAATGAGATATACAGAAGGATCACTAAACGTAAGGATCCCTTAGCTCCATATGAGAAGACCAGTACTAAAATGACCAGCCATAATTCAGATACCCTGTCTCAGATATGGTAGAGGGAGGACTTCAAGGGATCCTCTAGGGTCATTTATTGTAAACTTCAATCACTTGATCAAACGTGACTTATTACTTATTAAATATTTTTATTGTGCCATTATATTTTGCATTTGTATAAAAAAAAAAAAACACGTGGGGAACAAGTTATTTTGGAACATTATATATATATATATATACACACAGCAGGGGTACTCAACAACTTTAAGTGAAGTTCCAGTTACAGAGGTCTATTGTCAGCTGAAGTTCCGAGCTATACATCAATAGTAAACGTGTTGTGTTGTTTTGTTAACTTTTCACAAACGTTGTTAAACTATTTACATAGAGAATTGATGCTTATTAGTGGGAAAACTGGCATTTTTCCTCTCTCACCGGCCCTTATATAGTCCCCCTGTGCGCTCCCCCAGTAATATATAGTCCTCCTGTGCGCTTCCTCAGTAGTATATAGCCCCTTGTGCGCTCCCCCAGTAGTATAATAGCCCCCCTGTGTGCTCCCCCTGTAGTATATAGCCCCCCTTTGCGCTCCCCCAGTAGTATATAGACCCCTGTGCGCTCCTCCAGTAGTATATAGGCCCCCTATGCACTCCCCAGTAGTATATAGCTCCCTGTGCGCTCCCCCAATAGTATATAGACCCCCGCTTTGTGCTCCCCTATCATATAGTCCCCTGTGTGCTCCCCCAGTTTTATATAGACCCCTGATTTGTGCTCCCCAGTTATATAGCCACCCTTTTCTCCCCCTCCCATATTGCATATAACATTAAAAAAAAAAAAAAACCCACTTATACTCACTTGGGTCCTGGCGTCTCCTCTTCCTTCCCCTCTTGTGGCCGCACTGCAGTGCTGCGGCCACAAGAGTGACTGACAGGGAGGGAGCCAATGTCAGTGCTGCTGCTGCAATGTCTCTGTCAGTGCTGCTGCATCGTAACTATGAGCGCTCGTTAAGAGTGCTCATAGTTACTATGCAGAGCGCAGCAGAAGTCCGGACAAATGGCATCCGCGGTCCACCAGTTGAGGACCCCTGATATACAGTGTCGGACTGGGGTATCTGGAGTTACGCGTGTGTGTGTATATAAATATATATATATATATATACATACATATACACACACACAGACACACATATGTAACTCAATTCGGTCTTGTGTTTTGGGACAGCAACTCACTAAAGGATCAAGTTGCTGTCCATACAAGCCTATGTAGAGGGGGTGGGCAAGGAAGGAGATGGGAGGGGGAGTGAAAGCAGAAAGCACAGGCAGAAAAAGGCAGAGACATATAGAGACTACAAAGATGCAAAGAGATTTACAGCTTAAACACTTACTGCTGTTCTATAATGCCCTCCATGCTGCTTTTGCTTCTTAGGGTGTACTTTAAAAAGAGAATGCAGCAGGATCTCCTCTTTGTGTGTGTACAGTGTATGGGAATAAACACAGCAGATAGGCTAATAGCAGATGTATTATGTTACAGTGGTTAGATTGTATGTTTGACATGTGTCAGTGGTTTTACATGACAGCCAGGGGCCCATGCACTCTCCTGTTCTATCATATAGGTTACTTTTTAATTTTATTTAACAGACAAAATACACTGCAACATGCAAAATATTGTGGTCAAAATGTATTGCAACAGGAATCCAAAGTCTGGCATTCTTGGTAAAGTCTGGCTTTATTGGATACATTTCTTTAAAAAAATAAATCTAAAATTGACATCAGTGCATTAAATCAAACATTCATCCCTGACACATTTCCGGTGTCGTGCCCCATCTTTTGGAATAACTTTAACTATGAGATCCATGACAGTCGTAAACATCGGTCCTGTAGAGAATCAAGGTCATGCAGTTGTGTGCAGGACAATTTTATTGTTCCGATTTTTGTAACATACTGTATATATGTTGCCTTATTGTTTTTTTTCCCGTTCTTGGCTTCATTTCTGATCTAGCATTCCCACCCAAACTGCAAAACTGTATTGTCTATTATGTGCAGATACAAACCCTAATGCACTGTTGAGCGTCTCTTTTCTTAATGTCTATGGCCATGGCCTACAAATTTTATATGCTCGCTGCCAATAAAGTGAGATAATTCCTGTGTAATCTGTAAGTACTGTCATGTCTTAGATAATAGAGTCAATGTATATAAAAAGTGCATTAGTCTACAAGGTGAATTACTGATATGACACAAAAAATAAAAAAAATCACTGACCTGCAATGAGTATAATAGGCACTGGCACCATAGTGAACTATGACTATGGCTATACTACTTGCTATGGATAGAACACCTTTCCCAGTGCTGCATTGCCTGGCCAGCACAGAAGCTCAGGCAGTGTGATAGATTTTGTTAATAAAAAACATAAATTTATTCTAAGTTTCTTTCCTTGAAGGATTGTTACACATGGCCAACAGCTTAGATGTTTCCAAGTTCTCGTCACCCTTTGGTTTACTCTAGATGACTGATCTTATTACGTACAGTACAGATCATTACTACAGAAACAGTTGTTAATCCTGTAGCGCAGCACCGATGACAACAATAAGATATACAGAAGGATCGCTAAACGACATGTTTACTCGGCCCTAAGGGTCCCCCAGCTCCATATGAGTAGACCAGTACTAAAATGACTAGGAATGCATCAGGAACCCTATTTTAGAATTAGTACGTGAGATGAACTTCAAGGGAGCTTCTAGGGTCATTGATTAAACAAATGTATGAGTAGTACATCACTTTTTCGTTTTTTACATGAATAGACCGGGAGTGCTGGTCCCGCGGTCCTTTTCTTGAACCGCAGCCCAGTTCCTGCACACAGCACCGGAGAGGATCTGCACTCTTTGGGGGACAGTTATTAAGTCCGACGTTTTTTACCCCGGACTAAAAAATGTCCCCGCATCTCCAGCGCTACGGAGATTTATGTAAAGGCGGACTGCGTCTACATAAATCCTGTGCGCGCCGGTGTGCACGGCAGGAAACCTACACCAGCTGAGAGCTGGAGTAGGATTCCTGCGTATCTTTAACACAAAGCAATGATAGATCACACGGACTCTGAGTCCGCGCCCCCCGTTCCGCCCCCTCCACACCTCCTCCCCGCCCCCCTGGCGTACGAGGCAGAAAGTGACGATTTGCGAATATTTTATTTGCAAAACGGCCTTTTTGCAAATAAAATATTCGCAAATCGGCACATTTTTCGCCGAAAAACAAAGATACGCCACTTGATACATGTCCCCCTTTGTGTGTGTACAATTTATGGGAATAAACATGGCAGTTAGGCTAAATGTATTAGCTTAGAGTGATTAGATTATATGTTTGAGGTGTGCCAGTGGTTTTCCATGACAGACAGGGGTCCATGCACTCTGCTGTTATATGTAATAGGTTACTTTTCAATTTTAGTAAACAGGCAAAATACACTGCAACGTGCACAGATTGTGGTGACTTATACCAGTGTTCAAAAATGTATTGCAATAGGAATTGTAGGGGAGTAGCTCAGGTATAGCTAGGTAGCGGTAGCAGACAGAGGAAAACAGGCAATTCACAGTTCAAATCTTAGTGTTTATTCACACTACAAAAACAAATGGAACAAAAATCCAGCATTACCTTCATGCTGCCATCACACATAAGTGCAGTTCCAGCTTGGCCTTTAAAGCAGTAACAGAAGTTCTAAGTGTTGGTTCAGACCTTACAGCAGCAGCTGCCTTGTACACAGTCCATGTGTCTGAACACAGTCCAACCAGTCCTCCTAGACAGACCGCATAGGTGTACTCCAGACTTGAGCACACACCACATCTCTCTGCCCTCAGTCCCAGCTCAGCTTTGTATGTTGGGAAATGCCTAAAAACCTGGAATGACTTAATAACTCCAGTCCAGTCCTTGAACCTAGCTCTCTGCATTACTCAGAGCAAGACAAGCTGAGAGGAAAATACCTCCCATCCAGCAACAAACCCCTGACTGTGTCACATACCCCCCCCCCCCCTTTGTTCAACCTTGAGGGGGTGAACACTTGCTAAACAATGCACTCGGGACAGGGCATCTGCATTCCCTTGTAGTCGGCCTGCTCTATGTTCTACCATGAACTTAAAGTTCTGTAGTGACAAGAACCATCTGGTGACCCGAGCGTTCCTCTCCTTCGCCTGGCTCATCCACTTGAGAGGTGAATGGTCAGTCACCAGACGAAAATTCCTCCCCAACAGGTAATAACGGAGAGACTCCAGTGCCCACTTGATGGCTAGGCATTCCCTCTCCACTATACTGTACCTGGTTTGGGTATTAATACTATCGGGCTGGCCCACTCACTCTTAGATTCTTCAATCACATCCAGCTGCAGCATCAACTGTACCTCCTCTGCGATGGCTTGGCGCCGAGCCTCGGGTACCCGGTACGGCTTTAGCCGGATTTTCACCCCAGGCTCGGTGACAATGTCATGTTGGATTACGGAGGTACGCCCAGGGAGGTCCGAGAACACGTCCGTGTTCCGACCAATGAACTCCTTGGCTTCCTGAGCCTGTTTCAGTGAAAGGCTGTCAGCAACACATACTCTGGCAGCTGCTTCCCCTGAAACCGTCGGAGGAGCTAGCTTCCCTTCCCCTAAACATACTGACTGTGGGCAGCCAAGACAAGTCTCTCTATCCTTCCATTGCTTCAGTAAATTGACATGGTAGATCTGCTGCGGTTTCCGCCGACCAGGCTGATGTACCTTGTAATTTACGTTGCTTACTTTCTCCAGAATTTCGTAGGGGCCCTGCCACCTCGCAAGGAACTTGCTGTCTACAGTCGGTACGAGAACCAAAACCCAATCTCCTGGGTTAAAGTTCCAGACCTGAGCTGCTCTATTGTAGACCTGACTCTGGGCTTGCTGAGCTGCCTCCATATGTTCCCTGACAAGGGGCATCACTGTCTCCATCCGCTCCTGCATTTTAGTAACATACTCAATGACACTCTTGTGTGGAGTAGACTGATGCTCCCACGCCTCTTTGGCCACGTCGAGCAAGCCTCGGGAGTGTCTGCCATAAAGAAGTTCGAAGGGCGAGAACCCAGTAGAGGCCTGGGGCACTTCTCGCACTGCGAACATTAAATAGGGCAGAAGCAGGTCCCAGTCCCTCCCATCCTTAGACACTGCTCTTTTCAGCATATTTTTCAAAGTTTGATTAAACCTCTCCACAAGACCATTCTTTTGGGGGTGGTAAACAGATGTCCTTAACTGTTTAATGCCAAGCAACTTGCAGACTTCCTTCATGACCTTAGACATGAAGGGAGTCCCCTGGTCTGTCAGTATCTCTCTAGGTAACCCTACCCTTGAAAACATCTCCATTAATTCCTTAGCTATGAGTTTGGCAGAGGTATGGCGCAGCGGCACCGCCTCCGGGTACCGGGTTGCATAGTCAATAACTACTAAGATGTGTTGGTGACCCCTAGCAGACTTTGGAACTGGACCAACGAGGTCCATGGCAATCCTCTCGAATGGTACCTCTATAATCGGGAGGGGTACTAGAGGACTGCGGAAGTGCTGCTGGGGGCTAGTTATCTGACAGGTCGGACAAGACTTACAAAATTTCTCCACCTCTTTGAATACCCCAGGCCAATAAAACCTCTGCAGTATACGGTCCTGGGTTTTCTGTGCCCCAAGGTGTCCACCTAACACATGTTGGTGAGCAAGATTTAGTACCAGGTGACGATATGCCTGGGGCACTAATAATTGTTCAACATTCTCCCCATGTAATTGAGTGACACGATATAACATATTGTGGTGAACCACAAAACGAGGAAATATAGCCTCAGCTCCTGGTTGTTGTGGTTCACCATCGACCATTAAGACACTCCCCCGTGCTCGGGACAGAGTCGGGTACCGTAGTTGCGCCGTGCCAAAATTGTCACCAGAGATGTCCAGATCTGACAATTCGGGGCCCGGTGGCAAGTCCTCTACATCCCCAACCAATACATTCACTGGAATTGTCTCCATCTCATCCACCGAAGCGGCGGTCACCCCTACGGCTGGCCCTTCTATCTCGGTGGCCCATGGTTCTGGCTTAACATCTGGATTAGGACAATCAGCTACTGCTCTGCCTGACTCTTGGGGACAGACATTCAAAAATGATGGCCACAATGCAGAGAATAAGGGAAAGTCTCTTCCTATTATCAGGTCATATGGCAGATTCGACGCTACTGCCACCTCATGGTCTTTCTCCCCTGCAGGAGTTTTTATTACCACCTGGGCAGTAGGATAGTCTTTCAAGTCTCCATGAATACACAACACTCCAACTTTGCGCTTAGTGAACTGAGATGGAAGCGCCAGGGTATCCCGTACTAGGGTCACCAGGCTCCCCGAGTCCAGTAGAGCATTGACCCTGCACCTGCCGATAGACACTGGGCACATGGGAGGTGCCCTATGCTCCTCCAGGAGGTTAGCGGTACATACATTAACAGGTCGGGCATAGAAGGATGTCCGGCGAGTATAGCCACAGTCCATAGGCTCAGAGGTTAAGGGGCACCTTGCCGCAACATGTCCCGGACCATTACAGCGCCAACAGCGGATAATGGCGGACCTCATGCAACCTTGGGGAATGTTGCTTTGGTGGGGAGCTACTCCCAGCAGGAGGTTGAAGCTTTTTCTCAGCCACTGCAAGTGGGGTTACGAGACGGGGTGGCCTCCGGCCAGGGGTACAGTCTCGCACCAAGTCTTGGGTAGCTACATAACGTTCCACTAGACCAAACAGCTGGTCTAAATTGCCTGGGTCACCTTGGCCTACCCAGCGCTGGATAGTGACCACAGACTGCGTACAAATCGGTCAACCACCACCCTCTCCACTATTTGGGCTGGAGTTAAAGTCTCGGGCTGGAGCCATTTCTTTACCAGGTGCAGCAGGTCATAGGCTTGAGACCTGGCGGCTCTGGATTCCACAAACCCGCACTGATATACACGTTGGGCCCGAACATATATATTGACCCCCAAGCGTGCCAGGATCTCACCTTTCAGCTTTTGGTAGTCCTGGGCGTCCTCCCGAGTGAGGTCAAAGTATGCCTTTAGTGCATCTCCTGTGAGAAATGGGGCAACCACTTCAGCCCACTGGTCAGGCTGGAGACCCTCTCGCTCAGCCGTTCTCTCGAACACTCCCAGAAAGGCCTCCACATCATCCTCTGCCGTTACCTTTCTCAGCGCCGTCCTGACTCTCTCTCTGGCGGCAGGCTGTAGCTGGGAAACCACTGGCGGAGACTCACGGATGGCCACCATTTGTTGCAACAGCAATTTGTTAGTCTCTTGCTGCCGTATATTAGTCTGTTGCTGCTGGGTATTAGCCCGTACCAGCTGTTTAATCAACTCCTCCATCTTGTCTGGAGATGCCGGCTGAAGCTTTGCAGGCTTAATCCAGGACATGCAATGGTGCCAGGAAAAAATATGAAAAAAAACCCTCTGTTTTTTCTCCTGCCTCACTGCGTTTGCCCGCTCCAAGCCACCATATGTAGGGGAGTAGCTCAGGTATAGCTAGGTAGCGGTAGCAGACAGAGGAAAACAGGCAATTCACAGTTCAAATCTTAGTGTTTATTCACACCACAAAAACAAATGGAACAAAAGTCCAGCATTACCTTCATGCTGCCATCACACATAAGTGCAGTTCCAGCTTGGCCTTTAAAGCAGTAACAGAAGTTCTAAGTGTTGGTTCAGACCTTACAGCAGCAGCTGCCTTGTACACAGTCCATGTGTCTGAACACAGTCCAACCAGTCCTCCTAGACAGATCGCATAGGTGTACTCCAGACTTGAGCACACATCACCTCTCTCTGCCCTCACTCCCAGCTCAGCTTTGTATGTTGGGAAATGCCTAAAAACCTGGAATGGCTTAATAACTCCAGTCCAGTCCTTGAACCTAGCTCTCTGCATTACTCAGAGCAAGACAAGCTGAGAGGAAAATACCTCCCATCCAGCAACAACCCCCGGACTGTGTCACAGAATCCAAAGTCTAGTGTTCTTGATAAAAATAAATATAATAGTATATAATTATTACTACGAGGTGCATGACAGTCGGGAGCAGTGGGTCCTGTAGAGAATCAAGGTCATACGGTCATGAGCAGGACAACTTTATTGTTCTGATTTTTGTAACATACTGTCAGGATCGGGCGATACAGACAGGACAAGACAGTGGGCCCCAGGTCTGAACCCCCCACTGTCACCTGCCTACTTGCCTCAAGCGGCCCTAGGCGGCCGTGGACAACCACGAAGACGTTCCCTATGCTGCGTAAGTGAAACACAGAACAAGACGGCCAGACAAACACAATATAGAATAGTAAACAGTCCGGGTCAAACCACACGGGCAACGCAGTACAACACAAGGGATAGTCAAAAGTCAAGCGGAGGTCAGAACACGAGTAAGTCAGGCAGAAGGAATTAGGACGGGGTTCGCAGGAATAGGATAAGGGGAGCTGGGATCAGAATGAACTAATAGCCAGCGATTAGAGGCTGGTTCTGACTTTTATACTGGATCAGGAGCCCGGACCAAAGGCTGATTGGTCCGGCCTCCTGAATCCAGACACAATTCAGCTGCAGCACTGCAGGCTGAGTGGCAGAGCGATCCGTCACTCAGCCTGCATTGAAGCTGCTCAGCTGAGTGCCGGCCGGTGGTCACGTGACCACGGCATCCCTGGTTGTCAGGGACGCCGTCGGGTCTCCGTGACGTCACTCGGCTCCGGCAGGCAGAGCAACGGCATGCTCCTGAGCCGGCCGCTGGAGCCAAACTGGAGACAGACGGAGCTGGAGCCCGGGAAAGTAAATATATCGTTGCCTTAGTTTTTTTTTTCCAGCTCTTGGCTTTATTTCTGATCTAGCATTCCCACCCAAACTGCAAAACTGTATTGTCTATTATGTGCAGATATAAACCCTAATGCACTGCTGAGTGTCTCTTTACTTAATGTCTATGGCCATGACCTACAAATTTTATATGCTTACTGCCTATAAAGTGAGATAATTCCTGTGTAATCTGTAAGTACTGTCATATCTTAGATAATAGAGTCAATGTATATAAAAATTGCATTAGTCTACAAGGTGAATTACTCATATGGCAAAATAAAAAAAAAACAAACACTGACCTGCAATGAGTATAATAGGCACTGGCACCATAGTGAACTATGACTATGGCTATACTACTTGCTATGGATAGAACACCTTTACCAGTGCATTGCATGGCCAGCACAGGAGCTCAGACAGTGTGATAGATTTTGCTCATAAAAAGCATAAATTTATTATTTTTCCTTGAAGGATTGTTACACATGGCCAACAGCTTAGATGTTTCCAAGTTCTCGTCACCCTTTGGTTTACTCTAGATGACTGATCTTATTACGTACAGTACAAATCATTACTACAGAAACAGTTGTTAATCCTGTAGTGCAGCACCGATGACAATAATAAGATATACAGAAGGATCGCTAAACGACATGTGTACTCGGCGCTAAGGGTCCCTCAGCTCCATATGAGTAGACCAGTACTAAAATGACCAGGGATGCATCAGGAACCTTATTTTAGAATAAGCATGTGAGATGAACTTCAAGGGAGCTTCTAGGCTCATTGATTATACAAATGTATGACTAGTACATCACTTTTTAGTTTAATCACATCGATAGACCAGCAACGGAACAGGGGGTGCTTGTCCCGTGGTCCTTTTCTTGAACAGCACACGGCACCGGTCTACTATTGAGCACCAGCCCATCATTAAGTGATGATCTCCCCTCCCCTCTGTGATTCTAATGGAACTGCGTCACAGAGGGGGAAGAGATCGGCACACTGTGGGGCTTCACACCTGGGTGCTGCTCGGTAATAAACTGGCGCCATCAGAGGGAACTGGGCTGCGGTTCAAAAAAAGGACCGCGGCACAAGCATCTATTCATGTAAAAAACAAAAAAGCGATGCACTAGTGGTATATTTGCTTGTAACATGCAATTTTAACTGTAAAGTAAACACACTTAAAACTAAACTTAAAGTGGATCTGCACTGAGCCCCCCCCCCCCCCCCCTCAAACCACCAGTACCGTTACGTAGCTGGAATCCACAGCGTGAAATCCGCTGCACTAATAGTTAGTTAGTCTTTAGATATACCGATTTGATCAGTCAGCCTGAGCCACTATGATAAATCTGGTGTCAGGGTTTATTTTTGCAAAAACAGGTCATAAAAAAATAAGCAACTTCATAATTAAAATGGAGCAAACTTTGAGCACACTTGGGTTTGTCCAAACGTGAGTGTGGGTTGTATTATCCGTGGCTGCAGACGTTGGATTCAGCCCTAGGGAGCCCTGGAAAACATGGATACAGCCATAGAAAGAACCCGAGCGTGCTCGAAAGTGGCTAAACTCTGTTCATTATTTTTACACCTGTATTTGATCATGGCTGTTTTTCTATACTGTGTGAGCACTGGTTATCAGTTACACATAAACTTTCAATAGAGCACCTTACTACATTGAAAATGCTCCTGTATTTTTCACTAAAAACCTTTTAAAGTTTTAGTGGGAAACTGATAAATGTCCCCCTTAGTATACGTGGACCAAAAGATTATATTAGAAAGTTGCGCCACACGTTATTTTACAATAAATAAAGCTTTATGTACATGAAATCCCTCTAAACAGTCTCCAAGTATAACTTCACTATAACAAATTTTATGTGGTCTACTTTTGTCTTGTGGCCATTTTATTCCTTCATCTGTTTATCCATCCAAAATGAAGAAAATCAGAATAAAAAAAAGTCAATAAAATTCATCTGCATAACATAATCTAACACTTTTCCAGACACGTTTCAAGATGTTTAGGCGCACTTTCTTTCATTACAGGAAATATTTCCCAAAGCCCATAGGGTCACATCTGCTCGCGACTGGACAATGCTCCCACTTGGCTTATAATAATAACAACCCTAAATGTTTAATTTATGCAAATTGTCACAGAGTACAAGTAATATTATACCTTGTGTAGAAACAGGTACAACAGAGACCATTGTATGAAAATAAAGACGTATAGAAGGTGCAATCACCGATAATTAATTTATTAGGTTTTACAAAATTTTTTTTTTTTGAGAATATAGCACTAAGAGTGTTAGCTATTCCCCCTCTATGTTCTTTTGTCATGTGATGATTCCGAAGTAGGTTTCAAAAATATTAATGGCACTAAAAACAAACTAACGTTTCATACTAATCAAAGCCACCAAAAAGGAGCCATCTATAGACAGTTGTTTCCGGATTCTTGCCCCACGTCAGTACAGAAGAGGGTATTAAGTTTAAAAAAAAAAAAAAACCAGAATATAGCACTAAGAGAGTTAGATATTCCCCATCTATGCTCGATCACATGATATTGTCATGTGATAATTCTTAAGTAAGTTCCAATCCCCCCCCCCAAGAAATATTAATAGCACTATAAACAGACAACAAGCATCTATAGACAGTTGCTTCCAGTTTCTTGCCCCACGTCAGTAAAGAGCAGGGTACTGATTGGCTAGACAGATGACAAAACTGATTCTTATTGAAGAGATCTGTGGTATATGGAGATTTATTTTCAGGCAATGCTTTATGGCATTGTAAACTATCTCATGCTAGCCACAGCAGAGTCTCCCTGATGAGGGAGAGTCATCTATTAGTAGACAGCTGCTTTGGAAGGCTACCGAGATTGTAGTGAGAGATTGCCACCAAAGAAATCAATGATATGGTTACCTTTCTTACCGCATTGGTCCATGAAAAACAAAAATATATGCAAATAAACAATCTCATATTAGCCAGACGTAAATCTTGTCTAAAGAAAAAAGTCAACCATCTGTACACTGCTTTTTTAAGATTCTTGGCCAAAAACTTTAAGCAGGGTACTGGTTAGCTAGAAAGATTTCTTAGATCAGCTATCTTCAACCAGTACCCTGAAGCCGTAGGGTTTATGATGTATGATTTGCTATTAGAGATGAGCGACCCGGTTTTGGGTTGAAGTCCATCCGAACCCGAACGATCGCCATTTGATTAGCGGTGGCTGCTGACCTTGACTAAAGCCCTAAGGCTATGTGGAAAACATGGATATAGTCATTGGTTGTATCCATGTTTTCCAGACAACCTTAGAGCTAATCAACCACTAATCAAATGCCAATTTTTCGCTCAACCTGGTTCGCTCATCTCTATTTGCCATATAAATGCTGAGCTATGAGCACAGGGGCAGGCGATGGTGTCACTGTAGGAAAAAGCACAGCGACAGCACCTTTTCCCACAACAATGCTGTTGTCTACCCCTTTGCCGCCTATCTCTGGCTCATCCTTCCTACAGCACTACATACATGTTTGACTATGGTCATTCACTAAAACGTTGCATGAGAATATTCTGGATTGTTAATCAAAAATCTTGAACCATCCAAAGTAAGTGTGCCAAGTTTACTCAATTCTGATAGTATATCGAGTGCGATCCCTCTTGTGCACAACACCCCCCTTAATACTATAAGGGGAGGCTGTATAAGGTACCAGTCAACCTACCATTGTCTTCAAGATGCTGAAAGGTCCCTTGACTTACAGTTTGAGGCTATGTTCACACTACATATATTTCAGGCAGTATTTGGTCCTCATGTCAGGTCCTCATAGCAACCAAAACCAGGAGTGGATTGAAAACACAGAAAGGATCTGTTCACACAGCGTTGAAATTGAGTGGATGGCCGCCATATAACGGTAAATAACGGCCATTATTTCAATACAACAGCCGTTGTTTTAAAATAACAGCAAATATTTGCCATTAAATGGCGGCCATCCACTCAATTACAACATTATGTGAACAGAGCCTTTCTGTGTTTTCAATCCACTCCTTGTTTTGGTTGCTATACAGCCTCAAACATACAGCCTCAAATATACGTAGTGTGAACATAGCCTAAATATAAAGTTGCTCAAAAAGGCTCTCTTCCCTAATAAAACTCTCAGAATTAAGAGGGTGTTCACCAACCAGGATTCTCAATGTGATCCAGAGGGGACTGTCAACTTCTGCTTCATGTGTGTACACGGGCATCTTCTAAGCAATGGAGCCTGGATAACACATGGATTTTGTTCTGTATCTGAAATTTGTAAAACATATGGTTAATTAAATACTATCTAATTTTAATTTAAAGGAGAAATGCGACCACAACAAACTTTTGTCAGGTGGCAGGGGCAAGGGAGGAAATGACTATCATTGATTTCTCAACTCTCCCCATGTCCGCAATGCGCTGTCTAACCAAATTTGGGACCCCCACCGAAAGGCATTTCCCCCAAGTTATGATGATGTAATGATTCGGAGGGAAATGCCCAACCCAGCTGATGGACATCCCACTTAGCCAGTCAGCAAGTGGAGCAGCTTCCTGTCCCAGTCACTGACTGGCTGAGCGGGCTGTCAACCAGCCGGATCATGACATCGGCTGAGAAGAAGATCCCGAAGGCGATCCAACTGTAGACAGGGATGGGTGAGTAGTGGCGGTTACTATGTCTCCCCCACTTCTGTTTCTCCAAAAGTTAGCAAAGGTGGACCTTTAATAGCCACTGTATGGACATTTGTATGTCTGTATGCATGCAGTATACCGGTATATCACATGGAGCCTCTCTACAATACAGCATTAAAAGGAACATGGCTTGACATGTACAGTATGAATATGATAGAGAAACTATATGTACATGTCTAAACAGGAGCACAATGGATCCATAGACTTTATGGATGCAGTGTCAGACTGGGGTATCTGGGACCCACCAGAGAAAATGATCCTGGGGGCCCACCAATGAAGAACCAATGAGAAACGCCATGTCTGTCAGTGTTAGTGCAGGTTCTAAAGCTGGGGGCCTACCAGTCTTCTGGTGGGCCAGTCCAACACTGTATGGATGCCATGTTACTTGGAGCTTGTACAGTCATAATCTGCCCAAGTGCAAGACCGAGAGCTGGATGGTGACAGGGAAGGGGAATCACATGGATGCCAAAGAATCTGTTAAGTCCTGATGGAAATATATATTAAAAACCCCATGATTTATTTCTATAAGTCACTCATGGAGCTTATCTTCATATCTAAAGCTGTGCAAGTGCAAACGGTGACACCTAAATTAGCCTTACTTTCTGGTGGATATTACAAATTTTCTCCTGGGCCTTATAAAATCTATAACATCCAAGTCCTAATTCTTCTACAAAACATCAATGATCCTCAGCTCTTATCCTTGTCCATTCATTTCCTCCATGTCGCAGTCAGTTCTCATGCTCATATGAATCACTCTTGATTTTATCTTATTGCTTCTTCAGCTTAACTAGGTGCTTATAATAACAAGACGCTATTAGATCAATATGGCACACATTACCCTAAAGCAGATTACATCTCAGGACCGCGCCGTGCTCAGGTTCAGGCAGTTCATAAAGCATTTTTCAAATTAGTTAGCTGTCACCACGATTTCACCCAAGATTTCATCAGTTTGATCAGCGAGGTCTGTTACCTTTTAATGACACTTTCATTAATGTAAAGGTGGAAGAACAAATATGGGGAATTACATGGATCATTTACTTAAATGGCTAAAACAAATAAATAAAGCCCTTTGGGGGGTTTTAATATGTCCCAAGATACTTTGTGCTCTGTTCTGCTTTTCTGTTCAATGATCGAGTCAGTTCAGAGTCCTAATGGTCATGTATGCTTGATTGTATAGGATGTTCTGTTCTTTATGTGGATCATTGCTCCAGTGTCTTATCTAATAATTCCGTCCACTGGATTCTCGATCCAGTCTTATTTCATCACCTTTCCGAACTTACAGTGGTACTTTGGTTTAAGAGTAACTTGGATTGAGAGAGTTTTGCAAAAAGAGCTCACAGTTTCTCAAAATTGTAACTTGGTTTAAGAGCATTGCTTTGGTTTAAGAGCTCCCTGTACTGGGTGGGAGCAGGGGGAGGGGCATGGTCTGTACAGCAGGGTCTACAGCACTACCTAGGAAGTCTCCCTCACAGATCCAGATTGGGGCTTGTATCAGGAGACAGGACTCCCCACATCTGCCCTGCTCATTCCTTCATGCTCTCTGCAGTCTCTGTCAGTCCTTGTGTTTTCCATCATCTCTATTACTGCTACAATGTTCCTGCACTTAGACTCAGCTATACACATTGCTGCTATAATATGCCTGCACTTAAACTCAGCTATACACACTGCTGCTATAATGTGCCTGCACTTACACTCAGCTATAAACACTGCTGCTATAATGTGCCTGCACCTAAACTCAGCCATTCACACTGCTGTATAGAAAAGTTTCTGTCACTGTCCTCCTGCACAGCTCTGTGATTCTAACTTCTTCATTAGTCCATGCTGAACACCCCCCTTCCCTATTGCTGTCATGTGACCACACAGACCTCTGACAGCAGCCCTGCTTCTCTATTCTAGCCTGTTGTACTACACTACTGCATTATGGGGATCTGCAGTCCCATCCTGTATCTACAAACTGCTGTTGTGTTATTAGGGTTATGCTGTTACTATACATTATACTCCACATGCTGATTGCTATACTGTACAGTAACTTATATATCACATATCCAGCTGCTGTGTTATCAGGGTTATACAGTTACTATACATTATACTCCACATGCTGATTGCTATACTGTACTGTAACTTATATATCACATATCCAGCTGCTGTGTTATCAGGGTTATACAGTTACTATACATTATACACCACATGCTGCTATACTGTACAGTAACTTATATATCACATCCAGCTGCTGTGTTATCAGGGTTATACAGTTACTATACATTATACACTACATGCTGATTGCTATACTGTACAGTAACTTATATATCACATATCCATCTGCTGTGTTATCAGGGTTATACAGTTACTATACATTATACACCACATGCTGATTGCTATAATATACAGTAACTTATATATCACATATCCAGCTGCTGTGTTATCAGGGTTATACAGTTACTATACATTATACTCCACATGCTGATTGCTATACTGTACAGTAACTTATATATCACATATCCATCTGCTGTGTTATCAGGGTTATACAGTTACTATACATTATACACCACATGCTGCTATACTGTACAGTAACTTATATATCACATATCCAGCTGCTGTGTTATCAGGGTTATACAGTTACTATACATTATACTCCACATGCTGATTGCTATACTGTACAGTAACATATATCACATATCCAGCTGCTGTGTTATCAGGGTTATACAGTTACTATACATTATAGTCCACATGCTGCTATACTGTACAGTAACTTATATATCACATATCCAGCTGTTTCTGAATGTTTGTTTCATCTGTTTTACATGTTATTCAGAATAATAAATCATTATTTTTGGGGTGTGGAACCAATTGTCAGCATTTTAGTGATTTCTTATGGGAAAATTTGCTTTGATTTAACAGTGATTTGGATTACA
Organism: Dendropsophus ebraccatus; assembly: GCF_027789765.1. NCBI lineage: Eukaryota > Metazoa > Chordata > Amphibia > Anura > Hylidae > Dendropsophus > Dendropsophus ebraccatus. The sequence continues at coordinate 88,203,349 of NC_091464.1, read as the reverse complement.
AGCGCGGTCCCGGAACAAATTATGCTCGTAATTCAAGGCATCACTGTAGCTGCATTTTTCCTATCTTGACCAGTTTTTACTTACCCAGTAGTCACAGCATATCCCCATCTCAATACTCACAGTAGACCACTCACTTCTTTATTAGTCATAGTAGGCCATGCATGCACACACGCAATAGACCAGTAAAAAACTTTAATAACTACTACTGAGATCTTAACATTGCCTTCTCTACAAATTATTGTTCATGACAATGACATGCCAAGTAGTACTGTATATTGAGTTGTATTCTTACTAGTGTTAAGCAAGCACTAAATTGGTTGAGTGCACGTTATTTGAGACAAGCTTTTTTTCAATGCTTGGGTGCTCGACTTGAGTACAGAACCCCATTGAAATTAATGAGAGACTCGAGCATTTAAAGTGGAACTATCCCCGGTGCTTTGGGGCGCTGTCAGCAGGTTAGATTTGTCTAACCTGCTGATAGTTCCCCTTTAACCAGGTGCACGTTGCTTATTTTTTTTGTTCTTTTTTTTTTTTGTTGTATATTTTGTCCCTTGATTCAATGTTTAAATAAAATATACAGAAATTAAAAGGAAATAAATGCAATAGGTTTCTGCAAGACATCCAGTATTAGTACTTTGAAAATTGTTGATGTTTTAATGTGTCCTGCAGAAATCTATTGCATTTTTTTCCTTCTACTTTGTGTGCATTTCGTTTTAAACATCCCTTCAAGGGAAAAAATATATTTTTAAAAAATTAAATGAAAAAAAAAATGAAATTGTTTACTGCGGCAGGCGAGAGATATTGAAGGTGCATGGCCACCTTTATCCGAGAACGGTGAGCAACAAGTTTCATCAAGTACCACCGATGCTCCACCAAAGCGGCTTGCTCAACTCTAATTCTTACACTTTTGCAATGACAAAATCAGACTATTGCTCAGGTACAGGCGAAAAGGCAAAGTAGCCTTAAAGGGGAACTCCCGTGAAAATATTTTTCTTTCAAATCAACTGGTTTCAGATAGTTATACAGTTTTATTTACTTTTTTTTAAAAAATCTTAAATCTTTCCATACTTATCAGCTGCTGTATGTACTACAAGAAGTGCTGTATTCTTTCCAGTATGACACAATGCTCTCTGTTGAGGAACTGTCAGGAACTGTCCAGAGCAAGAGACTTTTTCTATGGGAATTTGCTCTGGACAGTTCCTGACATGGACAACGGGGCAGCAGAGAGCAATGTGTTAGACTGGAAAGAACACAGCACTTCCTGCAGGGCATACAGCACCTGATAAGTACTAGAAGACTCAAGATTAAAAATCTATAAAACTCTCTGAAACCAGTTGATTTGAAAGAAAAACATTTTCACCAGAGTATCCCTTTAAATAGGTATTGCCAGACAGGGAAAATAACACGTGTGTGCACCCTAGAGGCCAGACCAGGAATAGCAGCCACAGATAAATCATTAAGAACAGGAGTTTGGGCCTGATGATGCGAAGGGGAAAGGGACAAAGACCAAACGGGCAGTGGTGAGTTCAAGGGCTGACCCACTTAGCTTGATGATTGTATAGTTCTCTATGTTCTCATTCAACTTAATGAATTTAACTGTTCTTTGTAGAAAAAGCATAGGAGCCATGTTTCTCCACCCAAACAAAGTGATTGTGTATATAAACTCAAACAAGAAAAAATGTCAATTACTTTCTGTGGGTGGAGAAAACAGGACACACAGGCATTCTCTCCGGGCCACATTTACACTATTATCAACAAATCAGATGATATAGAACTATGCATGATCCTGATCTCAGTACCGCCCTGTATATCTTGCATAGAATAACGTAAAAGACGTGGCAGTTATGTTTTTTTAAGGTGTTGGAAATACAACTTATTACAGTCATCTTTCTGATCATTTAGATTCAAAAAACATATATTACATTGGTGCTGAAACGCACAAAACGTTGATATACTTCTCATAATGAAATTACTTCCCATAACCTTGTCATTTGGTTATCATATTTCATGAGTAAAATATCTCCATCCTATTTTTTTTCTTCATTGTGTGGTTTTGAATTATGGCCGGAATAGAATAACTGTGTAAGTAGTTAGCGTGCTGGAGAATAAAACTGACAATTTGTCATCCAACACCACAAGAGAAAGAGATCTCATGGCAAGTAGAATGGCTAGATTATGTTAATTTCCTTGCTTTTCCCTTGTGTACACACATTGATTAAATATTGTATTTACTGAAAAGGTTAAGAGATTTGCAAATAAAATAATAAGATTTCTGTGATAGTACATGGTTCACATATAGTTCAGTGCCATGATTAACTTCCCTGACACTGACAGTAAAATAGAAAAATAAATGTTAATTACGCCGGCTTTGTTATTTTGCATGAGATGACTCGGCAGGTCTCCGCTCTCCGTGAAGGTTTAATTGGACGAAGAAAAAAAAATTTAAGGCCCTTGTCAAATTCCTTTTTGACAATCGCAGCCCAAGGGCCCTTAAAATGATATCTTGTTTCCTGTTTTGATGCTTTGTTCAACCATTTTTACAGATGTACAATTGCATCAAGTGTAATGTTACCTCTCTTACCCCGGATACGACGGCATGACGATTTATGGTTAGATTTTCGGCACAATTCCATGTGTCCATGCCAATGACTTACACTAAAACTGTGCACAGGTGTAGCTGTAGGGGCTGGCGTGCAGTGCTTGAGATACAAGTATGATATAAATGATGCATTATAGTTGGAAACCCCATTAAAGAATTTGCATTTGCCTAGACGTTCTAAATGGGCACCGTAACCGAAAAACTTTTGAGCAGTCCACAAATTTTTATCAAAGTTTTTACCAAGTTATGCAGCTGTCTTGGTCATATGACATAGAGCTAGGAGACAATGTTTAGAGCGTGAACTTCTCCTGGCTTGATCTCCTGATTGGCCAGGGGCTTAACACTCAGACCCTTACCAATCAGGGGATTTAGCCAGGAGAAGTCCACCCTCTATTTATTGTCTTCTGGCTGTATGTCACATGACCAAGACAGCTGCATAAAATAAGTTTATGGGGCCGTCTTGCTCACGTAGACACAAAAAGGGGAGGGCGGTGTGTGTGCATGCCTGTCCACACATGTTCTACTGATCTATAAGGGACTGAACACTCTCTTTACAGGTATACTTTAAGAGGGTTATCCCACGATTACTATTCATCACCTATCAACAAAATATGTAATAACTAACTTATCAGCTGGGGCCCCACCAATCATGAGAAAAGGGGTCTTCTGAGTGAATAGAGTGGCAGCCCACTATGGGGTTGGGAGTAAAGATGTGTAAATTGATTTGGCACAAATCGAATTTGTTCCTAATTTCATAAAATTCTGTAGTAATCCATCTTCACACTGACAGCTTCCAACCCCGTGGAGCTGTAAGGACAGAACTTTGGTATAGCAGAGCTGTACACAGAATAGCAAAGTGTAAAGCATAGGAGCACAGTGCCGCTGGCCAGAACAACCAGCCCTCCACCCAATGCAAGAAGTGAAAGCAGACCAAGAACATGGAGAGAAGTAGTTTTGGCAGCCGAGAATACCACTTTAACTGACTGAACGATGAAGTTCAGATGTGTTTTTCAATGTAGAAGAGCAGAAAACAGAAGGGTGATTTTCCTATGAGTTTCTCTTTTAGTGCATGCTCCAGTGCCACTATATTGAAGATTTTTTTTTTTTTGTTCATTTCGGAACCTACTACAGAAATATAAAAATATCTTATTTTTTATCATGAGGAAAAAAGAAAAATTCAGATACAAATACAATTATGGTAGAATGTGGAAAAGACTACAATGATATTAGGTACTAAGCAAACAATAGACATTTAATATCAACAGATAAAGTAAGTTACTTTATCTGTTGATATTACATGTCTATTGTCTGCTTTGTACCTACTATCATTGTAGTCTTCTCTTTTTTCGGTTTTACCTTTCTCAGTGTGATTAGGTGCTTACGCTGGAGTTTAGACTCTGCTGGTAGGCAGTTTATAGTTTTTCTACAAATACAATTATAGGCAACAAGCTTTGTACTCTAATAACCTCAGAAAGAAGCAAAACCCAGAGAAAACTCATACTGTGAACTTCAGGCAAATATTCAGTGTATAATTTATGTTATATTGGACATAAATGAAGACAGGACCCATTAACTTTGACCTCCTCAAGGCTACATTAATATGTGTAATACAGACTGGTATATGTGTGCACATTATGCATGTATTGATCTCTATAGCGCTTTCGGCTCTGGTCTGTAGGTTATTCTGGTCTTTTGTTCACTGTAAGTATATTCTGATTTCTTGAAATGCGCCATTTAGTTTGCTTACTGCTTTATGTGAGTTGCAGAATAGCAAAGAGAAGGTGTTTTTTTTTTTTATGCAAACAGTGGTCGCTGTGTGAATTGAATAGAACAGTATAGCTTTGTAGAACTGAAGCTGTCAATAAGAGAAGGAGCAGGGCGGCTCTTTAACTGTTCAATGTTACAGCCAGGGAATGAAAAAATAGTTTTCCTTTAGTCACCCTTTACCTTTACACTATGTACTATCAGCAGTGATGTCACAAAATCATCATAGTGATGTCATAATACAAGGATAATAAATACAATAATATCCTAGTGCAATGAAAAAACCTAGAGATGTTGCAGCACATGGATAATATTTACAGTAATGTCATAATACTTGGATATTGAACACAATAATGGCCAAATGCACAGGAATAATAAACCCATAACAATATCTGTTATCTGACATTATAGGTAATAAACAGTGATGCCACAGTACAGTAGGAGGTTTCATTTTGTAATGCAAAAAATGAAATGTAAAATTTTTGCAGACTTTGCTCACGCCCCAAGTCTCAGTGATGTAAAAGATATATACGCCAAATTTCCTGAAGATTGGATAATATTTAGAGGTTGCACACTTTGATCACTTTTATCTATATATTTATGTATATATATATATATATATATATATTCATCTATATACATTTTGTCAGCCTCATAAGTTCGCTTTTAGCACGAGGCAATTGTAAGTCGAAGGCCCCCAAAAATGCATTGGATATGCTGCAGCTTCTGAGCACTGACGTCCAAAAAAGTCTTCATAGGATTGTTTTTTTTTGGACAAACTGTCCAGTCCGGTCCTTTGTATTACCCAGACTGTTAAGTAAAATCTGATTAATAATTTAGAAATCCAACTTGCAAAGAGGGTAAAAAAAAATTACATTACTAAGACGTTCTATGAATTGTTTGAAATCCATGACGTGACGGAATACTGCAGGGATTTTCTAAGAAGCCACGTGAACGCTGTTCAGGTGGTCAATGATACTGCAGAAAGAGCAAAAAAGTTCAACGAATCGGTCAGGAACGAGCTACAACATTTCTTGTTGAGGGTCGTCTGGCATCACAGAAAGGTCGTCATCAAGCAAAGAAAAATAGGGATTACAGCAATCAAAGTTGATCAATATAACATGTTTTGTCTGTCATGCCACCTATTAATCTTAGCTTCTAGTTTTATTATTTTATGTTAGTGATTTCTAGTTTTCCAACCAAAAAGTAATTAATATTGAAAAATCATATTATTTTTGCCCTTATAAAACCTATCAAAGTTTGCAACCTCTAAATATTATCCAGTTTTCTTGGCACATACGGTATATCTTTATCATCACTGAGACTCAGGGCATAAGCAGAGTCATATAAAATTTACATCATGGGAAAAATGAAACACCGTACAATACAGGCATAATGAACATAGTATAAGGAGCAAACCTGGAGCATATTTGGGGTCCTAAGAAACTGAGTGCTAAAGAAGTTGGATGCAGCCCTAAGTCATAGGTTGTATCCATGCTTTCCAGGATTCACTAGGGCTGCATCCAACTTCTTCAGTCACCGATAATCAAATACAGAGTGCTCGGTTTCGCATGGACCCGCGTGTACTCGAGGTGCGCTCATCTCTAATAAGGATGTATCTACTTATAAGTAATAAAGCTTATGATGTCAAAAACCAGAGGGAATTATGAAAGTGAACCAACAGCACAGACAATTTAGTCACAGTGCATCCCTTCATAGGGACAATGTCCCATTACATGCATAAAAAACTTTGTGAAGTTGTAGACATGGTGACTGAATACATTGATATCCCTGTATTAGAATGATGACACGGATGAGAGATGATATCACTAATCAAAGGTGATAAATAGGATGATGTCATTATAAGAAGTAGAATTGTATGCAGGAGACAAACTAATAGCAATATCTGGCACTATGACTGATGGATGTTAAGAATGATTTGTTACTAGTGCGTAGCTAGTGTTCTATATCTGCACATTTGAGTCATAGACAATGTCTGTATTCTTAAAAGATTAAGAAAACCCATTTTCAGGTACCCTGTTAGGTAGACCCTCTGCAGAGTAATATAATTTTCCAGTTAGGCCCCGTTCCCACTGAGGAAAGGTAGCGGAATTCCGCGACGGAATTGTCCGGATTGACGGAATTGACGGAACATGTTCATTCTTCAGCGCGGACAGGGCAGGAGCGCGCGCCTCCCATAGACTCCCATTATGAGCGGGAGGCTAACGGCATTCCGCGGCGGACAATTCCGTCGCGGAATTCCGCTACCTTTCCTCAGTGGGAACAGGGCCTTACTATTTGTAACAGCTGGAGTCTCTACCCCCTGGCTTAGCTTGCTCACAGAGGCAGGGGAGGTGCAGCTTGTGACACATAGGTGACAGGCAGGACCACAGCAGGGCTAGTACCACGGGCAGCAATCATGGTACAGGCCGGAACCATGGGCAGGAATAACTGGGAGTAATCACAGGAGAGTTGGTACCACATGCTGAGAAGCATGCAGAGGCTCCAACAGGGGAGTCAGGACAGGTACAACATTTAGGGGAACACTGCTCCTTCAAATTTGTGACATCCAGCGTGTACATCCTAGAAGGCGGGGACGCGTGCACCGGCCGGGAAGACAGTAACCTGGACAAGGCAAACCCAGGGGGCCGAAGAGGAAGCAGCACCAGGCCCAGCGTCTGTGAATGGAGAAGAACAGGGAGAGCGGGTGCAGCAGCGGCGCAGACCATGGGCCCTAACACTATTTCTTTAAGAAACACAATCTTTTTTTGTAACCACACAAGTGTCTCCTTCCTCCTTGATCTATTTCAACTATGATAGAAAATTACAATCCATAAGACTTAAGTGTTTTAAATCTCCTTGAACTGATTTGATAGCCTAGAACATATCCAAGTTTTTCCCTTTTGCTTTGCCCTCTCCCAAGCCAAGAAATTCACTTTGGAAACGTGTCTCTAACCACAGTCCTTTGGCTTCTGTTAAGGTGCAATAATTTTTATATTCTTCTTGGTAAAATAAGTCTCCAACCATTTACTCCTGACTGTATTCCAGAAAACATGATTTTCTGAACATAAACACAATTCTCGCCACCCAGCCAGACGTTAACCCTGTTCAATCATTGCTTTTGAGTTTCGATAAAAGTTATATTGTAAGATTGGCGATCGGCAATACGTAACATCAATGTATTACCGGTATACGAAACCACAACAATTACTAAAACGGCAGGAGGTCTAACTCGATAGCAAATAAATTGTATTGTATAGTATTGTTAACTATAAGATGGAAAGTTAATGGATTGGATGGAAGCAAACACATAGCTAATTGATAAATGTGGCCTATGCTTCCTCTCCAAAATACCATAGAGGGTTTATTCCTATCGTAGACATTTATGACATGTACAGGCTATACTCAGGGCCGTATTTGCCACTAGGCACCCGTGGTCCGGTGCCTAGGGCGGCGCCCTGCAGGGGGAGGCACCTACAGGGATAAAAATATATTTTTTTTAATAAAAAAAATATTTTTAACCCCCGCCGCCCTAGGTACCGGACCGCGGGTGCCTTGACCGCCGCTGCCGCCACCGTTGTGCAGCCCCGGGGCATCCCCGCGGTGCCCGAACTTCTTCCTGCTCGGCGCGATGACGTCACGAGCGCTGCAGCAGGAAGAAGTTCGGGCACTGCGGGGCTGTAGGGGTGAGCTGCCGGCCTGAGATAGAAGCAGCGTGTGCCGGAAGGAGCTCACCCCGGACGCCACGAAGCTGCTTTGGGGGGACCTGACCGGTCTGCCTCTGCCCCCGGCTGTTCCCTCTTCCCCCCCACAGCTCCTCCCCCTGCCTGTGCCCCCATCTGCTCCCCCTGCTTATGCCCCCATCTGCTCCCCCTGCCTGTGCCCCCCATCTGCTCCCCCTGCCCCCATCTGCTCCCCCTGCCTGTGCCCCCCCTGCCCCCATCTGCTCCCCCTGCCTGTGCCCCCCATCTGCTCCCCCTGCCCCCATCTGCTCCCCCTGCCTGTGCCCCCCATCTGCCCCCCTGCCCTCATCTGCCCCCTTTGCCTGTGCCCCCATCTGCTCCCCCTGCCCCCATCTGCTCCCCTTGCCTGTGCCCCCCATCTGCCCCCCCTGCCCTCATCTGCCCCCTTTGCCTGTGCCCCCCATCTGCTCCCCCTGCCCCCATCTGCTCCCCCTGCCTGTGCCCCCAGCTGCTCCTCTGCTTCCCAGTTGCTCCCTCTTCTCCTCTTGTCCCCCCAGCTTCTCCCCTGCCACCCCAGCTGCCCCCATCCTCTCCCTGCCACCCCAGCGGCTCCCCCTGCCCCCTCAGATGCTCCCCCTGCCTCCCCAGATTCTCGCCCTGCCCCTGCCACCCCCAGCTGCTCCCCTTTCTGTCACCCCAGCTGCTCCCCCCTGTCACCCCAGCTTTTCCCCCCTGTCTCCCCCATCTGCCTCCCTTCCCCAGTCCCCCCCAGCTGCCTTCCTTCCTCAGCCCCCCAGCTGCCTCCCTTCCTCAGCCCCCCCCCAGCTGCCTCCCTTCCCGTCACCCCCAGCTGCCTCCCTTCCCCAGTCACCCCAGCTGCCTCCCTTCCCCAGTCACCCCAGCTGCCTCCCTTCCCCAGTCACCCCCAGCTGCCTCCCTTCCCCTGTCACCCCCAGCTGCCTCCCTTCCCCAGTCACCCCCAGCTGCCTCCCTTCCTCAGCCCCCCCAGCTGCCTCCCTTCCCCAGTCACCCCCAGCTGCCTCCCTTCCCCAGTCACCCCCAGCTGCCTCCCTTCCCCAGTCACCCCCAGCTGCCTCCCTTCCCCAGTCACCCCCAGCTGCCTCCCTTCCTCAGCCCCCCCAGCTGCCCGCCTGCAGACGAGTTGTGGTCAGAGAAGTCTTCATGATGGTTGCGCCAGATGGAGAAGAAAGCAAAAAGTGAGCAACGGCAATGGGAGAAGACGTCACCTGTGAGTCATAAGTAACTGCACTGTAAACACTTCTTTAGTGTGCAGAGCCTGTGTACCATTGGGGTCTAAATGGGTCAGTGTATGGTTTGCGGTAGTGTACTGACACAGCCCCGCGTACACTACAGTACACTAGCGCAAACTTTTAAACTAGAATCAAACTACAACAGCTGCAGGCACTACAACTCCCAGCATATGCTGAGGGCTGCAGACTGTCAGTACATGCTGGGAGTTGTAGTGCCTGCAGCTGTTGTAGTTGGGTCCTATACACTGGATGCTTTGTGGCATATAAGAATACATAGATCTGTGGGGGTTCAGTGCAGGGAAGTGACCCCAGAACATCACTAATAGGGGATAGAACAAAAACATCTCCCCCTATCCCTATTAGTGCTGTTCTGGGGTCACTTCCCTGCACTGAGCCCCCACAGATCTCTGTATTCTGATCTCCCACAAAGCATCCAGTGTATGATGCACCTAGGACCCAACTACAACAGCTACAGTAACTAGAACTCCCAGCATGTACTGACAGTCTGCAGCCCTCAGGATATGCTGGGAGTTGTAGTACAGCGTAGACAGATGTATTGCTGGACCTTCAGGGCTGATGGTTGTCACCCACAGATTGCAGCCTCCAGGAGTCTCAGCACACAGTGATTTATTACAGGGTTGTCCTCTCAGAGACTACAACTCCCAGCATAGCCGGAGAGCTGTATAAATGTAGGGATTTGTCACAGATACAGATGAATTCAGGAAAGGAGCGGGGTCAGCATGTCGTGTCTCACTGGTTCTATATTGGTGGGCCCCAGGTGCCCCAGTCCCACACTGGACAGAAGCGGCCCCCCAACTAAGACGTCCCCGGCCTCCTTCCTTCCTCCATCACGTCTGTTTGATGAGAATAGCGGGCATCAAGCAGAGCGGCACCCAAGTGCCAGGGTATATACCATGCATGTAACCAGCCAGTGCCGGGGGGGGGGGGGCGCCTCAGCAAGCAAGGTGCCTAGGGCAGCATGAACTCTAAATACAGGCCTGGCTATACTATACATGTCCGATAGATGACTACCACCTCTGGCCGATGCATTACATTCATTACCTTACGTATGGAATAACTGCATGATAAGTGGCTGATGAAACAAACAGATATATCCAGTATCTCACATATAGAAAACTAAGATTTTCCTGGAAAACTACTTCAATGGGAGCTATGGAAATAGTGTAATACAGCAGACTTGGCTGTTTTCATAATCCCGACAAACACTCTGTTAGGCCCCTGTTAGCATTTAGCCGCCAGTGGTTACCACACCCTCTATTCAGTTAATAGGTGCAGGTTCCAGAGGTATCAGCATAAGCTGTGGAAGTTGGGAATATCCCTTTACGTTATAAAGCTCTCATATGACCCATTGCCACATATGAATATTAAATATCACACTATAAGAAAAAAGTCATGTTTATACCGTAGAAGTACATGGACAGGAGAAGAGAGGAGAGGCCACTGTTTCTGCTGGACTGCTTATTTAAAGCAGTCCAATGAAAATTTTTATTACAGTATTGTAAAAGTTACACAAATCACCAATATACACTTATTATGGGAAATGCTTATAAAGTGCTTTTTTCCCTGCACTTACTACAGCATCAAGGCTTCACTTCCTGGATAACATGGTGATGTCACTTCCTGGATAAAATGATGATGTCACCATCCGACTCCCAGAGCTGTGCAGGCTGTGGCTGCTGGAACGGATGATGACAGGGGGATGCTCAGTGTCCGTCCAGTGCCCTGTGTCCCTCAGTGTCTCCATGCCATTATCCTCTCCAGCAGCCACAGTCGGCACAGCTCTGGGAGTCGGGTCGTGACATCACCATTTTATCCAGAAAGTGACATCACCATTTTATCCAGGAAGTGACATCACCATTTTATCCAGAAAGTGAAGCCTTGATGCAGTAGTAAGTGCAGGGAAAAAACACTTTATAAGCATTTCCTGTAATAAATGTATATTGGTGATTTGTATAACTTTTTTTTTTTGGGGGGGGGGGGCGCAATACAATTTAATAAAACTTTAATAAAAAATTTGGTCGTACTTCTCCTTCAAAGGGAACCTGTCAGCACCTGGACTGTACCCGAGATGCTGACAGTGTAATGTAGGTCTCTGTCCCCTTGTGCGCATATTATCGCATATAAAGAGGAGTAGTGGCTTGGCGTTTGTGCTGCACTTCGGCACGCCTCACCACTATTTCCTCCTCCCTAATTCTGCTGCATATTTTCCTGCCTCCCACCCCACCCTGGAGTCACCTTCTTCCACGCATGCTGGCCTGTTTGCATCTGCACCACTGAGCTCTTAGTTGCATCCCCCTGATAACCACAATCACGCATGTGTCGGAGGAGTGGTGCACACGTGTTGTGCATCCCAACTGAGGGCATGGGCCCTCACCACCAACCGCATTTCTGGCACGTGCGCAATCCCGGTTATCAGGAGTGCGCAACCAAGAGCTCAGTGGCGCTTACGCATACTGGCAAGTCAGTGTGCGCAGCCCTTGCCAGCAATGGAGCGTGTGCAGAAGAACATGAAGCAGGAGGCTTGACAGCGGTAAATATGCGGCAGAATTAGGCAGGAGGAAGTAGTGGTGAGTTGTGCCGAAGTCCGGCACAAATGCCGAGCCACTTCTCCTCTTTGACACTTGGTTACAGTGTGTTTTGCAACACTGTATGAAATTTACAGCACTAATGCATTTAATATAGGCAGTATGAACACAAGGGGACAGAGACCTACACTGTCAACACCTAGGGGCTGGTCCAGATGCTGACAGAATTCTTTTAAGCCTTTTGGCCTTTACTGTAAGATACAAAACACAACTCCTTCCTACCATGTTGCTAGAGTTGTTACCTGTATTCCACCTATATCTATAGTGTCACACCTCTCTAGTCACATTATATTCAGAGCCATAGTACTTCATTTGCCCAATGAGGGGTGCAGTTCTTGTGCTTGTAGGATATTGTAATGAGCCTGTATCTAGTGCCTCTTGTGTTTCTCTAGTTCTTTGGGTCTTTACCTTGTTCTTAGTTCCTTAGGGTTTTCTTTTATGTTCTTTATGTAGTTCCGGTATTGTACTGTATCTGGAACTTGCTGCAGATTTGCTTGCTTTGTCTTGTGACAAGGAACAATGATTCAGGATTCACTCAGCCCTGTTTTCTCTATGTCCTGGAGCTCTTTCTTGTTTTTTCTGCTTAGGAAAGTTAATGCGGGATTTTAATAAGGGTGTTGCACGTTTTTGGTTTGAGTTTGAGATCAAAGGTCTAAGGAGAGATTAAGAAACATTTGTTAGTGCCATTCTTTGTATAAAGCCAGTTTACTGCCAGCATTGATACATTCAATGTTATTTTTCTTATGGCTTCAAGCTTGCTATACTATTCAGTTCAGCTGTAAGTCCTGTCAGTCCTGTAAGTACTGGGAGACACAGTTAGGACTCAGGAAAGGAGACTGCTATAGTGTAAGCCCACTTTAACCATCTAGTGACTGGCCAGCATCATTACAGTCATAACCCTTCATGGGAGGTACTGTACATGCTAGAAAATACTTGCAACATATACCTTTAATGCTCTAAATGTCATGTGAAGGGGCAGTGTCGGACTAGCCCACCAGAGCACCGGAGAATCCTCCGGTGGGCCCCCAGCTTTAGGATCTGCACTAACACTAATTGACATGTCGTGTCTCACTGGTTCTTCATTGGTGGGCCCCTAGGATCATTTCCTCTGGTGGGCCCCAGGTACCTCAGTCCGACACAGTGAAGAGAGATGTAACAACAGCAGCAGCCATCAGAAAACCAACACTTGGAAGAGCAGGGTGCATGTTTTTTAAGGGGTCAGAAAGGGAGTGGTTGCCTGTAATTTTTGGAGCTAGAGACATAGAGAGCAGCTCATTGATTGGAGAATATCAGGGCTTGTACCGTGCAGGGATAAGCTTTGGTCCCAGTGGAGTCTGTAGAATGGTCTGGAAAGTGGTGTAGGGTGGTGCCAAAAGAGAGACGTGAAACAGGAACATGTCAAAAGTTTCAATTAGTTGGGATCTCACTGCTAAGACTCCCACAAATCAGAAAAATGAGTGAAGAGAAGCATGTGGTAGCAGGTTTCACTTCCCCACTGTCAATCATCTCTATGCTGCAGCTCTATAGACTTAAAATGGAATTGTCTGGATGGAGATCACTGTGAGATGGGAAATGCAATGCACTGCTGTTTGCTTCTCCTGGCTCATTATCCTCATTGGTTGGGGATCAACATTGGGATTCTGACCCATCAAAACTTTTGATCTGTTCTTTGTGACATGTCAAACCGTAGTGCCCATTTGCAGCTATTTACCGAGTTTTTCACCTGTTTTAAACTTTAGTAAAAAAAATGATATTAGACCATTGCCTGATTATTGACCCTGAAAACCCTGCAATCAGGCCTTCTTCCGCCATGAGGTGGAATGAGTATTCTGCCTCGCGAGGCAGATTCTGCGGCGGCATACTCTCCCCCGCTGTTGTCATTAAGGTTAAGTTTAACTTAATAAAATTTACAGCAGCCATGGCCCCGCTTAGCAGCCGCTCACCTCTATCACTGCCGTCCCGGCGGCTCGATCTGTGCCATCACCCGGCAGCTCTCATCACCTTCCTCCACTCTGCACTTTAGGATGAGTACCTGGGTTGGGCGGGGTGGGGTGATCAGGCGGGCAGGCAGTTAGCTTCTCGATGGGGGAGGAGGAGCTGATGTGAAAGATTGGCCAGGGCAGGTTAGTTTCCAAGGTTTTGCTATAGGGTGGCTGCCAGAAAACCTGGAATCACCTCTACCAGCACCATACAGAACCTTATATAACTTTACCCACATAGCAAACAGGTATAAAAAGTGAGCCAGTGTGAAGCCATCTTTGATGTGAAGGCTCCATGCAGTGACCGCCATCCCTATTCATACCTATTAATATTTATTTAACGCAGACAATTCTGGTAGCACATAAGTAAAAGTAATAGACTCAGCTCACTGCACTGGAAAAATATTAATCTATCAATCAGTTTCAATTGCCAAATTTCTGACACCAGCAAATGATTTTTAAATTAGGCCAAATAATTCACCTCCACTGCTGGGATAGGATCGGCTCAGCTTTCTGCGAAATAACTTTCCGTTCCATGGACGGTTATAAATACGGGCAAACATTTTCCATGAAACTTAGTGATAATTGTCTGAATCAAGGACATATGTGCAATTTTACCAAACATGAATACATTGTCCTGCTAATCACGGGAACGCTCCCGTAACAAAGGAGCTGTGTGCACATTTTATTAAAATAACGTGACATATTGCTCTTTTTATGACACGCTCTAAATTAGGAATATGAGAGGATTTAGTAAGCAGTGAAAGTACAGAAGACAGCGGAGGATTTATGAAGAGCTCCAGTGGCCACTGCTGTGAATCTACCACTCTCTTGATATCACTTATGAGAAGACTTCCGGTATTCTGCTCTGGTTAATGGAGCGATCTGTTGCCAAGAATTTTTTATTTTTTTTTCCCCCCAAGTATATTTCTGGATAATTATATCATTAAAACCCCAATGTTACATTCTGTCCAATAAATTGTCTACACCTCTTGATTCCCAGATTAACAAGCAGTTGGAAATTTTATATATTTAGCATGGCAAAGTATTAAGAGGAGATTATAGGGAGAAAAAAAAAAAAACAACGGTAAAAACCCATTTTGAAATGAGAATTGAATTCTGGCCATTCTTGTACGTACTATGTCATGTATTTGTTCAACTTTAACAATTTGTACGTCTTTCGTAACTTAGAAAAGAGGATTTATTTTCTGCCTAGGGCTGCTTTCATACACAGAGTTTTGCAAGAAAATGTTTGTCTTTTTTTGATAATTTTTGTGATTCTTTTTAAATGCAGTTTTTAACAACTTTTCTTAATGCATGTTTTATTGTGGCCAGATGTTACTTGGAAGACTATAGTGAAAAAAAAAAAAATACATATACTTTATTTTGGTTTGTGCTGTTTTGGGGCAAGTTGTATGTTTTTAAAAACTCAGTGTGCACTGTCATATATGACATTAAATATATATATATATATATATATATATATATATATATATATATATATAAATATATTTATATATATATATATATATATATATATATATATATATATATATATATATATAACATATGTAAGAAATAAGTTTAAAAAAAACACCACCAAAAGTACCACTAACACAACACATAGCTGTGAGGGAGCACTGAGAGTTAACTGTTCACCTTTAAGAAAAATGAAGTGCACAAGCTTAAAGGGGTCTTTAGAGAAAACTATTGTTTTTAAACCAGTTGTTGCCAGCAGATTTGTACATTACTTCTATTTTAAAAACTAAAGTCATCAGCTGCTGTATGTCCTGCAGGAAGTGGTGTATTCTTTCCATTCTGACACAGTGTTCTCTACTGCCACCTCTGTCCATGTCAGGAACTGTCCAGAGCAGCAGCAAATCCCCATAGAAAACCTCTTCTCTGGACAGTTCCTGACATAGACAGAGGTGACAGAAGGAAACAACACATGGCACTGCTGCGTGGTTTAGTATTATTAACCTATAGGCCACAGAAAAACGCCTCTAGAGAAGATACCTCTATAATAACGAGAATTTATTGGACGCTAACAAAAATAAACAAACCTGTGTGCATATTTACACAGTATCAGGGGCATAACTAGGGGCCCCATAGTAAACTTTTGATTGCCCCCCCCCCTCCTTTGCGACTGACCACTAAGCTGTCAAGTCTAGTCATAACTGCAAGCACCCATCAGGACATTTGCAGAACCTGGGAGGCCTGCTTAGCCACCTGGTGCTGCAAATGATGACAGCTTAGGGGCCTGGTGTAATGCAGGAGCAGACAAAAGGGCCTCCTGATGGGGAGGGCCCCATAGCAGCTGCCATGGCTGCTACAGTGGTAGTTACGCCCCTGCACTGTATAACTGAAGCCATATTGGATTTATGGCATGGGTCCAGGGGCGTAACTACCACTATAGCAGCCATAGCGGCTGCTATGGGGCCCGCCGCATCAGGCCTGCTCCTGCAATACACTGGGCCCCCTGAGCCGTCATCATTTGCAGCACCGGGTGGCCCTGCTGGTCTCCTGGGTTTTGCAAATGTCCCTTTAACTGCAAGCACTCCTGACCAGAGCTAGCAGTTATGTAGTTATGACTTCACTTGCCCGTTTAGTGGTCAGTCGGGGGAGGGGGGGGGGGTGAAGACAGAAGAACTGTGGAAATCAAAAGACATACATTACAGTTTTTGACTCATCCTCAGCCATAGGACCTGGATAACAACTAATGGAAACCTCTGTCTCTATTTTCTTGAGGTCTAATATACAGTTCTAGGCAATCTGCAACAACGGCTGTGATTGATGTAAAACACAAGTTGCATTTGAATGAATGAAATCCATTGTGTGCAGCGGTGAATTGGGTTGTGGGCACACACGAGTGCCCGCATCCAAATTCAGCAGAAATGCAGTACTGGCTGTATGATCTTCAGTGACACCAGTTGTTGTTAAACGTATTGTAAAACCGGGCAAAACTTTTTTTTTAAATAATAAAAATAGAATTTTAAGGTAATTGTGTAAATGTCACCATATGAATACAAACTCAAAATTAAAAATTTTGTATCTGAATTCTTTAAATTTAGAAGATTTTCTGTTTTGCGGCTTACTAAACCAATGGATGCCCCTTCACCAACACCTCCCAGAGCCAATACATAATGTAGTACTGCTATCTTACATACAAAAGCCTTTAACGCTGCGGGTTGACAGTCGGTAGCAGTCATCCATATTATCTCCCATTTATTCTGCTCACACACACCTCACTTGGTAGGCAGCTATTGAAGATGGAGATTTCCTTTAAGAAACCAATATGAAAGTAACACATTCAGGAGATGACAAGTACTCAATATTACACATGATATAAAAGCTTAGATATTATAGGGAACTGGCGGCGTACCAACGCAGTTATGGGAAACTCGAATGCCTATTTAGCCGATACTAGTTCTGTGCAGGTGCCACTGAGTTTCTCAAAGCATCTCGAGTTTTAGGACCTTGTGTACTCCTAAAAGATGTATTTGTAAGGAGATTAGTTCTTAAACATCTGCAGTTCACATGCCGAGACACCGCGGGCTTCTGGAATGACCATGGTTGTGTTGCACGTAAACAAATTCTAGTAAACCCTTCCATTCGGAGACTATTCCACGTATGGTTTAATCTTAGAGAAAATAGCCCATAAATCCCGCAAGTTAAATGCTCTGTTTTTATCATGCTAGAAGACAGACAGTGACCAAGTCTGTAACCGCAGGAGTGTACTTTTATGTTATCTTATGTCTGCTGCTATGTCGTTTATATGCTGACGGTTTCTGTTTTAAATTTTAATAGCCATTTAAAAGGTCTATATTTAAGAAACACAAGGATGTGTTTTATGACAGATCTATGTTCTTTATGGCAGTCCCACCATTCTTTAGCGGCAATGTGTCAAGTACAGCCGCTTCCTGTAGAGCAAGATGAATTTTAAGTTGCTCTTTGTATAACACTTCTTCTTTTCTTTTTTGGTTATGGTGGATATGTAAAATGTTATGCAATTAAAGGAGAACTCTGGCCAAATCTAAAAAAAAAACTGCTGGAAGTGGGTGGGGGGAACAATATAAGGAATCTATACTTGCTCACTCCCCGGGTTCCCGCAGCGCAGTGTCACCACTCACAACCCCTCTATTTCTCCTTACTACCTGTATCGTCATGTCCCGGCTGAGAAATATCCATGCAGCCAGTCAGTGGGGCGGGACACCTCTGCAGTTAATGATTGACTAAATCGGTACTTCCCACTGAGACATGACAATACAGGAAGCCAGGAGAAACAAAGGGGCTGTGGGTGGTCGATGAAGCTGCGGCGCAGGGGCATCGGGGGCGAGTAAGTATAGATTACTTATTATATTCCCCCCACCCACTGCCCACACCGGATTTTTAGATTTAGCAAGAATTCCCCTTTAAGCTTAATGTTTCCTTAGTTACTGGGCATTTCCATGCAGTAAGCAATTGCTTCCCTCATATCCCTTGCTGCTGGGTTTAGGTGCAGGGCCTAGGATTTTTAAGCCCTATGGGGGGAAAGGGGGGGGGCTTCAATTAGGGAGAAGAATTGTTCCTGCCAGTGTTGTTGTACAGTTGGGTTGCTAAGTTTTTGCAGTGCTAAAGGGGCATTTGGTGCTGTGGATTGTGAGAACTTATTGCTGGGTGACTGCAGCAAGAAGGGCGCCATGGATGCAGGAATTAACCCTGAATAAGGCTTCCACGGCAGAGAGAAATTGGCTGACAGTGAGCCAAGGCTTCATTCCTAAGAAGAAGATTATCAGAAATAAGCAAGGACTTTCCACCCTTATTTTTCTATCTGCTATTTTCCTCTTAGTTTCTATATACTACATGTACATATAATGTATTTCGGATCTCAGAAACCAGTAGTCTATGTAATTTACCTCTCTACATGATAGTGGGCTTTTAGGCACGTTCATATCCGTGGAAATGTCTTTTCAGCTGATACAGAGTAAACAAATTGATGGAGATTATAAAGGGTCGTGTGAATAAAAGTGAGTGATTTCTCGGCGTGCTTGCCTATGATTGGACGCAGGAGCTGAGAGCTATAAAATGGATACATATGGACGCATTAAGAGGCTGGCTAAGTATTAAGCTGATTTGCTACATAGGGTTATAGTAATAATTTTTAAAGCTCTTTATGAAGCACATTCGCACATTTGTGATCCTGTTGTGTCACTTATTAGATAGGAAGTCATGATGCTTTTAAGTGAATAGACAGATTATATTGGCATTCGGTGTATATATCATATGCTCAAACCTAAATGCACATTTAATATTATAACATACGACCAGATCTGCTGTGAGGTCCCGACATCAAGTTTAGAAAAGGCTGAAATGTTAATGTAACTTACTTTGCAGAATTTCAGATATAGGCACTAGAATATCCATATCTCCTCAGTTTGTATGTTGTATGGGAGCTTTGTTTCATTGAAGTAAATGGAGAAAATTTGTAATACCACAGAAAACCTAAGCAAAGAGGTGGAAGACAAACGTTGAAACTTTTTGATTATAACATAAATGGACTGAAGAAGTCATTAAAGGGGTATTCCACTTAAATAGGGCATGAAGAGAAAGGAGCTGTTGCACCTGACACCTATGGCTGACACCAATTCCTCTCAGCTACATTTAAAAACCAATGCCAGGATGTTGGTATATGATTTGATCAAACCATATTGCCTCATGTACCACATGCAGGACCCCTGGCCCACATAAGTCCTTACACTAAATCAACACTGTGTCGGCCAACCCTGCAAAGCGAGCACAAGCAGGGAAGGGAGGCCACAGAATGGCCCTGCAACCCCAATGTCACAGGACCAAACCCACCAAGCAACACAAGTGTGAACAAGGTCTTACTACTCACCACTGCACCGGAGGTAGATTGGGAGAAAGAGGAGGTACTTACCATGTGTGTACAGGTGCTTCCTGCTAATTGGGGTTACCAGGAGGAGTGCTAGCCACTCAGAAAAGGGAGAAAAGTAAAATACGGACATGGAGAGAAAGGAGCTACTGCACCTCACTCCTACAGCTGACACTAATGCCTCTCGGCTACATAAAAAACCTACACCGGGATGTTGGTATATGATTTGATAGGCAACCCCACAAAGTTAGCGAGCGCGACTGTAGGTATCAATGTGCCTGGGGTGCCGGAGGGTGGAATAAGAAATCAGCAGGAAAATGAACAGCGGGGGGCAGCAGGGGGCAATACCCCTATATTATACCAATGTATCATTTCTTGTAACATAAACAATAAAAAATTTATTTTCTTAAAACCATTAAAATACAAAGAACACTTAAAGTTTCTCTATGCATAAAAAAGTAAAGTTTGACTATGAGGCCGAATTTAAAGAAAAGCTTTAAGCTAAGTTCACACAACGTACCTTTTCTATTAATCACGGCCGTTGTTGCAAATTGTAACAACGGCTTCGATTAATAGAAAATATACATTGTATTAAAGTCAGAGGGAACCCTGGCTGCAGTGTATACACACAGGGGGAGATTTATCAAACATGGTGTAAAGTGAAACTGGCTCAGTTGCCCCTAGCAACCAATCAGATTCCACCTTTCATTTTCCACAGAGTCTGTGAGGAATAAAAGGTGGCATCTGATTGGTTGCTAGGGGCAACTGAGCCAGTTTCACTTTACACCATGTTTGATAAATCTCCCCAAAGTATACACTCCAGCCGGGATTACTAGCAGCTGCACAAAAAAGTAAGTATAAGTCTATGAGAAAATAGCAACATAATGAGTGGTCAGCTTCCGGGATCTCTCTCTGGCTACATCTTCTGATCAGATCGGGTCTTAGCAGAGACCCACTGTAAGCAATAATGTTTGACATGTTTGATGATGGTTATTCAGCAATTTTACCATTACACATGAGGCAACCAAAAGTCACCGAATACATTGCAAACTGGTAACCTATCTGAAGTGCAAGGGTGCTGGAGATGACTTTACCTTTAAAGGGGTTATCCAGCATTAGAAAAACTTGGCCACTTTCTTCCAAAGGCAGCACTACTCTTGTCTCCAGTTCAAATGTGGTTTGCAATTAGGCTCCATTCACTTCAATGGAACTGAGTTACAAAACCTGAACCCAAACTGGAGATAAGAGTCGGTCTATCTCTTGAAGACAGTGGCCATGTTGTTGTAGCCCTGGATTACCCCTTTAATCAATGATATAGATTTATATATACATATAAGCTTGTATAGACAGCTGGACAACGTCCTTTCGGCCATTAACATTTAGCACGTCATTGTTTTTACAAATTCCTTAATTCTCGAGGAAGAACGCTCTTTACATCCTTCAGCTTTACACTCTTTATCCGAAGATTAGAGACGATAACTATATATAAACGTACATCATTATTAACATGGCTTCCTTGTGACAGTATGAAATAGATGTAATCACGGTTAAGTATGACAGAGAAGCCAGAGGCCGACGGTCATCCCATGGTATTTTTACTTGCTTTCCAGGAAGAATAGACAAGAGAGATGGTTAATTAGATCAAGTACGATAATGAGCCTTCCCCTGAAAAAACTGCACAAAACTCATTGGCTATTTGCTATCCTTTGGTTTACGGGCAGTCTACTATTCATACTGAAGAAGAGCGGGCTAGGTGGTAGAAGCATGCCAGATTTGGGCCGAGGCCACATTTGCGTGGGGCATAGGATGGCAACATTGATTAAATCATTACATCTTTTGCTACAGCATAATATATATTTGACCCCGCGTCCCGCTCTCTTGCCTATGACAAATGATGGCCGGTCTTAACAGCCCATGAGTTTGAATGCACAATATGCCTCATTTGTGTGATGGCACAATTTGTCTGTGTCATGTATATTGAGCTGTCAGGGAGCATCTAAATCACTTCCCTTTCTTGTCACTCCATCCTCAGAATGCATGGTACGAGACACAACAGCATCGGGAACATACAATGATATGTAAATCCCGCAATTCATCAAGCGATGTGTAGTACAGGTCTAATTCTTCCAGTTAGAGTTCAATCTGCTGAAAAATAACGTTGATATATGTCAGGCAAAAAGGAGGAACAAAGATGTTCATATCAGCACATTGTTAGCCGGTGGCAGGGAAAGAAACCAGCAAAAACTGGGCGGACAATAGCCGGAGTTTAAACAAGCTGCAGAGACCTGCTAAGACGTAGACAAAGGCCCGAGGCTGAAAAAAACAGTTTAGTGTGGAATTCCCGGCTTCTATTATACTTCTGAAACAATCCTCACTTAGAGGGTGGATTTGCATCCGTAATAGAGTTCAGGCTCTGTTTGTGAAAGGCTTTCGCTAGGCCTGACCCCTTCGTTCAAGATCACATTGATACTCAGTGCCTTGCCTCTACCCAGTCTTGAACCACTGAGCGCAGTATCATGGGAAAATGCACCGACTTAAAAGGGAGCAAAGCAAGACAAGAGGATGGCAGAAAAAAATAAAGGCTTGAGGCAATTTTGGTAGGAACTGACAAAGAATATTACTTTAGCAAATAATGGAACCTACTGCTGGTAATTACGGCTAACAAGCTTCTCCCAACCCAAATGTGACACTTGGACTGGTGTGAAAAAGAGTTATATGGGCCAAGCGTATTTAACTCCTCTAAAAGGCTTGACATGGATAACAAAATGCTTCGCTTGGAAGGTCTAAATTGCTTCACCTCACGGCTGAATTACCAGATTGTCCGTTTTTTTTTTTTTTGGGGGGGGGGGGGGTTGGCTTTTGTAATCATGCTATAATTTTACAATTTTACAAGTTAGATATGTTTACATGGAGGCGAAAAGTGGTTTAATAATATTGAGAAGGAGAATGCACGCCAGGAAGTCCAAACTGTGCGGCTCTTTCTTCATACATGGAGGCTGTCCAAATTCTGTTCTGGACAACCCCTTTTAAATAAGCACAGTGCTGCCTGAACATTACTATTCATTTGGAGAACAATTACTGTAAGTGACTGAACTCCTGTTAGGCCTCATGCCTATATGGCAATCTATTAGTTAGTGTAAACTTACAGTAGATTCCTCAAACAGCCTGCACCAGAAGGATTAGAAGTCTGAGGGGGTATTTTCAAAACCGGCGTATGAGTTCGCTGGTTTTAAATCCGCCCTGTTTTTCCTGTATAAATTCAATAAAAGGCGCATGCCGCTTAGTAAACCAGCCGGCCCTGTGCAGCAAATCTATAGCTGCTTCAAGCAGGTGTGGATTTGTATCATCATTTACGCCGGAGAGCAGGTGTAAATCATGATAAATCAGGCATGGTATGAGGCCACGCTTCCTCCCCATCTTGCTGGATCTCCCCCGCCGGCCCATTAGGTGAGTGGGGGGGGGGGGGAGGGTATACGGCTGACACACGCCAGAGAAAAGAGGCAAATCTGTGCCTTCTACTGGCAAGGGTCGCAGGGATAATCAGCATGCGCCCGCATCAGAACCTCCCACAGCACACAGTGAAGCAAGAGGCCGGGGCCGCTTGCTTCACTGTGCGAACTGACAGGTCTTTCTGCGGCCGGAATTCACTGAATTCCGGCCGCAGAAAACTGACATGTCAATTTTTTCCACCGCCGCATGGGATCCCGGCCGGAGCACATACGATGCGTGTACGCTCCAGCCGGGATCCCATTGAAAATAAGGCTATGTTCCATCCCTCAAAACTACGGCCATAGTTCTGCGGCGAGAACTACGGCCGTAGTTTTACGTAGTTTGAACATAGCCTAAACGTTACAAATACAATTACAGCCCACCCCTAGTAAAACAGTTCTATTTTTTCCCATGTTATGTGTGGATTTACCTATATACTTTGCTGTAGCTCTGTGACCATCCCCCCTGCTTCTTACCAGGGAAGTTATTGACTTTTCTCCTGAATTTATGGGATCTTGGAACGCAATCCTTTTTACCATACATTTTACGTACTGTGGAGTGCATAAGCCAGTGTTCATTCTTATGATACTTCTGCCTCTTTTGCATTGTCGGTAGCACAATAAGGCTATGCTCATACTTTGTAATCACGACAGCCGTTGTTTGACATGGCCGCGTCAAACAGATACAGTGCAGTTTCGACCCGATGAACATAATTTTCTTTAATTTGAACTGCAAGCACCATTGACCTCAATACAATGCAGGGCCATGTTCACACAACGTAAGTCCCGTACTAATCACGGCCGTTGTTGCAACGGCCGTGATTTGCAAGGAACTTACGTTGTGCTGCAGGCTGAGGGAATCCCGTCCGGAGTGTATACACATGGTATACACTCCAGCTGGGATCCCTAGCGGCAAAGGAAAAAACTGACTGAGTTTTCTGTGGCTGCTATTCATTGAATAGTGGCCGCAGAAAACCCTGTCAGTGCACACTATGCAGCGTGTGGCTCTGCACGGATGCGCGCGCATCAGAACTCTACGTCGCTAAAGATCATCCGGCCGATACTGCAGTATCGGCTGGGATGATCTTTTCTCAGATGGGCCGGGTCACGGAACAGCTGGTCTCATACTAAGTGTGAACATAGCCTAGGGCTGTGAACACGGCTTTACATTGTGAGAACAGAAATGCCGGCCAGAAATGATTGACAAATCAATTATTTCCATGGCCGCAGGGGAAAAGCGGCCATTTTACGCAATACATTGTATGCACAGCGGCCGCTGTTCCCTATAGGATTCCTCACAGTGTATTCTTTTTTTTTTTTTTTTTACAAGAGCGGCCATTGTTTGAATCGTTAACAACGGCAGATCTTGTATTAAAAAAAACAGTGTGTGAACATAGCCACTGACAACATGTAAGGCTCCTCATCTGCTCTTACCTGAATAACAGAAGACATGTTCTAGACAGAAACATGCAATTTAAAAAAAAAAATCAAACTACATATTCCACAATATTGAGTCCCCACAATAAAGCAGAATTGTAAATAGTCTTTATCCGTTCAGGACACTTTTTCAATTTGTTCTCTATTGAACTTCCCTATTGAAGACATCATAGCTTGTTGTCACCACCACTGACCCCAGCACACTGGGCACCTCTCCATAAAGCACCCCTTTGCCTCAACAGAAAGCTGGAAGAATTTTAAGTGAAAACCTATAGTAAAAACATCCTCATAGGGTAAACTGACATTGTAGAGTATTTTCGATGCTTTGTATGCTTGAGTGGAGAGTCATAAACAAGTAGTGACTCTTGATCTAGCCAGCTTGGCCCATTAATGCAATAGCAGCTGCAGGGGAAATATCCTGCTGGCTACGTCTTCACCCTGCAAAACCAGCTGCTTGACAGATGTCTTGGGAGGCGTCTACAATAAACTTCTTTACATATACTCCTGACGTAACTAATAAATGGTGGTGGTGATAATGATGATGGGCCCGTTCTAGGGGCACTAATACAGTATTAACTTTTCAAAATTTCGTACTCTATTACTCACATTATGGTGCAGAATGACACTACCTCTATTAGAAACCACTATAAAAAAGAGCCAAAAATGTTCAGACGCAACCATTCCGCCAAACCCAGATATTTTATGTGATGAAAACAACATTGTTCTTCTTTTAGTAAAAGCTAGCTAACACCTGAAATGAGTTAAACAACTCGAAACTTTATAACTTAATCCACACCGCCTGCTTTAATGATAGCCGGAGTGCCAGGATAGAGGTTGGCGTAGAAAGCTTTGAGAAATAGCCAGGTGTTGGCAGAACTTACATGGTCTGTAGCTTGAGATGTTTGTTACATACAGGACCAGTAAAAGAAAAGAACCTACCCCATTGTAAAATTTTAAGGGACACTTATTTGCACCACTTTGCCTCCTGTGGCCTTCTAATCCCCTGATGGAAAGATCTTGCCCACATTTTTTTCCCCTTTTTTCGTCTTTGTAGTACCTAATAGAAACCGTCAGGAGGCAGTTGTGACAAGAATTCCTTGAGTAGTTGAGTCCAGCTGTGGTAGGAGTAATATCCTCTGAGCAGACTACAGCCTGGGAGGAGATTTACTGTAGCCAGCGCAACAACTAGGATATACATTACCAGGTCCCCGCTCCTGCTTGCTTCGGCGGCTCCCAGCACGTTCCGCCCGTGAAGACACCGGCTCCCGGTGTCTTCACGGCCCGCCCGGCCAATCAGTGCGCTGCCCCGGCGCAGCGCACTGATTGGCCGGGCGGGCCGTGAAGACACCGGGAGCCCCGAAGCAAGCAGGAACGGGGACCCGGTAATGTATAATGTCCGGCGGCCGGGGGGTTAATGGGGCGGGCTGCAGACAAAATCGCAGCAGGGATGTACATCCCTGCTGCGAGTTTCTCTGCTATTGAAAGTATAGGGCAAAAACGCAGCAAGGAGACTCGCCGCAGATCCGGCAAGTGGGTTTGTAACCTAAAGGACTTCCATTCCACTGGTTTGTGGTTCGCTAACTATCCAATTAAGAAAGGACGACTTCACTTATACCGCCATACCTCCAAATTAACATCAGTGACCCATCTCTGGCAGTCGGCCATATTGAGAGACATTGAAAAACAAATAAAATGTTCAAGTTATATACTTCTTATACAGGTAAAAGTCCCTGTTGGACATCACTGCCTCGACTCCCTGTTCTCTTATTTTCTCTGCACCACATCACCATCAAGGGCTTCTCCATTAACACTTCAGGCAGCAGTAATAGAGAAGCCCCAGGGGGAACTACAAATATCACCAAACACCTAGGTGTGGTTCCTCTCTTTAACCCCTTCACAACCAAGGACGTAACTGTACGTCATCCTCTCCAGCAGCCACAGCCCGTGCAGCTCTGGAAGTTGGGTCGTGACATCACCATGTTATCCAGGAAGTGACATCACCATGTTATCCAGGAAGTGACATCACCATGTTATCCAGGAAGTGACATCACCATGTTATCCAGGAAGTGACATCACCATGTTATCCAGGAAGTAAAGCCTTATTATTTACATTAGTAAATGCAGGGAAAAAAGCACTTTATAGCATTTCCTGTAACAAGTGTATATTGGTGATTTGTAAAACTTTGTGGGAGGGCAATACAATACTTTAATAAAAAATTTCACCAGACTTCTCCTAAACCAAATAAACTAGTAGCTCTTTATTGCAGTACCTTGGCAAGGAAAATTCTTTACAAGCTTTGGGAGGTATAGTCTCTTGTACAAAGCAGTATGATAGTACATGTGAAACAATACCTATTTCCATCTGTAGTGCAGTATGGTGTGTATGGGGATAGCAGGAAAATTATCCTTATGCTGATGTAAGGAAAACAATCCTGAAATACTCCACTAAAAGGATCTTCACTGATTGGCTCCCAGTGGGGTGAAACACTTAGAAACAAAGTACTGACAATACCTGAGCTGTAGCATCCAACAGGATGTGGTAGCCACAAATCACCAAACTGTGAATAGGGCTTGTGCACTTTCCAGGAAAGCAAAGAGGTACGTGTACACTTTACTATCTATGCCTGTATATGTCAATATTCTCTTGAAAATAATTGATACCCCATTAAATATCACTGAGGAGAATCACTGTAATGATTAGCTTCCTCGCTGGAGTCCAGTAGTTACCGCCATAGAGTCATGAGCAAAGGGCTGAGGCCTAGCAGAGCAAGAGAAGAAGCAGGTCACTCCTCTCTCTACCATACAGTAGATTGCATATGGCCAACTAGTTTAAACCAGATCTCAGCCCTATATGCCACGAGAAAGGCTGAGCTAGGAAGGGTCCACCCACACACTTTATTACTAAATGAGATGATATGAGCAAATAGTGAAATATTCGACTTTCGAGAATTCAAATCGAGTAGTCACAGAGATTCGACTATTCGAACGAGTATTTGATCCTATTATAGTCTATTGGAAAAAATTTGCGGCCCTTGGAAATCCAAATTCGACCACTTGGAGGTCACCAAGCCCGCCATGAAACCTCCCTAAATGATGTAAACACCTCCGGAATGACACTGGGACATTAGGGGGGCTTGGTGACTTTTTCTGGGCTACTGGAACAGCATATATCGGGTGCCCTTAGTGGGCTACTGGAGTAATATGTATTACGTGCCTTTTACTGTGCTACTGGAACAGTATGTATTAAGTGCCTTTTACTCGGCTACTGAAACAGTATATATCAGGTGCCCTTAGTGGGCTACTGGAACAATATGTATAACATGCCTTTTACTGAGCTACTGGAACAGTATATATCAGGTGCCCTTAGCGGGCTACTGGAACAGTATATATCAGGTGCCCTTAGTGGGCTACTGGAACAGTATATATCAGGTGCCCTTAGTGGGCTACTGGAACAGTATATATAACATGCCTTTTACTGGGCTACTGGAACAGTATATATCACGTGCCCTTACTGGGCTACTGGAACAGTATATATCATGTGCCTTTTACTAGGCTACTGTAACAGTATATATCAGGTGCCCTTAGTGGGCTACTGGAACAGTATATATAACATGCCTTTTACTGGGCTACTGGAACAGTATATATCACGTGCCTTTTACTGGGCTACTGGAACAATATGTATAACGTGCCCTTAGTGGGCTAAACCAGGGATACTATAAGTCACTTGTACACACAGGGTACTGGAATGAATACACCTGCTGCTGTTATCATCTATTTCTTAGCACTGAAAAGTGCTTTGAATGCAGAGATGACTTTTTCGCTTGATCTTAGCCCTGAAAAGGACTTTTGGGTTCTGTAGTAAGCCTGCCTAACCAAAGCGCTACTAAAACCTATCTCTCCCTGCTGCAGGATCTTTCCCTGGCTAGGTTGAAAGCTCATCTGCGGTCGAGAGGCGGAAGCCAAGTATTTAAGATTCGAGGTCATGTGGTTCAGCTATCCAGTGAGGGTAGACGCCGTTTTCGCGCCGCGTGTGTACTCCCAGGGTCCCTCACGGCCTCTCTGCATGGTGATTGGATTAAAAAAAGTGTCAACTGCGATGGTAGGGCTTTCGAATGTTTACCGCAAATTCCCCACACTACTCTATTTAATTCAAAACTTTTGAATACCGCAATATTCAATCGTATTCGCTCATCTCTATTTATTACGTTTTACCCTGTGTATATGTAGCAGTGTTTTTAAATGGACTTGTCTTGCATTCACTTCACATAAGATGGCATCTCACACTCCCCCAGCAAGGGTGATTTAAACTGTAATCTGCTAATGACTGGAACCCAGGATCGGGTACTGTGCAGCCATTACTAGCATTTTGAGTATATAACACACTTACTGATTTTGACTTGCTGCTCTTGTTTCTGACCTGGTCCCTGTTGTTTCTCTTTTCAATCTCTTTGGAATGTTTTTGGTTTTGGCTTTGTATTTAGCTGCAAACATACCTGACAGACTTTAACTTGGACTGATGACTTTGCTTCCCGTGACTGTCCCTGCACCCAGTGAGAGTAGAGAACAGGACCTACTTGGGGGCGACCATTTGGGACAGACCAGATGTAACATGGTCAACCACGTTCAGTCAAGCACAGAAAGCATATCATCTATGAAAACGGACCAAATGTAGTCAAAATTAGATTACGTTCAGTAAATTACAGTCTGTGAGCTTATCTGGTTCATGTCTTTACAGCTTGCCAACATAGAACCCGATGTAGGGCACAAAACATGGTGTGAATGTAGCCTTATCTTTTTTGTGACCCATGATGATAAACCAATAGACCAATGCAAGGAGGGGACATTTATGAAGACTGGCGTACTCGTATGCTAGACCCTGCCCCCAATTGCCCTGCTGAATTCACTGAGAGGTGCATGCCTCTTAGTGAAACCGGCTTGACACAGTGGGCGCAGAAATCTCCTGAGCAGGTGTACATTTCTGTCATGATTTACGCCTGCGAGCAGACATAAATCATGGGAAATTAGGTGCAGTAGGAGGCAATTCTTCCTCCCTGCCTTGCTGCGTCAACCCTCTGACCAGCCATCGAGTGAGTGGGGGATACGTCAGGCGTACACCAGGGAGAAGGGGTAAATTTGCGCTTCTCCCTGGAGCATGCCCTGCCCCCAACCTTCATAAATCTCCCCCAGATGTCTATTTTATTTCCTTTACTGTTTAGTCAATCACACCACCAAGTATTCTGAGATGTCACTGCATAAGGTGTGATCACTAGGTCCATACATGGGCCCATCGTTGACCTACAAAAAAATAAATAAAAAAATCTCACTTGCAGTCTGAGATGTATTTACCAACTGCTGCTACATAGCTATGGTAGCGCATGCAATCCACAGTGCTAAATCCAACCATTCCCAGTTAATAGGCTCGGTTTGACTTTCTTGCTGGTCTGGCATCTATTTTCTCTTTGATGATGATGACGATGATGATTATAGTTTTCGAAACGAAACCACAAGTCTGTCTCAGCAGTACAGATACAAGGTATTTGGCCGTCCCATTGAAAATTTCATTTGAGGTCATTAATAGTGCTGAGTTTATTTTAGGGTTTACAGCTTTACTATTACGCCTCTCATCTACTGCCAACGATGGCTGAGGTAGCACTATTTTTCTTAATTCGTCTGTACATTTTCATACTACACCGGTATAGTTCATATGGAGAACAATAAAAGAGTCTTTTCAATTGCCCTTAATAATTGCACAAACATCCCAGCTCTGGGGCCCGAATCAGTAAATGAAACCGCAAAAAATTCCGATTAAGGCCACTCCTAAAATTAGAACCTGTAAATGTCAAGTCCGTCTGTCTTCTTCTGTAATTGGGGAGATGTCATAGCAGCTATTAAGATTCATGACATAGACTTTTTGGAATCTTGGCCACTGAAGGGGATATGGGTTATAGCTTGTGAATATTAAACAAACAATGCTAACGCTACATCAGCTGAAGCCGTCCACCTACCTAATTTTACTGGAATTCTATAATACGTTTTAATAACCCGGCACATTTTCAGTTTAATGAAACTTTCCAGTCAGTAAAATTACAGAACTTGAAAGCTTAGAATCTGTGAACTTTACCATTGTTTGAGACAAATTAACTTTCCGTCACATTGTGAGACAAAACATACACTGGTGTCAATCCTCGCTTTATTTTTTTGGGCTCTTAGGAATTGAATTATTTACAAATGTTAGAGCTTTGTGAGGTGTTTCGGACTTGGTATGGATTTTCCGTATTTTACAGTCAAGGGACTCCATTATTCTATAGACCCATCTGCACCCAAGGACTCGATTAAAGATTACTCATGTCTTGTCTGAAGCTTTTACTAAATGTAATGGAGATATGTCTCTAATATTCCTAATCTCCTTTACCTCCTATAAAAATAGATTTTATATCAATTAGGTCTTGGTGGACATTTGTCTCGCTAGTTGGAGATGGAGCCTGGGCTCGGATGCCCTATTAAATGCCGCCTTCTCCTTCCTTTGCACCTGTCTTGCAGTTAAGTCTTTTAATTAAATATTCTAGACATTAACTCAGCCCAGTTAAAAGATGATGAATGGCTTTCCATTTATCTTAATGTTATTATCAGAGCTCTTAACCTGACAAGTCCTACATTTACCACAAGACTGTTCTACAAAAGATCGAGAGCAGCGAACATGACATAAAAGACTCGCTTTATGTTGTGTTTATAACTTTTTTTTTCCCATTCATCCTAATCCCTTATTACAGTGTCTGAATATTTATGAAAGGTATTGCAGAATATTCACTGGAAAACGGTTTAACCCTATTTCAAGACTTTTTTTTTACATTTTTGAAAATGTATAAAGATCTATCTATCTATCTCCTATCTATCTATCTCCTATCTATCTATCTCCTATCTATCTATCTATCTATCTATCTATCTATCTATCTATCTATCTATCTATCTATCTCATATCTATCTATCTCCTATCTATCTATCTATCTATCTATCTCCTATCTATCTATCTATCTATCTATCTATCTATCTCCTATCTATCTATCTATCTATCTATCTATCTATCTATCTATCTTTTATGTATTTATCTATCTCCTATCTATCTATCTCCTATCTATCTATCTATCTATCTATCTATCTCCTATCTATCTATCTATCTATCTATCTATCTATCTATCTATCTATCTTTTATGTATTTATCTATCTTCTATCTATCTATCTTCTATCTATCTATCTATCTTCTATCTATCTATCTATCTATCTATCTATCTATCTATCTATCTATCTATCTCATATCTATCTATCTATCTGATTATTATTATTATTACTATTATTATTATTTATTTATAAAGTGCCCTTAATTCCAGAGCGCTATACAATAGATAGGGGTAACAAACAGGAACATTACAAGATCAAAACACATTATATGAAGGCAAATGGTAATGGGAGAGAAACAGGAGGTAAAGTGCAGCCGGTCAAGTGTGATGCAGAATTATAGGTTGTAGCCTACTCTGAAGAGATGGGTTTTTCGGTTACTTTTAAAGGACTTGATGGTGGATTAGAGCCGGATGTGTCGGGGTAGCGAGTTCCAGAATATGGGGGAGGCTCGGGCAAAGTCTTGGAGGTGGTTGTGCGAGGTGCGAACAAGGGGGGAGATATCTATCTATTATCTATCTATCTATCTATCTATCTATCTATCTATCTATCTATTTATTTATCTATCACACAATTTACAGATAAATCCTTTAAATATTATTTACTTATCATGAAGGAAACTATAGTAAGAATGAACCCATGAATGATGCTGCATGTGGCATGTTAGGGTGGTGATTTATGTCCCATACTGTACACAGCAGATCAGTCCCCCCGGATCCTCCCTTGTTGCTCCCTTACAGTATACCTTCTCATGATGGCTCCTTGAAGAGTCAGAATTAGAGCCCAGCAGGCGTTCTCTCTCAGTAATACATACCACAGTCTCCTCACTATACACCCCCCTCCCTCCTGCTGTATGATCACTGTCTCATCACAGACGCTGGGGCAAAAACTCCCTGGGAAAAAAAAAAAAGCTGAAATGCTTCTTTTCTAGACAATACACATCAGATAGGAGCTGCTACTGAGAGGGGCTCTTATGGAAATACTTTAACTTATAACAACAAATGATGTGATGACCTTAAGGACCGGGCCAATTGTCACTTTTGCGTTTTCGTTTTTTCCTCCTTGCCTTCTAAGACACATTATTTTTCCACCTACAGGGCCATGTGAGGACTTGTTTTTTTTCAGGAGCAGGTGTACTTTGTAATGGCAGCTTTCAATCTGCCATAAAATGACAGAACGCCCAAAATATCATTTATGGGGAGAATTTGGGTAAAAAAATTGGGGCTTCCATGTTTACGTAATGCACTTTACGGTAAAACTTTATTCTATATTCTTTATTCTATAGGTCACTCTGCACACAGCGATATGCATGTTTACTAGAGATGAGTGAATACGATTCAATTGAGTAGGTATTCGATCGAATATTGCGGTATTCAAAAGTTTCGAATTAAATAGAGTAGTGAGACGAATACGCGGGAAACATTCGACAGCGCTCCCATCGCAGTTGGCGCTTTTTAAATCCAATGACAAGGCAGGGAGGCCGTGAGCGACCCTGGGAGTACGCACGCAGCGCGAAAACGGCATCTACACTTATTGGATAGCTGAACCACATGACCTCAAATCTTAAATACTTGGCTCCTGCCCCTCGACCACAGATGCGCTTTCAACCTAGTCAGGGAAAGATCCTGCAGCAGGGAGAGATAGGTTTTAGTAGCGCTTTGGTTAGGCAGGCTTACTACAGGACCCAAAAGTCCTTTTCAGGGCGAAGATCAAGCGAAAAAGTCATCTCTGATTCCAAAGCAATTCTCAGTGCTAAGAAATAGATGATATAACAGCAGCATCAGCAGGTGTATTCATTCCAGTACCCTGTGTGTACAAGTGACTTATAGTGTCCCTGTGTAACACCACTAAGGGCACGTTATACATATTGTTCCAGTAGCGAACTAAGGGCACCTGATATATACTTTTCCAGTAGCCCAGTAAAAGGCACGTCATACATACTGTTCCAATAACATTCGTACAGCATTACACGTGATCAGTGTCGGACTGGGCCACCGGAGGACTGGAGGATCCTCCGGTGGGCCCCTCCCCCACTCGCACTGCCTGTCCAGCAGCTGGGGCCCCCAGACAGCCATAGGATGATGCTGCCTGTCCTCAGTGGGCCTCAGCTGCAGCAGGATAAATACATGGTTTTGATGGGTCTGCCCGACTCTGAAGAGACAGCCCCGGCAAATCCATGTCCTGGGTAGTCCCAGGAAGCTCCGCACCCTGCCGCGGGGATCCCCGCACCCTCTGGCGTTCGTACTCACTCAAGCAGAGCGGGGAGAGGAGTCGCTGGGGCACACGAAGAACCTTACAGGTGAGGTAAGTTTATCTGTTTGTTGTTTTAAATACAGATGGAGTGGCTGGAAAATGATGAGGGAGGTACTGGTAAGCTGATGAGGGGCAAAAGGATGAGGGGGTACTACTATGATGATGGAAGGGCAAAAGGATGAGGGGGTACTACTATGATGATGGAGGGGCAGGAGGATTAAGGGGGTAGTAGTATGATGGGGTAGGAGGATGATGGATGGATAGTAATATGATGGAGGAGCAGGAGGATGAGAGGGGTACTACTATGATGATGGAAGGGAAGGAGGATGAGGAGGGTACTACTATGATGATGGAAAGGCAGGAGGATGAGGGGTGTACTACTATGATGATGGAAGGGAAGGAGTATGATGGAGGGGTAGTAATATGGTGGTGGGGCAGGAGGATGAAGGTGGTAGTAGTATGATGGGGTAGGAGGATGATGGATGGGTAGTAATATGATGGAGGGGCAGGAGGATGAAGGTGGTAGTAGTATGATGATAAAGGGTGTAGTATGATGATGGAGGGGCAAAAAGATGAATGGGTAGTAGTATGATCTTGGAGGTGCAGGAGGATGATGAAGGAGGTAGTAGTATGATGATGGAGGAGCAGGAGGATGAGAGGGGTAGTAGTATGATGATGGAGGTGCAGGAGAATGAAGGGGGTAGTAGTATGATGATGGATGATTTGGTCACTAACAGTGTGATGTTATGTTGAGAGGTACAGTATGGTGATAATATATATCTTAGTGCTGTTCTGGGGTCACTTCCACACACTGAGCCCCCACATAACTATGTATTCTGCCTCCAGTATACAATACACCAAGAATCCTCCAGGTACAACAGCTGCAAGCACTACAACTCCCAGCATTAACTGATAGTCTGCATCCCTCAAGATATGCTTGGAGTTGTAGTACATATGAGCTGCCACTGTAGAGACATATAGTGCTGGACCTTGAGGGCTGATGGTTGTAACAGATTACGGCCACCAGAAGCTTCTGCACAACAATCAATTATTAAAGGTTTGTTCTACAACTCCCAACATACCCTTCATTAAAGCTTCATAATTGTAGGGTATTCTGAGAGTTATAGTTCTAATG
The DNA here is from genome assembly GCF_027789765.1 of Dendropsophus ebraccatus. NCBI lineage: Eukaryota > Metazoa > Chordata > Amphibia > Anura > Hylidae > Dendropsophus > Dendropsophus ebraccatus. Next base: position 88,168,089 of record NC_091464.1, on the reverse strand, counting down.
AAAACCTGTCATTCACAAGGGAGTTATCACAGATCCAGATGAATCCAGGATAGGGCCGGGTCAGTATATCGCTTTTTACCGATTCTTCTTTGGTGGGCCCCAAGGATCATTTCCTCTGGTGGGCCCCAGGTATCCCAGTCCGACACTGCGCATGATACGCGCAAATAACATGACGCTCTGCGGACGCACATTGGAATCATGTATGTAACACTGCGCAAGAAATACGAACAAAATGTGTGAACATTGCCATAAATGTTCGTAAAGCGTTCGCAAATATTTTTCCTTCGCAACTGCAGAGAGTGGCATTATACTGCGATTTTGGGGTGTTGGGTGCACCCAAGCAGGCTCCCCCTAATGTCCCAGTGTCATTCTGGAGGTGTTCGCTTCGTTTAGGAAGGTTTCATGGGGGACTTGGTGACCTCCAAGTGGTTGAATTTTGATTTCTAAGTGCCGCAATTTTTTTCCCCATAGACTATAATGGGATCGAATACTCGTTCGAATAGTCGAATATCGGTGCCTATTCGATTCGAATTCTCAAAAGACAAATATTTCACTACTCGATCATCTCTAATGTTTACTAGGTTTTTTAACATTTTACTATTTTTTATTGCATTTTATAAATTTTTTTATACATAAAATGTCATTTAAAATAAGGAATCTCTGCATTTTTTTACCGCTTTTTGTTCATGCCATTCACCGTGCAGGAACAATATTGTTTTATTTTAATAGATCGGACAATTACGCACGCTACAGTATATTATATGTTAATTAACTTTATTATTTTTATGTGTTTAACACTAAAATGGAAAGGGGGTGATTTTCCCTTTTATTGGTGGAGGGGCTTTGGGACATTTGTAAAACTTTTATTGATTTTTTTTTTTTTTTACACTTTAAGTCCCCTTAGGGGACTTTTATATCAATACATTTGATTACATACACTGATCACTGCTATGCCATATGTTTTTGTGTGTTTGCAATTTCAGCCATAGCAACGTGCTCCTGCCTAGTGTGAATGGTGTTCTAGGAGAGCTGACCAAATTTGTATTTTTTCTGTGTTCCAGATGGGGGGAGTGGCTGCCTCTACTTGATCGTGCACTCCACCCATATCTCCCAGGTGGTGTAATTACTAGAGATGAGCGAACCTGCTGGATTTCTGGTTCGTACGAACCAGAAATCTCGGCATTTGACTCCCACTGTCTGTTCCCTATATGCAGCAGGTGGATACAGTGTAAGGAACGCCTAGAAAACTGGGATACAGTCGTACGGACCAGAAATCCAGCAGGTTCGCTCATCTCTAGTAATTACTTTTGCCGGTATAAGATGGATGTTGCATGCCCAGAGCATAGGTGTTTTACATGCAATGGAGAGGCCATGGTACGGTGTAGGGTCCGCCCCGAGCATGAGGACACCGTATCGTGGTGGGGTAGTTTACACCATTTGCAAATGGTAACCAAGAGCCTCATTATTTTAATGGAAGTTTTTTTTTGGCAGTTGGGGGGGGGGCTGCTTTTAACTATTTTCATGTCTGTAGTGGGTCTGTATCTTGCTGTTGCGGTGAGCTGTTGAATTTTTCTGTGTCTGTGTGTTTGCAATTTCAGCCATAGTACCGTGCTCCTACCTAGTGTGAATGGTGTTTTAGGAGAGCTGACCAAATTTGACTTTTTTTTTTCCGAAGCAAAACGTGGGGGATTAGGTGAGGAATTGAAAGAATCCTATAGAAGTCAATGGGGGCTTAAATTCTACCAGAATACAAAATATAGGTTCAGATGTGATACATCTTGATCTGGCCATAGAAACAGCCAAAAATCCCCAGATGACTGGCCAGCAGAGGTGTCCCCCCTCTTCCCATATGCATTCTCGGCTAAGCCAAACATGCCTGTGTATGTGGGGATCAGAGTAAACAGCGGCCAGCAAGTGTGTGGCCATTGTTAGTGGTGCACATTTTATGTCTTGCTATGATGTGACTGAGCACTAAGGGTGGCATTTATTAAGTCCGGCGGTTTTTACGCCGGACTTATAAATGCCCCCGCAGCTCCGGCGCTACGGAGATTTATGTAGAGGCGGACTGCCTCTACATAAATCCCGTGCGTGCCGGTGCGCACCGCTGAAAACCTACGCCAGCTGAGGACTGGAGTAGGTTTTCGGCGTATATTTGGGCAGAACGGATGGTAAATCGCGCGGACTCTGAGTCCGCGCCCTCCGTTCCGCCCACTACACGCCCCCTTTCCGCCCCCCTGGCGTACTCGGCGGAAAGTGCCGATTTGCGAATATTTTATTCGCAAATCGGCCATTTGCATATAAAAAAATACGCAAATCGGCACTTTCCGCCGAAAATCATCCGTTCGCCGGATGATAAATGTGGCCCTAAGAGATTATAACAGAAGATATAATAGAAAGTAACAGAGGACTATATATATATATATATATATATATATATATATATATATATATATATATATACACATATATATATATGTATATACAAAAGTAGGTTAACAGTATGTGTAATAGGGTAATGAAGGGTTTCTGTATTATTGTTCAGACTAAAATTATACTGTCAATGTTATGCTTGTGTTAGTAAATATAATTGCGTGTATAAATCTAAAATAAATATTATATATATATATATATATATTTTATTATTATTATTATTATTATTATTATTATTATTTTTTTTTTTTTTTTTTTTTTCCTATAAACCTAGGTTCACACTGCTCCTTTCAATTATCAAGAGGATGTATGAGATTTAAGAAGAATCTGCAATATTACAAGGAAAGGAAAATAGTGATTGACGGACTTGCATAACAATGTACCCAGTGGTTTGTTCCCTTGCAGTATTGGGATGCAATAGTCCGATGAGCTCACAGACAGCTAAGCACACAGATTTGCGCTAAATAATATGCATTTTGTTCCATGTATCGGTATGGTGGCATTTTCTCCCATGTGAGAAATAAGAAACTAGTCAATTTCTACAAGAATTCAGTCCGGTGTTCGTAATATATTTGCCCTAATGAACGTGTGACAGGCTCCCAGGCTACATGCATTCCTCCAATGTATGAAGAATATCCTCAGTCCAGTCAGTAGAGTTGTGGGAAATGTCATTTTTCCATCTGAGTAATGGTAATTATCCCACAATGCACCAGTAGGAATAATGAATGTTAGAAGAGCAAGGGACATCAAACAACCATTGGGATGGCTGGAAGATTAGTGTTAGACCCCAAAAGTTTCCCAAACGCAGAAAAAAACAAAGGCCATTGCATCTAGAAGTAGTTTATAGATTACGCAAGGAAATACCTTTGAGAAGTAGGTAAATAGATAGATAGATAGATAGATAGATAGATAGATAGATAGATAGATAGGAGATAGATAGATAGATAGATAGATAGATAGATAGATAGGAGATAGATAGATAGATAGATAGATAGATAGATAGATAGATAGGAGATAGATAGATAGATAGATAGGAGATAGATAATAGATAGATAATAGATAGATAGGAGATAGATAGATAGATAGATAGGAGATAGATAGATAGATAGATAGATAGATTGATAGATAATAGATAGATAGATAGATAGATAGATAGATAGATAGATAGGAGATAGATAGATAGATAGATAGGAGATAGATAGATAGATAATAGATAGATAATAGATAGATAGATAGATAGATAGGAGATAGATAGATAGATAGATAGATAGATAGATAGATAGATAGATAGGAGATAGATAGATAGATAGATTGATAGATAATAGATAGATAGATAGATAGATAGGAGATAGATAGATAGAAGATAGATAGATAGGAGATAGATAGGAGATAGATAGATAGATGATAGATAGATAGATAGATAGATAGATAGATAGATAGATAGATAGGAGATAGATAGATAGATAGATAGATAGATAGATAGGAGATAGATAGATAGGAGACAGATAGGTAGATAGATAGGAGATAGATAGAAAGATAGATATATAGATAGATAGATAGGAGATAGATAGATAGATAGATAGATAGATAGATAGATAGATAGATAGGAGATAGATAGATAGGAGATAGATAGATAGACAGACAGACAGATAGATAGATAGATAGATAAATAGGAGATAGATAGATGATAGGAGATAGATAGATAGGAGATAGATAGATAGATAGATAGATAGATAGATAGATAGATAGGAGATAGACAGATAGATAGGACATAGATAATAGATAGATAGATAGATAGATAGATAGATAGATAGATAGATAGATAGATAATAGAATATACATATGAGATACTTAGACATTAATGTTCATCTTGTGTGAACTTTTTTTTTTTACCAGTCCAGTCAGTAGCGTTGTGGGAAATGTCATTTTTCCATCTGAGTAATGGTAATTATCCCACAATGCACCAGTAGGAATAATGAATGTTAGAGGAGCAAGGGACATCAAACAACCATTGGGATGGCTGGAAGATTAGTGTTAGACCCCAAAAGTTTCCCAAACGCAGAAAAAAACAAAGGCCATTGCATCTAGAAGTAGTTTATAGATTACGCAAGGAAATACCTTTGAGAAGTAGGTAAATAGATAGATAGATAGATAGATAGATAGATAGATAGGAGATAGATAGATAGATAGATAGATAGATAGGAGATAGATAGATAGAAGATAGATAGGAGATAGATAGATAGATAGATAGATAGATAGATAGATAGATAGATAGATAGGAGATAGATAGATAGATAGATAGATAGATAGGAGATAGATAGATAGATAGATAATAGATAGATAATAGATAGATAGATAGATAGGAGATAGATAGATAGATAGATAGATAGGAGATAGATAGATAGATAGATTGATAGATAATAGATAGATAGATAGATAGATAGATAGATAGATAGATAGATAGATAGGAGATAGATAGATAGAAGATAGATAGATAGGAGATAGATAGGAGATAGATAGATAGATGATAGATAGATAGATAGATAGATAGATAGATAGATAGATAGATAGGAGATAGATAGATAGATAGATAGGAGATAGATAGATAGGAGACAGATAGGTAGATAGATAGGAGATAGATAGATAGAAAGATAGATATATAGATAGATAGATAGGAGATAGATAGATAGGAGATAGATAGATAGGAGATAGATAGATAGATAGATAGATAGATAGATAGATAGATAGGAGATAGATAAATAGGAGATAGATAGATAGATAGGAGATAGATAGATAGATAGATAGGAGATAGATAGATAGATAGATAGATAGATAGATAGATAGATAGGAGATAGATAAATAGGAGATAGATAGATAGATAGGAGATAGATAGATAGATAGATAGGAGATAGACAGATAGATAGGACATAGATAATAGATAGATAGATAGATAGATAGATAGATAGATAGATAGATAGATAATAGAATATACATATGAGATACTTAGACATTAATGTTCATCTTGTGTGAACTTTTTTTTTTTACTATCAGGTTGACAATAACAGAAGTGTCAGCCAATTGCAAGACTTTCTAAATTAGACTTTACGACATGTCGACTAGACTAGTTTGGTAGGGGTCCAGCAGCTGGGACCCCCAATAATTGCAGGAATGAGTCGGTCTCAGCCAGTGACTACCAGTGTAGTCTATTCATACTGCTCAGTCACTCTCTATTGGAATAAATGAAAGTACAAAACCTCCCAGTGAAAGCTTCCAGCTGCCGGACCCCTACTGATGTGACTTCTGTAACAAGTGTTATTGACGTGTCATAAAACACGATTTACAGACAAATCCTTTAAACATTATTTTCTATATCATGAAGGAAACTATAGTAAGAATGAACCCATGAATGATGCTGCATGTGGCATGTTAGGGTGGTGATTTATGTCCCATACTGTACACAGCAGATCAGTCCCCCCGGATCCTCCCTTGTTGCTCCCTTACAGTATACCTTCTCATGATGGCTCCTTGAAGAGTCAGAATTAGAGCCCAGCAGGCGTTCTCTCTCAGTAATACATACCACCGTCTCCTCACTATACACCCCCCTCCCTCCTGCTGTATGATCACTGTCTCATCACAGATGCTGGGGCAAAAACTCCCTGGGAAAAAAAAAAGCGGAAATGCTTCTTTTCTAGACAATACACATCAGATAGGAGCTGCTACTGAGAGGGGCTCTTATGGAAATACTTTAACTTATAACAACAAATGATGTGATAACCAACTATGACAATAGAAGAAATAAAATATTCCCAGCTGCCACTTCCTGCCCAGGCTAAAAGGTTATTGTTAAGTAAAATTCATACATGTATAAGATCCTATCTATCTATCTATCTATCTATCTATCTATCTATCTCCTATTTATCTATCTCACTATCTATCTATCTATCTATCTATCTCCTATCTATCTATCTCCTATCTATCTATCTATCTATCTATCTATCTATCTATATCTATCTATCTATCTATCTATCTATCTATCTATCTATCTCCTATCTATCTATCTATCTATCTATCTATCTATCTATCTATCTATCTCCTATTTATCTATCTATCTATCTATCTATCTATCTATCTATCTCCTATCTATCTCCTATCTATCTATCTATCTATCTATCTATCTATCTATCTATCTATCTACAAAAAGGATCGCCCACAGCACTCCAGATAAGTTGAAAATTCAAAAAAAGTGTTTTATTCCATGATGGTGCAGCACAGCAAACAAGTCAAAAGTGCGACGTTTCGACGACCTACCGTCGTCTTTTTCAAGCATGACTAACAGAAAACAACAGACCTCTTTATACATGTGTGGTAATTAGTGCAGGGACGTGATTGGTGCACAGGTGTTGGATTAATCAGAGTTTGACAGGCAAACACAATGTGAATACATTCTGAGTGTATAATAAAAAAAGTGAAAAATTAGTGTGTAATAAAAGATTAAGCTTAAGCCGGACGGCGGATTACATAATAATAAAGTTATGAACATAGATGAAAAAACATTTTTCTTTATATCATCACACTGTGATCCGGCTCACCACTCTGGCTGTTTGGGATTCAGGAACCTCAGGCAAACATACGCAGGTGCACTAAAGTGGAATGCTTTATCTATCTATCTATCTATCTCCTATTTATCTATCTATCTATCTATCTATCTATCTATCTATCTATCTATCTCCTATCTATCTATCTCCTATCTATCTATCTATCTATCTATCTATCTATCTATCTATCTATCTATCTATCTTTCTATACATCTATCTATCTATCTATCTATCTATCTATCTATCTATCTATCTATCTCCTATCTATCTATCTATCTATCTATCTATCTATCTATCTCTCTATCTCTCTATCTATCTAGAAGTAGGAGAAAGCCGCACTTCCAAATCCAGGTGGCGGGTGCTGTACGGAGTAAGTCCCTTGGCTCGGGATCCCAACAAATACAAAGGAAAATTCCGCAGCACACCAGCTTCAGGTGAAAAAGAGTGGTATTTATTGCATGTAGCAAGAAACAAAAAGGATGCAACGTTTCTGTCTTCTCCAAGACCATTATCAAGATGCTTGATAACGGTCTTGGAGAAGACAGAAACGTTGCATCCCTTTTGTTTTTTGCTACATGCAATAAATACCACTCTTTTTCACCTGAAGCTGGTGTGCTGCGGAATTTTCCTTTGTATCTATCTATATATCTATCTACTCAGTCATTACTGTCTGACAGAAATCTATTTCTTACATTTTAGACCTTTGTACTTTATGTAGGGAGAAATAATTCCTCCGAAGATAAAACAAGAGAACTTTATTTCGCAGCCTGTGGAACGTCTACAAAGTTATAATTCTGCAAACACGTCCTCCTTTCTGCTTTGGGTGAATGTAATAGATAGTAAACACCCAACCTGATTCCTGGAAAACAATTGACTGCCAGAACACGCACTGCGCAATCCACAGGAAACAGGTTTATTATTTCTGAAAGATTTTTTATTTTTTTTGTTTGTCCTTTATTTCTTTTATTGTTTTGTCTGTTTTATTACTGAAGTTTATAGTGTTCTGCCTTCTGTTTCTCAGAACCATGGCTAGTAAAATTATAGCACTATTTATGCAAAAAAAACCTCTCCTTTGGGCCTATTTCGCCATTTTTTTTTTCTTAATGTAAATAAAAGAATAAACAGCTTCATAAAGCGCATTATATCCATAATCTGGAGGATAAAGCTTGTTTTATTTTATGCATTCTACAATAAATCTTTAATATAAGCACTTATGAGCACATGATATGAAGGTAATACAGTAAATAGAGACAAGGGAGCTTAGCTTGTCGGCATGATTGTTGTAGGTTGTAGGTTGCAGGTTTTGTGTTGGGAGATATTCACTGCCATACAAATCTGCATTGAATCTAAAGATTTCTTGAGACATTTCTGGAGGTTTTCTTTTAATGATTAACAATATTAAAAAGGATTAAAGGGTAACTCTGGGTAAGAAAGATTTAACCCTGTTGAATACCTACCTGTAATCTAAGCTTGTTTGTAATAGGTTTCTATTACATGAATTGAACTGTTTGCCTGCAGCATATCCTGACTTATACCCTGAAGCTGCTGAAAATCCTCACTTTCTGGTCCATATGGTCTCCACTCCTCTGCCCTCCCCCTCCCTTCTGAGACAGAGGTCACATGATCTGTCTCTTCTGTTGCCAGGCAAACTGTAATGCCTCATCTGTAACCCCACTCACCACTGTCATCATACAGTGATCACCGGGCCGAGGCCCAAGAAAACAGCCTCTCCTGAGTAGTATACGGGAAAAGATACACTGTTGTAACATCTCCCTCCCTCTCTTTCTCTAATCTATCTATGTAGATGAATAGATAAGGTAGATAGAAAAATAGATAGATACTGTTTTTACTGCAAAGCAGAAGCAGATCGGGCAAGGGGTGGGCAGATACTATAAGGGGTAGGTAGGTAGCCAAGAGTTGGTTCTGCGGTGCAATGCATGCTGGGAGATGTAGTTTCCTAGCCAGATGCCATGATGTAAACCTGGAAAAAATTTCAATCTATGTAAAAGTTTAAATCTGGGGCTAGGAGCAGCGTAGACAAGTGGAAAAGGTGTCAAACAATCAATGGTGGGTTGGTGAGTGCATTTATATGCTTTTTGTGCATTTTATTTTTTAAGGGATTACTGGAATTCTCCTTTAACAATAAATTTATAGTATTTGGTGGCTAGACCATGCCTTTTTCTCTCCTTTTAAAAAATTTTTTTTTTTTTAATTGTGTTATGTTCCTTACTGCTGGTTTGATGCGTCCTTATTATGTAAACTTACTTAACCCTTTGAGGACCAGGCCCAAAATGACCCAGTGGACCCCGCAAATTTTGATCTTAGTGTTTTCGTTTTTCCCTCCTCCCCTTCTAAGAGCTCTAGCATATTCAGTTTTCTATCTACAGGCCATGTAAGTGCTTGTTTGTTACAGGAATAGTTGTACTGTGTAATGGCGTCATTCATTTTACCATAACATGTATGACGGAATCCCAAATATATTATTTATGAAGATATAAATAGGTGAAATCGTAAAAAAGAATGCAATATGGTAACGTTTGGGGGGTTCCTGTGTCTATGTAATGCACTATATGGTAACAGCGACATGATACAATTATTCTATAGATCAGTCTGAACACAACCATATGCAGGTTACACAGATTCTCTAATGTTATATATATATTTTTTTATGAAATCCTTTTTTTTTTGGCAATTAAATATTAATAAAATGGGCCTATTGTGAAACTTATAACGGTTTTATTTTTTCACCTATGGGGCTGTATGGGGTGTAATTTTTTCCGCCATGATCTCTAGTTTTTATTAATACCATATTTGTGAAGATCGGACGTTTTGATCACTTTTTATTGATTTTTTTAAATATATAATGTAACATAAAATCGGTAATCTGCGCACTTTTTCCCCTCTTTTCGTGTACGCCGTTCGCCGTTCGCTATGACGCTTGTTATATTTTAATAGATCGGACAATTATGCACGCTACGGTATATTATATGTTTATCCATTTATTTATTTTTATATGTTTAATTTATATTATGGGAAAGGGGGGTGATTTCAACTTTTATTGGGGGAGGGGTTTTGGGGTAGTGTAATAGTGTTTTGAACTTTTTTTTTTTTACACATTTGAAGTCCCTTTGGGGGACTTTTACATACACTACTTGGATTTTTACACTGACCATTGCTATGCCATAGGCATAGCATTGATCAGTGTTATCGGCGATCTGCTCATTGAGCCTGCCTGTGCAGGCTTAGTGCAGCAGATCGCCGATCGGACCGCACGGAGGCAGGTGAGAGACCTCCGGCGGTCCGTTTCAACGATCGGGACCCCCGCAGTCACACCTCTTTAAGTATATAGAAAAACACAATATTAGAAAATTTCAATCTTAACATATCACATCTTAAAAGGGTTACCCATGATTTTTAATAAACTGCATGTCTTTATGCAGCCCAGCTCAGCCCTGTTTATTTAAATGGATTGAGCGCCACTAAGTGTTAGGCTATGTTCACACAACGTTTTTTCAGCTCCGTTTAAAATGACGTCCATTATTTTGAGTCTAAAATAACGGACGTTTTTAGCAGCCTGCCTCCCCTTAGTGCAATGACTGGTGTTTGTACATTATTTTAGTTTGGGATTACTGATTGCCCTTTGGGTGTGTCTTATTTTAAAAGTCCATTGAATTTAATAGTAAAAACGGAGAAAGAACAGTTACAAAAGAAGAACTGTGTGTGAACAACTAATAAAAAACGTCCGCTGTTTGCAAAAGACGTCCGAAAATAATGTTCGAGTTCATTATTTTGACGTCCGCGGCAAAAATGTCAGTTTTTCAATGCATAGTGTACATTGGACGTCCGTCTTCCCATTGACTCCAATGCATTGCCATTGCAGTCAATTAAATTGCGGCAAAAATGGACATTATTTTAAATAAGAAAATGGGCCGCCTTGTCTCTATTTTTGACGTTGTGTGAACATAGCCTTAAAGTGTCACTGTCGTGTTTTTTTTTTTTTTTGCAGAAATCAATTGTCCAGGCGATTTTAAGAAATGTTGTAATTGGGTTTATTAGGCAAATATGCCATTATCTGCATTTAAAAAGCCTTTTCCCAGGTCCCCCCCTCCCTCCTTTCATAGAAACATAGAAGATTGTCGGCAGAAAAAGACCACTGGGTCCATCTAGTCTGCCCTTTTAGTATTTTCTTTCTTATTATCTTAGGATAGATATATGTTTATCCCAGGCGTGTTTAAATTCTGTTATTGTAGATTTACCAACCACCTCTGCTGGAAGTTTGTTCCAGGTATCTACTACTCTTTCAGTAAAATAATATTTTCTCATCCACTGCTCATTATCTGGAAATCTCAACTCTTTTACATTAGTCAGGCCTTGTGTAACCTACGGGGGAATGGGGGAGATAAGTCACCAGCAGAGAACAAAGGATTACACAGTGGGAATTGTATGAAAGCAAATATTGACATGGATAACATGGTGATGTCACGACCCGACTCCCAGAGCTGTGCGGGCTGTGGCTGTTAGAGAGGATGATGGCAGGGGGACATTGAGGGACACAGGGCACTGGAGGGACACTGAGCATCCCCCTGCCATCATCCTCTCCAGCAGCCACAGCCCGCACAGCTCTGGGAGTTGGGTCGTGACATCACCATGTTATCCAGGAAGTGACATCACCATGTTATCCAGGAAGTGACATCACCATGTTATCCAGGAAATGACATCACCATTTTATCCAGGAAGTGACATCACTATGTTATCCAGGAAGTGAAGCCCTGATGCAGTAGTAAGTGCAGGGAAAAAAACCTCTTTATAAGCATTTCCCGTAATAAGTGTATATCATTGATTTGTGTAACTTTTGGGGGAGCGATACAATACTTTAATAAAATTTTTCGCAGGACTTCTCATTTAAGCACATTCTCCGTTAACATTGCTTTCCCTCCCATACCCAATATATACTGTATTTTGGCATAATCACGGTAGGTGAATGTGACTGCATTGTCTTTCCAGAAGCGACTCAGTATTATACATTCCAGAGCGATTATTACGACTTTACAAAATTTGTTCTGACTTAAAAAATTAAAGGAATATAAATTCATCTGGCATTGATTTTCTTCGAGGCTTGAGGAATTCAACAGGTGTAGACTGAGGAAAAATACACTGCAATGTATATTACATATGCTCCATATTTCATATTGACACATATATTAATAATCCATCTCAGTGGTCAAAGCAAAAAAGATCTGTGTCTAATCCTATCAGAAAATTTCATCCTAAAGGCATTTCGAGAAAAAAAACTATGGTCTTTTATGTTGAGTTTATACAACTGTATTGTGTGTTCATATGAGTCCATATAATCTGTACAAAAGACCAAAGGCGGTAGGAAAACCGATGATGTTTATTTGTTTATTGTATTTGTACAAATAAGGAATATTTGTATTTAACCCCTTAAGGACAGAGCCAATTTCGATTTTTGCGTTTTAGTTTTTTCCTCCTTGTGCTTAAAAGGCCATAGAACTTGCATTTTTCCACCTAGATACCCACATGAGCCCTTATTTTTTGCGTCACTTATTGTACTTTGCAATTACAGGCTGAATTTTTGCATAAAGTACACTGCAAAACCAGAAAAAAATTCAAAGTGTGGTGAAATTGAAAAAAAAAAAAAAGCATTTTGTTTATTTGGGGGAAATGTGTTTTGACTTGTTATATATGTTCTTCAAGTCGTTACGATTAAAACGATATGTAACATGTATAACTTATATTGTATCTGATGGCCTGTAAAAAATGTAAACCATTGTCAACAAATATACGTCACTTAATACCGCTCCATTCCCAGGCTTATAGCGCTTTTATCCTTTGGTCTATGGGGCTGTGTGAGGTGTCATTTTTTGCGCCATGATGTGTTCTTTCTATCGGTACCTTGATTGCGCATATATGACTTTTTGATCGCTTTTTATTACAATTTTTCTGGATTTGATGCGACCAAAAATGCGCAATTTTGCACTTTGGGATTTTTTTGCGCTGAAGCCGTTTACCGTGCGAGATCAGGAATGTGATTAATTAATAGTTCGGGCGATTATGCATGGGGTGATACCAAACATGTTTATTTATTTATTTACTTTTATTTATAACCTGGGAAAAGGGGGGTGATTCAGACTTTTATTAGGGGAGGGGGCTTTTTACTATTAACAACACTTTTTTTTTTTACTTTAACACTTATGCTAGAAGCCCCCCTGGGGTTAGGGTTATTTCCCCTGGGGTTAGGGTCATTCCCCCTAGGGGACTTCTAGTATAAGTGCTTTGATCTCTCATTGAGATCTCTGCAGCATAGATATGCTGCAGAGATCCATGAGATAGGCACTCGTTTACTTCCGGCAGCCGGAAGTAAACGAGTGCCGAGCCGGGGATGGCGCCATCTTGGGGCGGTCCCCGGCCGGCTTCAGAAACGGAGATCGCTCCTCCGGGACAACATCCCGGGGGAGCGATCTCCGCCACTAGACACCAGGGAACGGCTGAATCCGGTAATCGGATGCAGCTGTCATGTTGACAGCTGCATCTGATTACTGTATTAGCGGGCACGGCGATCGGACCGTGCCCGCTAATACCTACGGTCCCGGGCTACAAGCGGCACCCGGGACCGCCGCGGTTCAGAGCGGGGTCGCCGCGCGGCCCCACTCTGAACGTCTTTACCGGCATTAGGGCGTAAATTTACGCCCGATGTCGTTAAGGGGTTAAAGGAGTATTTGAAATCCTAATGTGCTATTCAAAAAAATTTAATTAAATTAATTTATTCCTACTGATAAAAGGAATAATATATACACCCCCCCCCCCCATTATGGTTGCAGCTCACGGTCACCTTCTATACCAACTGGAAAGGTCCTACAACTAATAAAACCCCCATATTTTTTTTTATACAAAATGTATACAATTCACCCCAGGACTATGCTTATACAACATAAAAAAAGAGAGAAAAGATGTCCGTTATTGCCACGATTTAACTGACTTTAATGAATGCATTAAAGTCAATGGAATTATTAAAATGACGGACGTTGTCTTTGCAGACATCAAAATAATGATGATGACAATTATTTTCTGACATCTTTCGGACATCTTTTGCAAACACTTGTTCACACACAGTTGTTGTTTTTTTTTTCACCGTTCTTTCACAGTTTTTACTATTAAATTCTATGGACTGGACTTTTCAATTAAGACACTACCAAAGCCAATTAGTCCACCTAATCTGGTAAAATGTACCAACGGCCATTATTGCACTGACGGGCGGCCAAACAGTAAAATGACGGAAGTCATATTTTCTTTTCAAAAACTATGTCAAAGAGTGACTCTACCTGGAATAAAAAGTAATGTTAAATACAGTATAAGTTCACAAAACAGGATTTTGTGGCCACCATTGCCAACCAACGTAAAAAAAACATGTCCATTTTTTGCTGTTGACAGCCCTCTATAATGTATGTCTAGTCCGTATATATGAGTGCTTATAGACAGGATTCAATTCTTATTGTCTTTATTTTTTTTTAATGTATAAATATATTTTTTTACTAATTTTATTTTATTGCTATACAGACTATATGCGGTTGCTCTCCGTGGGTTCGCCAAATGAGGAGCGTTTTATATTGAGGAGGAGTTAATTTTAGTTCATGATCCTGATGTGGTGTCAGTCGTGGCCTATGATGTGGATAAGTGGAAGACGTCCTGCTATTTCCTATGCTGATTCCGAGTCTCTTTGTGGGTTGCTGCAGTCCCTGAGTGAAATAAAGCTATAGGAACTTCTATCCAAGTCTGTTTGCTGCATACGGCGGATCCAGGTGTACCTCTGAGTAGTGAACACACGCACTAGTTGTGTGTGTATTTACGCTAAGGGACGGGTGGAACCGCAACGCTCAATGCTGGACTAAGTCTGATATGGATTGTATCCTGTGTGCTGCAGTATGCGATTGATGACTTGAAGCTGATTGACAAGTTCTGTGCCATCCGCAGTGATGTGCTGCTGTTGGTGTGTGGGCATGAAGAAACTTATTTGTGATCAACAGGGACTATGGATTCCTCAGTGCTGCGATACTGCTGGTGAGTAGACATGGAGAATTCCGGACGTGACCCCATGCGTTGAGGTGATGAAGATCTGCGGTGACGTGAGATGGTTGTGTACATGACTCCTTCCACAGTTAACTGTGAGCAGTGTTTTGTTACTATGATGAACTTATAACTTGATTTTGTATGGGCTGGCTGACACCTATCAGGTTCAGCGTTGAGGGCTGCCATGGTGGCGATCACATGATCGCTGTCAGTGACACCCACCACACTGTGATTGGTTTACGTCAAGCACATGCGCAGTATGCGCCGCAGGACGCCGGCGCCTGGGCATA
Organism: Dendropsophus ebraccatus; assembly: GCF_027789765.1. Taxonomy (NCBI): domain Eukaryota; kingdom Metazoa; phylum Chordata; class Amphibia; order Anura; family Hylidae; genus Dendropsophus; species Dendropsophus ebraccatus. Next base: position 88,152,689 of record NC_091464.1, on the reverse strand, counting down.
GTGCGCACATTCCTTCCTCCGATGGCGATAACACCTGCTGTTGAAACGTCGCTATGTATGCCATGCTAGAATAAAGTTTTCCTTTTTCCATACTACCGCCTATGTGAGATGCTGTTGCTGTGCTGTTGGACAGCCCTCTATAATGATCATGACAATGGCCATCTGTAAATAATGGATGTCTTTTTGATGATTGCCGGCAATGTAAGCAGCAAATATCGGCATCCCATCGTGTGAACATAGCCTATAAGTTTTGACACAGCTGGCAAAAAGTGCAGTGGAAATAGAGGGATGTTTTATAATTTGGTTATAATAGAATAAAAAATCCATTAGTGGCACTTGGTTTATTTTAATATAAGGAAGATACTTGAAGAAAAAAAAAAGTAGCAATGTGGAATAGCTATTAAAGCGACTCTGTAACTCTCTAACCCCTCTCCAAATCGCTTGTACCTTCAGATAGCTGCTTTTAATCCAAGATCTGTCCTGGGGTCCGTTCAGCAGGTGATGCAGTTATTGTCCTAAAAAACAACTTTTAAACTTGAAGCCCTGTGTCAAATTGGTGTGGCCTACAGTGTCTATGCCCTAACCTTGCACCGGCTCTCCGTCCCTCCTCCCCACCCTCTTCATCATTAGGAATCCTCCAGGTAGATTTTCTACTATTCACCTGTGTCAGCACGGCACATGGGCTGGATGGTTAAGGCACCTGTGCAGTTTTCACTGTAGAGGAATGGGAAAGAGGGTGGGGAGGAGGGACAGAGGGGTGGTGCAAAGTTAGGGCACAGATACTCCAAGCCACAGCCATTTGGCACAGGGCTGCTAGTTTAAAAGTTGTTTTTTTAGGACAATAAGTGCATCCCCTGCCAAACGGACCCCAGGACAGATCTTGGAGTAAAAGCAGCTATCCGAAGGAACAAGTGGTTTGGGGGGGGGGGGGGCAGATTGTGGGTACAGAGTCGCTTTAACTGTTTCCACTCTTTCCATCTCCCTTTGTATCTCAGAGGACCATCCTATTTTATCCTATTGCTTACACAACTAATACTATTATTTTATATTTTGGATCCCAGGGTGCCAAACTAAAATGATTTAAAGGAAGTTTACCAAATCTATGTATGGGTAGATTCACACGGGCAGATCTGCCGCGAGTTTAAATCCGCAGATTACAACTTGCAGCGTGTTTGTAACGTTTTTTTTATTGACCATAGGAAGTCTGTGTGATTTGAGCAGCGATTTTTTGCGGATTTGCCTGGGTGAATTTACCCAAAAGGAATTAAAAAATATAGTTTTGTTGCTCTGATTATCAATAATAATATTAAGATTTTTTTTTTTTATAGAAACAATGACAATGTACACTAACATCTTTAAATAAAATTAGAGAATTGTAAACTTTCTTGGACTATGCTTTCTTTGTGAAAGACCTACTTGTACCTATTTTAGAAAAGAACAAAGTCGACCTTATGTACAGATAGGTTGAGAGCAAAAAATAAAAAGGAAGAAAAAAAAAACTCACAGTAAATCTTCACGTTTTATAGAAGGTTAAAAGTTCTAAAAGAAACTCGACTAATTGCAGGTCATTTTTGCTAGACCCATGAGTTTGTCATATGATATATGTTGTAGTCTTATTGAGATTCCTGCAGCTGTTCCGAAGATCCATGAAAATGATGTTGACATTCCCAAGCTTTTTTTCTTTTTAAATAAAGACATTTACCATACATGAATAGAGCAGGACTTCCTAGATTACAAAAGGGGATTCTCCTGGATGAAAAACTGTGTAATTGTACAGAAGGGTTCAATATTGCAATCTGACTGCAAATGAAAATGAAAATGGGCAAATGTCTAAATGCATTGTTAATAATTCTATTACCACCCTACTATGTGTGTGTATGTGTATGTATGTTTGTGTGTGTGTGTGTGTGTGTGTATATATATATATATATATATATATATATATATATATATATACACACATTAGCCATCATTGTTTTATATACTGCATAAAAATAAATTTTTGGCTTCTAAAGTCTATAATAATAGAATCAAATTAGGCTTGAAGCGAATGTACCCCTAGGTATATTGCTTTGGATTTTTTACATTATCAGACCGGCAGCGACGCAGAGATGCTGGTGCCACAGTCCTTTATTTGAACTGCTGCCTGTTTCACGCACCAGGTGTCAGTCTATTGACGAGCACCGGCCTGCCCTGGAGCAATGAGGGCAGGCCTGACGCCCACCAGTATGACAAAATCGTCTTAATCAATGGAGCTGTGTCACAGAGGGCAGGGGAGATCGTCATACTGAGGGCCGGTGGACCTACCCTTAGTGCTCGAGGGCGGTCCGGTGCCCGGGAATAGACCAAATCCGTGTGCTGGAAATGGGTGAAGGTTCAAAAAAAGGACCAGCACCGGTCTATTAAAAAATCTAAGTGACCTAGTGGTACATTTGCTTTAATATTTGACATGGAGAGAAAGGAGCTGTTGCACATCACACCTATGGCTGACACTAATGCAACTGGGCCAGGATGTTGGTATATGAATTGATCAAACCATATTGCCCCATGTACAATCCTGGTTCACATGGGTCCCTACACTAACTCCACACTGTCTTGGTCAGCGACCGCTAACCCTGCAAAGCGTGCACAAGCAGGGAAAGGAGGTCAAGGAATGGCCCTGCAACCCCAATGTCACAGGACCAAACCCAAAGTGCCCCCCCCAAAACCCAGTTAGCACCACCGGCAGAGAAAGCTGCCACCAAACAACAAAGTGTGAATATAATCTTGTGCTCACCATTACTGCTGCAGATAGAATGGGAAAGATAGGAGGTACTGACGTGTGAGCACAGGTGTATCCTGCTAATTTGGGTCATGTGGGTCTTATGAAGGGGAGTGCCAGCTGCTCAGAAAAGGGAGAACTATAAAATACGACATGGAGAGAAAGGAGCTGTTGCACATCACACCTATGGCTGATACCAATGCCACTGGGCTATATTTAAAAACCAACGCCAGGATGTTGGTATATAATTTGACCAAACCATATTGCCCCATGTACCACGTGCCAGTCTCCTGGTCCTGTAGGGACCCACATGAACCAGGAGACCGGCACATGGTACACGGGGCAATATGGTTTGATCAAATTATATACCAACATCCTGGCGTTGGTTTTTACATATAGCCCAGTGGCATTGGTGTCAGCCATAGGTGTGATGTGCAGCAGTTCCTTTCTCTCCATGTCGTACTTAATATTTGATCCAGGCCATCATTTGCCATCACCATCAGCCTTTCCCATATAGTGACCGAGCCATTAGTACTTAGTCCCTTATCTTCAGCTCCCTCCAGCTTTTTTTATTTTTTCATTTCACAGTTTTTGCCGCATATTTTATGGAAAAATAAGCATGTCATAAGTGCCTATGGCACAGACTTTATTATGCAGGAGGCCATATAAAACAGGACTGAATTCAGACAATGCTTTCACATAATTCATGTAGAAAACCATACCCTTTGCAAGATTTTTCTTTTTCTTTTTTCAGATGACTTGTGCTATATAAGAGAAGAGGACCCTTCCCTGGCACATTCTCCATGGATTACCCATTTTGAGAATAATGAATATTAAATGATAAAATTAGTGAAAGTATCTTGTGTTACATTCACTGTCGGTGTAGCAACAGTTTCATTTGAAGACAGAGGTCCATTGTATCGACATTAATCATTTCCTTCTCTGAAACGTCCAAAAGTGACATTTATCAGAACAATGATAAATCGCTTCCGAGTGGATTTTTTTCCCCTTCCTTTTGTTTATAACTATCTTTATCAGTAGTTTAAGGTTTAAACTAAATAACATAAAACTATCATTTGAATTAGACTATAATAAATATACTTATATACTTCTATCATTATGAAGAATAGATAATTGAGAGGGATAGACACAGTTTTGGGTTCTTCCTTTAACAATGAAATGACTGTACGCAAAGCCTCTTTTCTCAGCTGGTAATAAACCTGAGGTTCCCATAATGTAATGTACACCCAAATGTACAAGGTCAGGGGCCTGAAAACAAACCACTTGCACTTGATTTGTTTCTTAAGTAAACCAGAATATAATTCACTATCTTCACTGTCTAATAGCGACTAGAGATGAGCGAACCTGCAGAGGTTCGGGTTCGTATGAACCTGAACTCTCGGCGTCTGATTCCCGCTGTCTGGCCACTCCGTGGAGAGGGTGTATACAGCTGGAGGACCGCCTAAAAAACTGGGATACAGCCATAGCCATAGGCTATATCCCAGTTTTCCAGGAGATCCCCGGCTGTATTCACTCTCTCCACAGAGCGGGCAGACAGCGGCAGTCAGAAGCCGAGAGTTCAGGTTCATATGAACCCGAACCTCGGCAGGTTCGCTCATCTCTAATAGCAACATGTGAGAACTTTGCATCGCTGGGGATCCAGGTTCTGAGACCCTTGATGAACACTAAAACCAGGGGGCAGACATGCTCAGCGGTACACACTCTAACCCTTCATCTCCGCTCTAAGCTGTATATAGCAGTCTATAGAATTAAAATGGAGTCTATGGAACTTCCTACAATTCCATACACCAGAAGTCCCATAGGCTTCTAATATAATATAGACTGCTCTTATAAGCTGTTTAGATTGGAGAAGGAAAAGCAGAGTATGCACTGCTGCACGTGTCTGCCCCTTCATTCTAGAGGCCATCAAGGGCTTCAGAACCTGGACCCCCTCCAAAACAAACTTATGCTATGATATGCAGAAGTTTGTTTAAAGTGGCTCTCCGGTTAAAACTTACTTGATTACAGGATAAGGGACAATTAGGAGATCGTGGAGGGTCCAACCCCCATACCCCCAGCAATCTCCAGATCGGCCCTCGACTCCTTTGTTTTTCACATGGGTTGGCATGTGTCCCGCAGCTCTATTTATTCACAATAGAACCGCTGGAGAGAGCCGAGTACAGCACTCAGCTCTTTCTGGTGGCTCAATAGAGAATGAATAGAGTTGCATGTATTCAAAAGAAAGTAGCCGGTGGCTGATATGAAGATTACCAAGGAGTACAGAGGTTGGATAGCAGACAAGTAAGTTTAAATCGGAGAATCCCTTTTAATAGGTACCATTTAAGCAGTTTCTGTAATAAATGGAATCAATCACTATTATACTGCATAAAACAATGTTAACAGCTCCTAATAGAGCTCCTAAAGTGTTCTCTTACCCTAGTTGGTGTGCCGTCCTCCGCTGCAGAGAAAGAGGCCGGAACTAGTCGTCAGAGCCCTGACAAGTCATTTCTCTCTGCCTCTCACCGTACTCTTTTTTACCCTATATACCCTATATACCCTAACCAGGGCCGGATTAAGGTTGGTGGAGGCCCCGGGCGACAATTCCCCCCAAAATAAATAAATAAATAAACTATACCGCGATCTATACAGATGGCTGTATACTGTAGGTGACTAAGCACAGACCCCTTCTCGCTCCTGGCTGTATGGCTCAGCATCCTCCTCTGTTGCCCACGTAATGGTCACTAGAGGCTGCAGTGCAGAGGAAGATACAAGGCCCTAAAGACAGGAGCGGGGAGTATCAGAGTGTATTCCCATATTGTGTTTGTGTTAATAACGCAATGTGAGAACACAGCACTTTCTGTGCGCTGTTGTCCACTGTGTTAGGGCCCTATTACATGGCCTGATATCCTAGGTAAGCAGCACCGGTCTGCTAGGGTTCGGGCTGGTGGGGGCCCCTAAATGGTGGAGGCCCCTGGGCACGTGCCCCTGGTGCCCTCCCTTTAATCCGGCCCTGACCCTAACTGAGGACGGCATACCAAGTATGGTAAGAGGACGCATTAAGAGCTCTATCAGAAGCTGCTAGCAATGCTATATGTGTTATACTTGTTATCACAATAAAGATAAACAATATACAGATAATTAAAAAAAATCCTCTAATTAATGGGAAAAAACGTTTACAATATTAAAAAAAAGCATAAACACACACACACACACACACACACACACACACACACACACACACAGTATATATAGGTTCTTTGTATGTAATTACATGTCAGAGATCCATTGGTTCCTGTACCCAGACAGTTTTCTCTCACATAGGTAATATTCTCTGACTACGGGTCAGTCGTCTTTGGCAGGAACATATCAACTTGAAACCGTTTGGTCTCTAATATGATGAATGATAGAAAGAAAATGGGCTTGTCAAAGGTCAGAAGAGTGTTAGACACCAGTCATTAGTAAGTGTCAGCATTGATCCCTACAATGCCCTTGTGCACCTGCGTGCCCAAATATCACCCCCTGGTGAACATTAATTTTACATTATGAAATTGTAAGAATGTGAACATTGTGGTAAAACTCATATAGATACATAGACTGTTGCTTTCTTTGTGGCTCCTCTGTTACATATATCTGTTGCGTGAGAATCTTATTCTATAAGTGTGTAAGTGTCATCTGTTGATCTGATTCTTAAATTTAGAAAACTAGAAGCTAGTTTCTTTATGTAAAGTACAGGATTGGAGTATTCCAATTTTAAAAAAATTATACTGTGGAGCCTGGGCCTGAAAACTGCCCCCAGTGGTGACCAATGGTAATGCCTGAACCACTGGACTCACACAAACCATCTTTGTGGCAATTTTGATATATATATATATATATATATATATATATATTTTTTTTTTTTTTTAGGCAACTATAAGGCTATGTTTACACAATGTATTTTTATAACACAAACAGCAGTTGTTTGCAATTAAAAACAGAAAAGGTATATATGAACTCAATGCAAACAGCAGCCGTTGTATTGTTTAGAACAACAGCCATAGTTATAGAAATAATTGATGTCAATTATTTCCAGCCATTGTGCATTGAAATCAATGCAAATTTCACTGCCATTGTTCATATAATGTGTGAACATAGCCCAAGAGTGGATCTAGAAGACACAGGATTTGCCAGTCTTTGCTTCTTATTGGATCCACTGCCATTTCTGGATAAAATTGTTGCGTAAAAACTATTACAAAAACCCTGTGTGGTTCCCTAATGCCTAAAGGGGCATTCCAAGGGGGATGTGGGGGGTGTATATATAAAATGTAACCCCTGAGGAAGTTCCCAGTGAGGAAAGAAACGCATGGGAAACAGTGGACCCCGACATGGACCTTCTGATAATTTGGTGATATTTTTTGGTTATGCCTGCCCTTGCTTGTTTTGCTCATCTTTTGGTTGTTTTTCTACTTCATCATCATTGTTTACAGTAGTGGGTCATAGTTATCACACCAGATTCATTGGTTAGATATGGTACTTGCCATTTTTGCTTGTCCGAATGTCCTGGGGGCTTTTCCCTATATGTAGTGGGGCCCCCTTAATGTTATGTTTTTTAGAAGTTTTTAACTGTTTATGTACCAGTGTGATGTTTGTTATTTTGATCTATGTGAAATAAAAATACATATTTTCTTCTTTATTTGTTTGGTGTGCCAGTGAGTACATATGACAGGCCTTCCCTTTTCGTTTTGTTGGTACAGTAAAATAAAAGCCAAGTACAACAGTAAATTAAATATGTCTATGTTCACATTGGGGTAAACTTGATTATCGTCTGGATGAACATTATTAAAATCATTGTGGCCGCCTTATGGATGTGACTGAGAATCCACTGTGTGGACTGGTATCTGTTCGCTGATTAAAAATAATGGCCGGAAATAACTGACAGGTCAATGGTTTCTACGGCCTAAGGCTATGTTCACACAACTTTTTACAATTAAATATTTTAAACGGCTGATCGTTCACGTTGTGTGAACATAGCCTAGTAGTGTATTCTGCCAGGATCAGGGTGAAGAATAGTGATATAGAAGAAGAAGAATACTCTCACGTATAGATGACTGTGTATCTGAATTCCTTCTGACAACCTGATCGGAGTGTGTCCGCTTGGGTAGTATGAACCCCAGGTCTGGGCCTACCAGACTTCCCAGGATAGCTATGCTTAAGACAGTTAGATACTTCGGCTTTTCCGCTCTTTGTCTTACTGTGGATCAGTTCTATAGCCAGGGCCGGCGTTAGGGGGGAGCAAACAGGGCAAATGCCATGGGCCCCAGTCCCAGGGGGGCCCCGCACGCAGAGTGAGAGTAAGAGTAGCCAGCTCCAGCCAGCAGAATGAGGAGACGCGCAGCCTCCCCTCTAATCGATCAGACATCAGACCTACAGGGGCACACACACAGCATCGCATTGCCCCGATCGCGCTGCCCCCCTCTCACAACACAGCATCTCCCTGTCACCTGCTGATCGCTATGTACAGGCTGTGACAGGGATCCTTGGATGATGCTGCGACCCCCTGAGCCCGGCTGCTAATGATCGGTGGCTCCTGATGCACATCCTGTCACATGCCCATCGGCAAAGTGCTGCTGTGGTCCTGGAGAAGCTCTGTGCTGTTTGTCCCTGGGGGGAGGGGGGTGTTATACTACACACAGTCTGTGCTGCCATCCGACCCACCTCCTCTCCCCTCACGTGATGCTCTGCAGCTTTCTGCTATAGTCATCAGCAGCAGTCGGAACGACAGGAAGAAGGGAGGGACAATATTGTGCAAACCTCTGCACACAAGTGAGACAGACAGCCCTCAGCCACCTTACATCAGCCTGCTGATTAACCCCTTGTAGACTGCACCAAGCTTGGATAAGTATGCTGTGTTTATGTGTACACTGTGCAGTGCTATGTGTGATGTGTCATGTATTGGTGATGTTGTCTGTATTGTTCTATGTATGTGTGATGTGCATACTGTGCTGTAATACTGTATGTATAGGAGCATATGTCTGACTATTTATCTGACTGACTATCAATCATCTATCTATCTATCTATCTATCTATCTATCTATCATCTATCTATTATCTATCTCCTATCTATCTATCTATCTATCTATCTATCTATCTATCTATCTATCTATCTATCTATCTATCATCTATCTATTATCTATCTATCATCTATCTATTATCTATCTATCTATCTATCTATCTATCTATCTCCTATCTATCTATCTATCTATCTATCATCTATCTATCATCTATCTCCTATCTATCTATCTATCTATCTATCTATCTATCTATCTATCTATCTATCTATCTATCTATCTATATATTGCAGAAATGGCCCACAGCACACCGGTCTTCAAAAGCAAAACGTGTTTATTTACTCATAGTGAAGCAGCACAGCAAAGTGTAAAGCGACGTTTCAACGACCTCCGTCGTCTTTTTCAAGCGTGATACACATCAAACAAAGGATCTTTTTATACAGGTGAACAAATTAGTAGTGAACTGTGATTGGTGCATTAGTGCACGTGATTCAGGTTTGACAAGCAAACATCATACATTGAAAAATAAATGCATGTGAACATAAGGTACAAAAAAAATTGTACAAATGTTAGGTGTAGTGAATTAAAACAGCTCAAGCCAGATGGCGAGTCACATAGTAAATCCATAATTATAACATAAACATAGATGATAAATTTATTGTAGCGGTTTCAGCTCACCCCCATAGAGGCAGAGTTTAAACCCCGGCAGCTAGGCGTATAGCAACGCCAAGAAAGATCTGTTGTTCACACCCATTAGATACGGATATAGGCTAGGTTCACACTATATAACTGTGCGGCTGTATTTTTTATGCGGCTGTAAATGTGCGGATGAAACTACGGCCGTGGGAAAAAATAGAGATGCGGCTGAAAACATACGGTCATTTACTTGGAAATCTGGTTTAACTAAAAATAACAAATAAAATCTTAAGAAAGTGATGCAAACACCTCTGGATGCATCTGGGAAGCAAGCAGGGAAACAGTTTACATGAATCGCTATTACCGGGGTTTGCGATCCTCTGCAGTAATGCCGATGTCTCTCATGGTTAATATATTGAATTAATAAAACACATTTTCGTTGTAATAAAGTCCCTTTCGTTGTTCAATAATTTAATTCTAACGAATCCATCATTGTGCAATTAAATATACTGTTAAAATAAATATATATATATAAATAAATGTATATTTATATATATATTTATTTTTTGACAGTATATTTAATTGCACAATGATGGATTCGTTAGAATTAAATTATTGAACAACGAAACTGATTTTATTTCAACGAAAATGTGTTTTATTAATTAAATATTAATTAGTACAGGAAGCTCCAGGAAGCCGTTAATTCATATTGCCGGCAATAGAGCTTTCTGTACTAATCATCACTTTACTGTAATTAAAACATCAAATGTTTCTTCTAATTATGTTATCACAATAGCATTATTAGAAGAAACATTTAGAATTATATGTGCGCTCAGCTGATTGGCTGATCGGCTCAGCGCACATATAATTAGCGGTCCGCAGTACAGTGACTTCATTGTACTGCGGACCAGCAAAGAGGACACATCGGGGTGAGTATAGAGCTCTCCCCCTCCCCTGCACTGCACCCCTCCCAGCAAGGAAGGGGGGTCACTTAACCCCTTCCTTGCTGGGATGGGTGCAGTCTGACATCAGTCTGGCCCCCAAGGGGTTAAGGGGGATGCAATACATCCTCCCTTAACCCCTTGGGGGCCAGACTGTAAGCAGCGATCTGTAAAGATGCTGCATACTGTAAGGAGCACAACACCGCTCACAATGATGGGTGTTGTGCTCCTGTTTGTGTGTTTTTTGTGTGTTTCTCCCTTTTTGTTTTTGAGAAATCGGTATCCTGGGGATTACGTCGGATTCTGTGGACTACGTCGATGACCATCGGTTGTTTGTTGTTTTTTTTTTATAAAATAGTCAATGAGGGGTGTGGGGGTGTTTTTATTTGAATTAAAAAAAATTTTAACTTGTGTCTTGTCTTTATTTCTTTACTTTATAGACTTAGTAGTGGAAGCCGTCTAATAGACGGAATCCATTACTAAGTTGGGGCCTAGTGTTAGCCCGTATAAAATGGCTAACACTAACCCCCTATTATTACCCCAGTACCCAATGCCACCAGGGGTACTGGGAAGAGTCGGGTGCCAGTGGTCCAGGAGTGTCAAAATTGGCGCTCCTGGACCGGGCGGCAGCAGGCTGGTAAGATTTAGGCTGGGGAGGGCCTAAACCAATGGCTCTTCCCACCCTGGTGTTACCAGGCTGCTGTCGTTTGGTTTTTAACCCGGCTGGTTATAAAAATAGGGGGGACCCTATGCGTTTTTTTTTTTTTTAAATAAATAAATAATTAAAAACGCATAGGGTCCCCCCTATTTTTATAACCAGCCGGGTTAAAAACCAAACGACAGCAGCCTGGTACCACCAGGGTGGGAAGCCTTAATCTTACCAGCCTGCTGCCGCCCGGTCCAGGAGCGCCAATTTTGACGCTCCGGGACCACTGGCACCCGGCTCTTCCCAGTACCCCTGGTGGCATTGGGTACTGGGGTAATAATAGGGGGTTAGTGTTAGCCATTTTATACCGGCTAACACTAGGCCCCAACTTAGTAATGGATTCCGTCTATTAGACGGCTTCCACTACTAAGTCTATAAAGTAAAGAAATAAAGACAAGACACAAGTTAAAAATTTTTTTATTCAAATAAAAACACCCCCACACCCCTCATTGACCATTTTATAAAAAAAAAAAAAAACAACAAACAACCGCTGGTCATCGACGTAGTCCACAGAATCCGACGTAATCCCCAGGATACCGATATCTGAAAAACAAAAAGGGAGAAACACACAAAAAACACACAAACAGGAGCACAACACCCATCATTGTGAGCGGTGTTGTGCTCATTACAGTATGCAGCATCTTTCCAGATCGCTGCTTACAGTCTGGCCCCCAAGGGGTTAAGGGAGGATGTATTGCATCCCCCTTAACCCCTTGGGGGCCAGACTGATGTCAGACTGCACCCATCCCAGCAAGGAAGGGGTTAAGTGACCCCCCCCCCTTCCTTGCTGGGAGGGGTGCAGTGCAGGGGAGGGGGTGGGGAGAGCTTTTTACTCACCCCGATGTGTCCTCTTCGCTGGTCCGCAGCACAATGAAGTCACTGTACTGCGGACCAGCTCATTATATGTGCGCTCAGCCGATCAGCCAATCAGCTGAGCGCACATATAATTCTAAATGTTTCTTCTAATAATGCTATTGTGATAACATAATTAGAAGAAACATTTGATGTTTTAATTACAGTAAAGTGATGATTAGTACAGAATGCTCTATTGCCGGCAATATGAATTAACGGCTTCCTGGAGCTTCCTGTACTAATTAATATTTAATTAATAAAACACATTTTCGTTGAAATAAAATCGGTTTCGTTGTTCAATAATTTAATTTTAACGAATCCATCGTTGTGCAATTAAATATACTGTCAAAAAATAAATAAATATATATATAAATATACATTTATTTATATATATTTATTTTAACAGTATATTTAATTGCACAATGATGGATTCGTTAGAATTAAATTATTGAACAACGAAAGGGACTTTATTACAAAGAAAATGTGTTTTATTAATTTAATATATTAACTATTATAGGCATCGGCATTCGGCATCATTGCCGGCTATTTTTGAAGTACTCCGTACGGACCGCCTGTCAATCCTCGGCCGCATGTCCAGCCGCAAACAATGGTCTTGTTCATTTTTTACTTGTCCGCTTACGATAGGGCCGTAGATTCATACATAGTGTGCACTGTGCAGCCGTATATCGTTTACTTTCCAGCGTACGCATGAACCACCAAAAATACCGCCGCACAATTACAGCCGCAAATACAGCCGCACAGTTACATAGTGTGAACCTAGCCTCAGAGTGTATAATAGGAGTAGTAGTGTTAGTAGCTAGGTACTTGGAACAGACCAGTAAGAGTCAGCCTCACTCCAGATTTAAAATTAAACAATACCTTACCTGCAAATCTGATTATGTGATTTACATTCTATGGTGCCCATGCAATAAAATCTATGTGGGTGAAACTACATGGGACTTTAGAACTAGACTCACACAGCACCGATATAGTATAAGAAAAGCCAAAATGGACCTTCCGGTTTCAAAACATTTCTCTGAAGCCGGACATCAAGAGAGTGACCTTAAATGCATGATAGTAGACAAGATAAATATGTCCGCAAGGGGAGGTAATAGACAACTAGCCCTGCGAAAAAGAGAACTCCAATGGATATTCAAAACCAATGCACTGGGTCCGGATGGACTCAATGTTGAGTATAAAACTTCCAAACATATGATGAGGTAGATTATGTGCTCGATATATTTTTTCTTTCTTAATTATCTGACACTAGGTGTTCCAGTGAAAGTTGGATATACTGGATCAAATTACTAACTTTTTGTATTTTGTATTACAGAAAAAAACTGGATATGAATTTGTTTGGCGGATTGCAGCGGACAGACTCACCTCCCACCGATGTGCAGTTGAACTAAGGCAGCATCTAATTATCTTTACACACTCGGGAATCCAAATTGGAGAAGTTGCAGTCATTATTCACACACAGCGGTATGCGGTACAGCTTTGAAGTAGTCTCCGGGAAAGGGCCGGGAGAGGCCACAGGACGGCATGAGGATGTGGTACTAGTGATCTTGAGCAGTGCCAAACCTCCCAAACTGTCCCATGACCGGTATCACTACTTTGTGTAAACCTTTAATGACTGCTTATACTTTGGTAGTGCCGTAGCGTTTATGGGAAAGACAGTTCCAGATAATGAGACAGCGGTACTGGTCTGCTTAGCAGTCTGGGGTGAGGCTGACTCTTACTGGTCTGTTCCGAGTACCTAGCTACTAACACTACTACTCCTATTTTACACTCTATATCCGTATCTAATGGGTGTGAACAACAGATCTTTCTTGGCGTTGCTATACGCCTAGCTGCCGGGGTTTAAACTCTGCCTCTATGGGGGTGAGCTGAAACCGCTACAATAAATTTATCATCTATGTTTATGTTATAATTATGGATTTACTATGTGATACTTTGTGTAAGTCGTGCTGCTCCAAGATATAAAGTATCTATCTATCTATCTATCTATCTATCTATCTATCTATCTATCTATTATCTATCTCCTATCTATCTATCTCCTATCTATCTCCTATCTATCTCCTATCTATCTATCTATCTATCTATCTATCTATCTATCTATCTATCTATCTATCTATCTATCTATCTCCTATCTATCTCCTATCTATCTATCTATCTATCTATCTATCTCCTATCTATCTATCTACTATCTATCTATCTCCTATCTATCTCCTATCTATCTATCTATCTATCTATCTATCTCCTATCTATCTATCTATCTCCTATCTATCTATCTATCTATCTCCTATCTATCTATCTATCTATCTATCTATCTCCTATCTATCTATCTATCTATCTATCTCCTATCTATCTATCTATCTCCTATCTATCTATCTACTATCTATCTATCTCCTATCTATCTATCTATCTATCTATCTATCTATCTATCTATCTATCTATCTATCTCCTATCTATCTATCTATCTATCTATCTATCTATCTCCTATCTGTCAGTCTATCTATATATATGTAATAATATCCAGTAGAAATACATTGGCACTCACCGGTGTCAGTGAAATTGATGCTTTATTACAGGAAGAGATATACAACAATAGCGCTCCACACCTCCTTTCTGTGGAACGCACCTGCTATTGTTGTAGATCTCTTCCTGTAATAAAGCATCGATTTCGCTGACACCGGTGAGTGCCGTTGTATTTCTACTGGATATTATTATGATTGCTGGACTTACTGCTGTCTCAACGAGCAACACATGAGCGAGTACCTTGCACGCGGTACGCTTTGTTTACGGAGCCCAGGAAGCCGTAGTGCCTGCTCTGTCTTCTTGTGGCTTATCTATCCATATACACATGTGGGTGGGGGGGGAGCAATGGGTCATTGTCTTAATAAGTTGCATGCACTCACTTAATTGCCTTTTAAGTGAAAATTGCATAAGGCAGGCAAACTTAATTTAACGTGCAATTTTTTGCATAAAAACTTGCGCCTGGGGATATGCTGCTGCGCACTATGCACAATACCTGCTGGATGTATATATGTATTTTTGGGGCCCCACTTTAGTTTTGCCCAGGGCCACATTTTGTCTAAAACCATCCCTGTCTATAGCTTTGGTAACTGCCCTGAGAATAGTGGAGTACTATTCCTGGCATTGACAAGGTGTTTCCTAAAGGAGGATTTTTCTCCTGTGGGTTTAGCAGTGCATCTGGAGGAAAGTCTCTCATAGAAGACCTGTACCTAAGTCTCTAGGGCCCTGACAAGGGCTCTGGCCCGGGTCATACCTGGCCTCACTGCAGCAGGAACTCTCTCTCTTGTCTTTGCCTCCTTCCACCATCTACTAGCAAAAACAACTGACCTCCCACCAGGAACTAACTCAGCCTAAATAGGGCTGACCAGGTCAACTCCCTATTGGTGCTACTATACGGGAGAGAGGAGAGGGAAGAAGTGTAGTTGGCAGTAAGTTAACCCTTGCAGCTGTGCTCATACAGAGAGTTTAGCTAAGGAAGAGTCAGACATCAACTGCAGTGCAAAGTGCAAAAAGCAGTTCCATCCCCTTTGTGTGACACCTGACTGAGACTGTGCACAGATGGCTGTTTTTCCATAGACTTAAATGAAGCATATTATTACATTCAAAATATGGAAGTGTTTTATACCTATTTTTTTGTTGCATTTTGCTTTTGTTTTATTATGTGCAAACAAAGGCGTACAAAACACAGTTATCACTGAACTCAAGGAGAACAGTGAAAAAAATTCCAATGAAGTACTCAATCAAGAGTCTCCACTGATGCCCCCTAAAATTTAAATATGCAAAACAAGAGTCCGTGGAGTCTCAAAACACGGGATAGCCAGATATCTCTAGCCTGTTGCCACGGGGTGCCTCCATGATGGGGAGAGCACCACACCACCCTGATAAATAGCCCCTTAAGTCCCACTCGGTTACGAGTATTGGAACATAAATAGGGAAACACCAGGGTGGCCCCTTTTTGTCAATGTCTAACTCAAGGTGCGAGTATTGCGATCATGACAAGGGATTGCCAAGGCAGGCCTCCATCCACAGACAGCCGTTTCGGTGTTCTTGCCCCTCGTCAGTGTGGAGTAGGATTCTGGCTAGTTGAGGCAATAGCAAATCGACCAACAAAACACAGTTATCACTGAACTCAAGGAGAACAGTGAAAAAAATTCCAATGAAGTACTCAACCAAGAGTCTCCACTGATGCCCCCAAAAATTTAAATATGCAAAACAGGAGTCCGTGGAGCCTCGGTTGCGAGTCTCAAAACACGGGATAGCCAAATATCTATAGCCTGTTGCCACGGGGTGCCTCCATGATAGGGAGAGCACCACACCACCCTGATAAATAGCCCCTTAAGTCCCACTCGGTTGCGAGTATTGGAACGTAAATAGGGAAACACCAGGGTGGCCCCTTTTTGTCAATGTCTAACTCAAGGTGCGAGTATTGCGATCATGACAAGGGCTCCACGGACTCCTGTTTTGCATATTCAAACAAAGGCGTACACATTGATTATTACACAATATACTTCTGGGTTTGGCTCTGAAAACTGCATCAAAACCTGCAGTGTGGATTTTTAAAAAGGTGCTGTGTGTGTGTAAGGACCAGTAGTCACTTTATGTACATTTCTATGACAATGAAACAGAGCAGCTTGGAAATGCTGACCCCCCTGTCTAGCTATCACAATTTGGCACTTGTCAAAGTCGATCAACTCATCAACTTCAAGAACAGACTGTTCACTTGGCCATTGTCATGAGATAATCAATATTTACCCATTTGCCCATAAATTTTCTATGGGATTGAGGTCCGGGCTTTGTGTTTGCCATCCATTACCTCTATTTTGTGGCCCCAAAGCCATTTTCCACAACTTTGGAAGTATATTTGAGATTATTGTCCACTTGGGAGACCTATTTTGGCCAAGTTTTTAACTTCTTGGCCGATGCTTTGAGATGTTGCTTCCATATCTTCAAATAATTTTCCTTCTTTATGTTGACAACTATTTTGTGTAGTGTACCCGTCCCTTCTGTAGTAAGACACCCCTGCAACATAATGCCCCCACCCACATGGTTCTCAGATGGCATTATTTGGCTTACAGGTCTCCCCCTTTTCCCCCCATAAAACCACAGTCCTTTTGGCTAATTGATAGAAAATGATAGGAGCCGTAGTACAACATAAACTGTTTATTTGGACAACATGTTTTTAGGGTGTATCCTCTTTGTCGCGTTCATGTTGAAGAGGGTAAACCCTTGAATCGCGTTATCCGAATAAACTTTATGTTGTACTATGACTCCCATCATCTCTGAAGTGGCCAATAAGCACCCGCAACTCTCCGTATTCCATCACAAGTGGACCTCCACCAGTGTAATCTGAGGGTTTCACACACCAATCCTATTTTTCGCAGCTTAACAGTGGGAGCTACTTAACATTTAATGGCGCATTGACAGTTTATCAATGGATACTGATGGAGAAGGCTTTACCCGAGAATATTGAAGAGATTTCCTCAGCTCAGGTTCTGGTTTTATGTTCACGTTACTCACATTCCACATTCCTATTCTCGACATTTGGCAAAATACACAGGCACATTCTTAAAGAGCACCTCATTAAATAATAGTGGACTTAGTCCCTTTCACAATCGCCAATGAACGTTATGTTGTCATAATTCACAGCAGAGAAATGCTAATGAGTAATTATTAAAGTTCCCGGGGGTTTTGCTAATTTCTTGGTTGGATTTATTCAGCCCAGCGGGGTGTTATATAGACTCACACTTACTGCTTTTTCAGCACAAGCCTTGTCATTGTTCCTCGTACAAAGGGCCGAAAATCCTCTTGATGCACCACATTTTACTACAGAACGTTTTTGTGATCTCCTTAAAGCTGAACAAAATCCTTTTTGGTATCTTGGCCCCAGATTTGTACATCAGAATGAAAGCTTTGCTTTTTCTTAATAGGAAAAAAATATTCAACATTGCAATATAAGAAGAATTAGCTCCAAAAAAAAATGTAAACAGAAGGAAGCTATGGGCTGAATAGTAGCGAGATTGAGAGAGGCCCACTGCCGACCCTGATGCCACCCTTGGTTGAAGGCCCCAAGAGTGCATATGTAGATAGTAGAGCTTAAGAGATGCCCCTTAGATGGAGAGAACTAAGCTGCAAACAATACCACTGGAGAAAAAAGTGAAGAGACCAGCCTGCCAACTATTTACATGCATGTAGTTGAAGAGCTGGCAGCACTATATAAACTACAGATCCCAACTTTTCTGTATTTGTATTAGGAAAAATGGTGGTTAGGGATGGGATACTAACCTCAATATCTGTCACTTTTGGGTGGATAACAAGAGGGGTCCTCCATTACTTTCCTAGTAGAATTCTCTGGTCCATGACATTCCCCTATATGTGAAGGACTGGCAGAGGGAAGAAGCAAAGGAGGAGCAAGGGGAGAGGTGGATTTATTAGGAAGTAGAGGAGCTAGAGTGTTCGATGGAAATTCAGGCAATAGTTCATTGATAGATGCTCATTTATAGATGCAAGGTTAAGCAGTATGGGAAAAAAAATTATGAATTGTTCTTTTTATGTTAAGTTTCAGAGAGCGGAAGGAGAAAAAAGAAGATATCACCGACAGGCAATGTGGGACTCTGGATAGTAGACATGATCAGTAGTGATCATACAACTTAAATGCTTCACTGACCTGTCATCCTAGGTCCGACTAGCCCCTTCGCAATGCTATCGCTGTGGGCTAATTAGTGGTATGGTTACCAGAGGCCTGTACTAGGCCTCCGTAGCAGCCTTAGAGCTATAACTGATCTGAGGCAGTCTTTACCAGCAGGGCTCAAGTCTATCTAATCAATGCTGTGCAGTAGCATAGCATTAATCAGTATAAACAATCTAATGTGTGTGTTAGAACTGGTCACTCAGACAGACAAAAGATGGTGGATCTTAGGCTTATCCCACCCTCTGCCCCTGCCTACTTGCCCTAGGCGCCAACGAGCAACATCAGTTGAGAGGTCCTAGCCTTGGCAGGTGAAACACAAAATGCAGACAGCAAAACAAACACAATAAAGGTAATAAAGGATAGTCGACAGTCTGGGTAATAACAAGCAAACAGCAAAGGTACAAATTCAGTAAGAAATAATGTAGTCAGAGGACAGGCAAAATGGTCAGGGCAGGCGGACAACAAGGATAATTAGATAATTAGAGGGCAAAGCAGAGGGTTAAAGGATATAAACAACAGAGATATAAACACCTAGCAAGAGCAGAACTCAATAACCAGCAACCCCCGCAGTATCCAAGAACTTACTACAGGTACAGACATGACAGTGTGCTTATAATAGCCCCCTAAGAGGATTTAAAAAGTGTAAAAAAAAAAAAAAATTATAAAAAAAGTTATATATATATATATATATATATATATATATATATATATATATATATTTATATATACACAACCCTAATTGAAGTTAAAAGTTACCCCCCCCCCCAAAATAAAAACTGTAAACATAAATAAATATAACAATATTTGGCATCGCCACATGCAAAATTGTTCGAACTATTTAGTAAAAACATTTTTTATCGTCCAAAATTGCAGATTTTTCAAGTAATCAGATGTCGGATGAACCCGAACGTAATCAAAGTTTGCTCATCTCTAGTCAGGAAATCTTCATACTTATTAGATCAGCGATCAGTTACGGCCTACAGCTGTTGCAAACTGCAATTCCCATCATACCTGGACAGCCAAAGCTTCGCTGGTAATTGTAGTTTTGCAACAGCTGGAGGGCTGAAGTTTCCTCATCCGTGCATTAGACCATTGATGCTTCCTCTAAAGGAAAAGGAGAAGTTTTCTATTATCGCTATTCAGCTTTTAAAGGCCATTTTGAAGAATTAAAAGCCATATCCTGATGTATCATTATAGTTCTCCGCTTCACTTTTCCTTTGCACTAATTTGGAGAAGTCTCCTCTATAGCCTATTTATATCTCTTTGTACATCTCCACTTATTATCTCATGTGCCCAATGACATCTCCTTAGTTCATATATATATATATATATATATATATATATATATCTCCATGGCTATGTTATTATAATCCTCCCATGCCTACATTTTCCTAGTGAATTCAAAAGTACATAGAAAAGACATATTGTGGGCGTCAGATGAGAAAGTCTATACAGTATTACATACATTGATGTACTTACTTTTATATTCTTTATTAGCCTTGCATGTACTTTTATACTGTTCTTATTACTTTAGGTCTGTATTAGCTTCTTTTCTATATACATAATTCTGTATGAAGCCCTGGTTATTACCAACCTTATAAAGTCTTCTAATTACAGTATATCCAATATTAGGGTATTGCAGCTTGACTAGAACCCGCTAAGTGAAGGTAGTCATATGTTTCCCTTGGTATAATAAAGTGCTCTCTCTAGAAATGTTAATGGGTTTGTTAAATTGCACATTTTTCATAAGGATACTTTGCATGTACACTGCTGGAATCTCGTATTAAAAGTGACGGAGTACAGTTACGCCAAATGTGGTCACATTGATTATAAAATACAGCATTTCATTAAAAGTCATATCCGGCACAACAATCAGCCCCTTCATGTGGATTGCCATGAAAATAATACTCCACTGGTGATTATACTTTGCTTATTTCTTAACCCGTTTAGCAACCAAGGATATTGTCATTTTATATAATTTTGTCTGCACTACTTATAAGGGCTGTCTCGTCTGGACGAACCATATATAAGGGCCTATAGATATCATAGAGGGGTACAACCTGATCAGGACTTGGGGAGCAGAGAGGTTCTCCTTGGGGCAGATAAGATCATGTTTTACATGGTTGGCCATCATATGTGCTTATCCACAGTAGCTAAACATTGATTCCTCAATTGGTTGCTAAAGGTAGAGAGGCCAGACTCTCAAACAACAGGTGATCAAGAGAATTTTATTACTAATAGAAGGGGTGTTCCATATGGGGTTGCCCCAGGGACACAAAATTTTTATTTTGACTGATAAAAGAATAAGGCTGGGTTCACACTACGTTTTTGCAATCCGTTTAACGGTTCCGTTTTTATGGACGGACAGAAAAATGAGGTCGACCACATTTTGTGTCCGTCAAAAAAAAAGGGATCAATTTTTTTTATAATGGAAGTCAATGGAAAAACACAGTTGCATCCGTTTTTTTGCAATCCGTCATTTATCTGTTTTTTTTTTCTCCAAAAAATTGATTGCAAAAACATAGTATGAACCTAGCCTCATATACATGCTATACTCTGCTGCTCCATTTGACAACAGTCGCTACTCTTTCACTTGTTTCTGCTTCCTCTGGATTCTGTTTTATTCTGACACCCCAAGACCTGCCAGCTTAGCCAATCAGTGGCTGCAACTGTGTCCCGTCTCAGTTACTGATTGGCTAAGTAGCTGGGAACATCAGGGTGGCAGATACAGGGGATCAGAGAAGGTGAGTATAGCATGTTTACTATTTTATACCACACGGAACAAATTTTTGTTTTCCCCAGACACCCCCTTTAAATTATATCACCAACCAAAAACCAGGCGGACTCAGAAACAGTCATCAGATATCTATTTAGAAACCTCACGTCTGTATATAAAAAAAATGAAAAAAAGATTCCGATAATTATTGGAATTTCCTGTGTTAAGGATGTCTGTGAATCCTAGGAAGACCCCTGGATCTCCCTGACACACATCCCCCCATAGATGCAGTTACCATCAGATCTTGAATTCATTTTGATGCTCTACGAGTATACTCCAAAGAAAATAAATAAATAATAATGATAAATAATTCAATACAAATTCAAATATAATAAATAATAAAATATAGTTGTCCAAAGAAAGATGGAGCTTGTACTGTGTTAATGTAAGTTCAGTCAATCACATGATACTGAAGTGATTAAATAAAAAGTTTTACAGTACAACCTGTAGATCAGAACTGCAAAACTGCACTCTGCTTAAACTGTAAGGCTTTTTGGAGACTACAAATACCAGTATGCTGGGACACATCGCCACTTTAAGGCAAATAGTGTAGCTAAGCTGAGCTTTACAATGTAAGGCCATGGGCCCACTGCGAAAAACACCCGCCATTCTGTGACCAGGTCACAGAACGTCCGGTGTTTGTGAAGATCATCTTATGCATCCTTGCGTGTCCGCATCCCAATTCACAATAGCCGACAATGGAGTTTGTGGCCGGAGCCGCACGCACCATTGTGTGACTTGTCCAGTTGCTAAATAATGAATCGGACATGAAAATGACATCTGCGGCAGGCACGATCTGGAGCATCTAAGGCGATGAATACTGTACTGTTTGTGTCTGACAATCTGAAGCCGGTAATCTAGAAGTAATACTCGCTTACGAAAGTGCACTGCAAAATTTATTAGGCCTTATTCACATGTCCTGTAAAGTTCTCTGTAATTGCAGATCCATAATCACGGTTCAACTTAAAACACATTGACTTACCAGAAGAAGTCTATGGGATCTGAATTTTTTCGTATGTCAAAGATGTCACATTAACCCTTTGAGGACCAGCCCCAAAATGACCCAGTGGACCGCGCAAATTTTGATCATTGCGCTTTCGTTTTTCCCTCCTCCCCTTCTAAGAGCTCCAGCACTCTCAGTTTTCTATCTACAAGCCATGTAAGGGCTTATTTGTTACAGGAATAGTTGTTCTGTGTAATGGCGTCATTCATTTTACCATAACATGTATGATGGAATTCCAAATATATTATTTATGAAGATATAAATAGGTGAAATTGTGAAAAAGAATGCAATATGGTAACGTTTGGGGGGTTCCTGTGTCTACGTAATGCAGTATATGGTAACAGCGACATGATACTATTATTCTATAGGTCAGTCTGAACACAACCATATCCAGGTTACACAGATTCTCTAATGTTATATATTTTTTTTATGAAATCCTTTTTTTTGGCAATTAATTATAAATAAAATGGGACTATTGTGACACTTATAACGGTTTTATTTTATTACCTACGGCTGTCTGGGGTGTCACTTTTTCCGCCATGTTCTCTAGTTTTTATTAATACCATATTTGTGAAGATCGGACGTTTTGATCACTTTTTATTATTTTTTTTTAAATATAAGGTAACATAAAATCGGTAATCCGCGCACTTTTTCCCCTCTTTTCGTGTACGCCGTTTACCGTTGGCAATGAGGCTTGTTATATTTTAATAGATCGGACAATTACGCACGCTACGGTATATTATATGTTTATTTATTTATTTTTTTATGTTTTATTTATATAATGGGATGGGGGGGTGATTTCAACTTTTATTGGGGGAGGGGTTTTGGGGTAGTGTGTTAGTGTTTTTAACTTTTTTTTTATATACATTTTAAGTCCCTTTGGGGTATTTGTACATGCAATAGTTTCATTTTATACACTGATCATTACTATGCCATAGGAATAGCATTGATCAGTTTTATCGGCGTTCTGCTCATTGTGCCTGTTAATGTCCCGCTGCAGCGCAATCGCAGCTGCTCATTGCAGCCGGCCCCCACCTGCATAGCTCAGGACTTACCGGTACGTCCAGGGTCGCCTAGGGGTTAATGACATCCTTAAAAAACACGGATCAAAACTAAGAAACTAGTACTGTTCACATTTTAGGGAACGGAAACTAATTCAATTACGGGTGCAAATACGAATGATTTTCCACGGATCATGTACAAACAATAGTGGGAGGTTTTGAAGCCTAGAAAAATCACTGAACTGTAAAAGAAGCCTTAGACTTTTATAAAAAGTTGTGAAACTAATTTGGGTCCCAGCTAAAGCACGCTGGGCAGCATCTGTCACTGGCAAATATTTTATACATTTAGGCCTCTTTCATGTAAGCTCATACTATTTACATCTTTTTGCTAATATTAGAAGGCTATTCTGGCAACAACAAAAAAAAAAAACACAATTTTATTTATTATAGTAAATAAAAATATCCTTTTTTTTTTTTTTACTTTTGGAAAAGATGGATGTTTTTAATGATCATCATCATTAAAGGGGTTGTCCAGCAAAATTATTTTTCTTTCAAATCAACTGATCTCAGAAAGTTATATATATTTGTAATTTACTTCTATTAACAATTCTCAAGCCTTCCCATACTTATTAGCTGCTGTATGCCCTGCAGGAAATGTTTTATTTTCAGTCTGACACGGTGCTTTTTGCTCTGGCCGAGACAGGAAAATTGTCTCGGTTTTCTCTGAATCCCTATGGAAAACCTCTCCTGCGCTGGACAGTTCCTGTCTCGGCCGGAGATGTCAGCAGAGAGCACTCTGAGCAGCACCTGTGGGAGGCACTCTAGGGGGTATACTATTCCAATGGCATCTAAGGCATTGTATGGTGCCATCTGCTATGGCTTGCAAAAGATGCTCAGATTTGTACAGATCTCCTGCACAGGGAATCATGAGGATATTCAACAAATTGTGCACTCTAAGGCTATGTTCACACAACAACAACAGCGGCTTTTTTTTTTTTTTTTTTTAAGATGTCAGTAATTGCTGCAATGTAATTGACACCAATGCAATGCATTTAGGTCAATGGGATTATGGACATCCAATGCACACAGTGTATAAAATGACAGACGCGGTCTGTCGCGGATGTCGTTTTTTAGTTGTTCACATACAGTTTTTCTTTTTTTCATCATCCTTTCTCTGTTACCACTATTAATTTCAATGGACTTTTCAATTAAAGACACATCCAAAGGATGATCAGTCCACCGTAACTAGAATAAAGTACTAACAGAAGTAATTGCACTGATGGGCGTCCAAACAGCGAAATGACGTCAGTAATTTTAAACGGCGTTTTTTCGTTTTAAAAACAGAGAGGAAAAAACGTTGTGTGAACATGGCCTATACTATATCTAGAGGACAACTGATGTGAAGAGACAGCCTTGCCCAGATAGCCGGTCATAGCATACATTGTATAGCAAGCCATAGTATAGAACACTGCCAAAATAGAAGCAAGAATTTTAGAACTGAGAAGTAAATCAGAAATGCTAAATATTTTTTTCTTTTTATTATTAAATTATAATTAGTTTCTACCATATTTTTATGTTTCTACCAGTAACTAGTATAGATAATGTAAATGATGATTTAGTAGCAAAATGCTAAAGCCCCAAAGCATCAAACTCTTCAGAGTCCTTCATTCTGTTTAGAATTCCGGAATCCATGATCAGATTTCATCTTCTCATCTACTTTCATAAAATAATTTTATGTCAGCTCAATATTAATTACAGTAAGAGACTCTACACGACATCAATAAAAACTAAGCATAGTAAAATCCCACTGATACGTTCCGCCGTTCCATCATCCAACTCTTCTGTCATTTCTTTCAATTAGATTAACAGTAAATGAAACAAAACATTAGATTTTTTTTTTTTTTTTTTTTTGCCCAAATGAAAACCCATGAAAAGGAAAAATTCTTTGTGACAGAATAATAATCTAATAGTTATTCGCGGCATGGCTCGGTTATATAAAATATTTAATTATGTACGTCTGACTGCAAGGTTGAATCATACCTGGCATGTGAAGAATGGCGCAGGAGAAAAGTCATGTGTCAGATTCCTTAAATGACTGGCACTGTTGTAATATGTGAGATATATTGTAACGTTCTCTGGTTACCAACCTGGACCCATGCCATCCCCCTGAAGAACACAAAGAAACGCTCTAAAGCTCTATTCCTGAAGTTTTTGTGATAGAATTGTATACAATTCTATTGTACGGCAAACAACGCTGGATATACTAGAGTCACATAATGGAGGCAGCAGATATTTTTTATAACAAGTAGAGGTTTATTTTGCTTGGGATGTCATTAATGATGTAGGCAAGTATCTCTGCGTTTTACTGATATGGGCAAACGTTAGAGAAGTCCGGGCAAAGCTGTTGAGGAGGATAAAAGAAATAACCTGCGCTTACCTCCCCCGCTCCAGCACTGGTGGCCACATACTGTACCACCGCTTCAGTCCCCAAACGGTTCCTGGTCTGAGTCAGACTCGGTTTGTGACATGTGTGGTCCGCTCAGCCAGTCAGTGGCCAAGGTGGGACCCCACTACGGCTGCTGACTGACTGAGTGGACCTCACACGTCTCAATCCGGGTTCCTGCTCAGACCAGGAAGCGGCCGGGGACCCAGG
This sequence comes from Dendropsophus ebraccatus, assembly GCF_027789765.1. Lineage (NCBI taxonomy): Eukaryota > Metazoa > Chordata > Amphibia > Anura > Hylidae > Dendropsophus > Dendropsophus ebraccatus. The sequence continues at coordinate 88,126,589 of NC_091464.1, read as the reverse complement.
ACTGGAGCGGTGGTATGCGGCCACCAGCGCTGGAGCGGGGAAGGTAAGCACAGGTTATTTCTTCTATCCTCCACTTTTCCGGCACTTGTTAAAAAAATAGCTTTGCCCTGACTTCTCCTTTAACCTCTTTTCCCTGGCCCTAATGCCCAAGTAATATCTCTCAAGCAGTATCACTTTTTTTTTCTTTTTTTTTATTAACATATGAGGGCTAATTTTTTGCTGGACAAGTTGTACTTTTTTAATTGGTACCATTTTTGGAATACCTACAACTTTTTGAATTTTTTTTTTACCATTTTTATGGGGGTGGATTAACAAAATACAGCAATCCTAGTGGGATAATTAAAAAAAAAATATATTTTATTGTTTAGGTTGTTATGTTGTTTAATATTTTAAGTAGAAAAAAGGTAAAATGTATAGTTTATTTTAGGGTGGATTTTCTAAATTTCATTTTGTTTTATATTCTTTTTTTGCTACTTTTTTTTTTTGTCCCATGAGGGGACTTTTACAGGGATCAATTGATCATTACTATAATACACTAAACTAGTCCTCTAGACTAGTGTAATAATCTTGTTAGCATGATGCTGACAAGCACTGTACTTGGGTGTGCTAAAGACAAAGGTGGGTACCCAGGCCTCCATGGCAACCCTGGGGGCCTTCACAAGGCTCCCATCTGCCATGGGGACCAATCCAGGGGTGTAACTACCGCTGTAGCAGCCATAGCAGCTACTATGGGGCCCAACACATCGGGGGCCCAGTGTCCCACTCCCGCAATACACTGAGCCCCCTGAGCCAACATTAATCCCTAAATGCATTGTGTCTTTTTAATAAACTTTTTATACATTTTACCCATTTTACCTTTTTGTTGCCTTGGGTAAGGGATAAGCTCCGCCCAGTTGTTCAAGCCTGCGGCCTATGTTCCCTGATCTGGCACTCCGTGATCTCTTCTGACAACATTAAAAAGCTGTGAGTATGGGTTCCTTCTTATAGTCCTCTCTATATTCAGGTCAAGTCTTAAAATAAAATAAAAAAAAAACTACCTTTGGGTCACCGCATATGGTGCCACTGGACAGAGATGATTGACAGCGGGAAAGTAAAGTGCTGCATACTTGTCTCCCCACTTTTCATCTGGATCTGTGGGACTCTGAGCAGAGACCCAGACCAACGTTTGAAATGTCCCTGTAACGTGTCAGACACTGCACTTTTTTAAAAATAAATATCTGTTCACTCAACCTAGAAGAAGAATATGTAAAGATCCTTGTGGCTTAAAACGCTTTAGGGATATGTTCACACAATGTATTGTTTTTTTAAAAGAACGGCCATTGTTCTCCATTAAAGGGGTTGTCCAGTCAAATTTTTTTTCTTTCAAATCAATTGGTGTCAGAAAGTTATATAGATTTGTAATTTACTTCTATTTAAAAAAATCACGTCTTCCCATACTGATCATCTGCTGCAGGAAATGTTGATTTATTTTCAGTCTGACACAGTGCTCTCTGCTGACATCTCTGGCCGAGACAGGAACTGTCCAGAGCAGGAGAGGTTTTCTGTGAGGATTCCCAGAAAACCGAGACAGAGTTCCTGTCTCGGCCAGAGATGTCAGCAGAGAGCACTGTGTCAGACTGAAAATAGAACAACATTTCCTGCATGACATACAGCAGCTGATAAGTATGGAAATACTTGAGATTTTTAAATAGAAGTAAATAAAAAAAAATCTATATAAATTTCTGACACCAGTTTATTTAAAAGAAAAAGATTTTCGCTGGACAACCCCTTCAAAACAATGGTCGTTCTTTTCATACCGCAATAAAATGCATTGAAGTCAATGCAACAATGGCTGTTGTTTGTTGTGTGAACATAGCCTAAATGTTATACCCAGTTATGTTTACCATGGTATAATAGTGGCACAATTTCCATTGCCTGCATGGTGTTATATTCCTCCCCCTCCTATTACTATCCAGCCCCCACCTCAAAAGTCCTATTATATTCTGTTGATAAAAAACGAATTGTAAGATAACATGTCAATTAAAAAAAATAATTGCATGTGTATGTGTAAATTACCTTTGTGCATTGGGAATTAAGATGCATATGCCTACATATATATGCAGATATACAGTGTGTATCTCTTTTACCACATATGTTGGAAGATTTTATTGTGGCTGTTGTTTTACATGTCTGATATACTGTGTAATGGTGTTTGCTGTTCTTTGAGATCCAACAGATACTTAAAGTGATACTCTGGTGAAAATCGTTTTCTTTCAATTCAACTGGTTTTTAGAAAGTTATATAGATTTGTAATTTACTTCTCTTTAAAAATCTCAAGTCTTCCATTACTTGTCAGCTGCTGTATGTCCTGCAGGGAGTAGAGTATTCTTTCCAGTCTGACACAGTGCTCTCTGCTGCCACCTCTGTCCATGTCAGGAACTGTCCAGAGCAGTAGAGGTTTTCTATGGGGATTTGCTGCTGCTTTGGACAGTTCCTGTCTCGAGCAGAGGTAGCAGCAAAGAGCTCTGTGTCAGACTGAAAAGAAAACACCACTTCCTGCAGGACATACAGCAGCTGATAAGTACTGGAAGGCTTGAATTTTTTTTTAAATAGAAGTAAATTACAAATCCATATAACTTTCCTAAAAAAGTTTATTTGAAAGAAAAAAAAAAACATTTTTGCCCAAGAACCCCTTTAAATGTGGATGTAAAAATAAAACCCTGAGGATATTCATTAAATCCTGTGTGGCAATTATTTACCGCTCTATTCATAGAGTGTATCGTACTTATAAATAAAGAAATAAACAAATAAATAAATATGATTATATTGTTATTTTTTATTGCATACTTTCCTGTTTTAAAAAAAAATTGGACTTTTTCTTTAATCATCAGTATTATATTTACTAAAATTATTATTTTTTTTTACAGTAAATTCCTATACTATTATGCGACCGTGACAACTGACTATGGCTATTTTATGCATTTCCTAACCAGATCAATAGCAGACTTATTAATTATGGCAAAGCCCCTAACCCTTTTTGAAGTTGTATTCGGCGGGCCATACATTAAAGGTTTCGTAAATGATTTGTCCCACATGATTAGTCTGTGATGGTTGTTGTTCCGGACAAATAAAGCAGTGATCTTGCTGGCTGGCTCTTGTCTCCAGTTTGGGTGCAGGTTTTGCAACTAATGGTGCGTTTACACAGGCAGATTTATCTGACAGATTCTGGAAGCCAAAGCCAGGAATGTATTTGAAAAGAGTTTAAACCTTAGTCTTTCCTTTATGACCAGTTCCCTGTTTATAGTCTGTTCCTGGCTTTGGCTTAAAAAATCTGTCAGATAAATCTGCCTGTGTAAACGCACCATAAGGGTCCATTTACACAGAAAGATTATCTAACAGATTATCTGCCAAAGATCTGAAGCCAAAGACAAAAACAGACTCTAAACAGAGATCAGGTCATAAAAGAAAGCCTGGGATTTCTCCTCTTTTCAAATCCATTCCTGACTTTGGCTTCAAATCTTTGGCAGATAATCTGTCAGATAATCTTTCCGTGTAAATGGACCCTTATGCTACGTTTACACAGAGCGATAATTCGCCCGATCGTACGATTAACAATTTCGAAGTAACAAGTTTTTTTTTATAACAATCAGCGTTTAGATGGAACGATATATCGTACAGAAAATTCGTTTTGTGCTCGTTTTCCGATCGCTTAAGTCTATCTCGCACATCAGTGAACGACTGTTTACACGGAACGATCTGCGAATTTTTTGCGAACGATCAATGACGATCAAACGATCAAAATGAACGATTTTAAACTAATCGCTTGATCGTTCGCCGCGTTTACACGGAACAATTATCGCTCGATACGATCGTTATCGTGAAAATTCGCCCGATAATCGTTCCGTGTAAACGTAGCATATGGGTGCCTTCACACACAGATTTATCTGACAGATCTTTAAAGCCAAAGCCAGGAATGGATTTGAGAGGAGGAGAAACCTCAATCTTTCCCCTACGACCTCTCCTCTGTTTATAGTCTGTTCCTGGCTTTGGCTTCAAAAATCTGTCGGATAAATCTCTCTGTGTGAACACACCATTAGTTCCATTGAAGTGAATGGAGCTTAATTGCAAACTACACCTGAACTGGAGACAAGAGTTTGTATGTTATATGCTGTATCTGGAAGATAGTGACCATGTTTTTCTAACGCTGGATAACCCCTTTAAAGATTCTATCAATTTCAATGGGAGAACCACTGTGCACATATTCTGAAAAAAAAACAAAAAAAAAAAAACTTTTTTTTTCTTGTTGAAAAAAACACAGTTTGTGAAAACCACAAAGAATTTCCCATTGAAGTCAATGAAAGTCAAAACTGCAAAAAAGAGCAGGTGGGCACGGCTGACAATGGCATATACCATCTGCTCACTGGGCCCTACAGGGGATAGCTCAGGGGGTAAGGAACCTTGGCTCTCCAGCTGTTGCAAAAATACAACTCCCATCATCCCTGGGAAGCCAAAGCATTGGGCAAGGTGAATATTATTTTCAATATTCTTTCATTCCATGACCATGTAACCTATCCCTTAGAGGGCGTAATGATATCCCAATGCCTTAGGTGCTCATGTGGCAATTTTACTCCTTGTCTGTTATATGAATAGCATTTCCCAGCCAGTTCCGACTTGGATTACCAAGTTTCTCCAAGATCTGTTCGGGATTTCAGTTCTAGTATCATCTATTCTGCAAGTAATTCACACCCTGTGAAGCATGGATGGCCATTATCAATGACACTGATAGTAAGTGACTCCGAATGATCTGCCTGTCACTAGCTGTCAGCATGGCTGAGTGGCACAGAGTAAGGTTTTGATGGTCCCAATCAATATTCCTTCTCACTACTAATTCACCTTCATACGTGATGGTTTCCAGATCCAGAAAGTAAAGTCAACTTGATAGAACACATGTTCACCGATGGTCGGCCAGATACCGAGACCGGCTTTCCGTGATTTGCGGCTTTTGTTGTTCCTCATATAAATCCATGTAAAATTAATAACTCGATATAATTCACGACAACAGAAAATTACAACAGAAGTTATATCACGCAGAGGACATTGTTCTGTTGATGTCTTGACAACAGGAAAGGGGCCATATGCTAAGATTATTTGACAGTGAAAGTATTTATGAGAGTACAGGGCAATAATCGCACATGTTGTCCATATTGGGTTACACACAAGTCTCTTAAAGGGGTTAATCGACTTGCGAGGATCCTGTTAATTTCTATATAAACTCAAATCACTTTTTCCGTACAAGACGGCTACGTTCCCACAAGAAATGTTTAGATTTTTAGGAGTTTTTTTTTTTCCAGATGGACAATTGAATTAAAATGTGTTTTGGATTACAGGTTTCAGGAAAACAATACATCATGCAAAAACCGGAGATTTCAAGATCTCTTTATTATTTTATAGGAAGAACGAACGCTTATGAGAAAGGCAGAAATCATTGTTTTTAATAATTAACCATTGAGCAAGTAATCCTGTAATTTCCTACTATATACAGGAGGATGCACTCCCTACCTTAAATTCTAAGAATATTAGAAGTCACCAAGGAGTTCTGGGATCATAGGCTGAGGGCACGTATACAGGTCAGAGAACTATAGAAAGAGGGGACTTCTTACATTATAGTAATTTATACTAGTAGGGAGGACTTACATTATCAATTATGCTTTGTGTGCCTGGAACCTATTTCAGGAGTTAAAGGGAAGTTCCTTTTTACTATTAATTATAATCACCCAAGAAGATCTGCAGCAGCTGAGGTGAGTATTGTTATGCTCTGCAGCAGCTGGGGATCAGTACTGTATAATATGCATTGCAGCTGCTAAAACACCTCTTAAAGCGAAAGTACCACTGGTACATGACTTTTTTCTTTTTACATGAATAGAGTGCCGGCACAGGGATACCAAAGGTGTGGTTCTTTTTTTGAACCGCCGCCCAGGTCCTGTGACAGGTGTCAGTCTATTACTGAGCACCGTCCAGGCATACCCCCCCCCCCCCAGAGTGTGACGATCTGCCTCTTCCTCCGTGATGATGCTCCATTGATTCTAATTGAGCCGCGTCACAGGTGGAAGGGTTTTTTGTCACACTGGGGGTGAGCGGCCCCACCTCCAATGCTTCATACCTGGTCAGTGCTCGGTGAGAGACTGCGCCATGCACGGTAACTGGGAGGCGATTAAAAAAAGGACCACACCTCTGGTATCCCCGCATTGGTGCCGGTCTATTCATGTAAAAACAGAAAGTGCACCTTATGATGGTAATGGAGGGAGAAAAAACTAAATAAAACTGTGCAATAAATAACATGGGTCGAGCTGCTTAGTAACTGAGCATCAATCTCGTTGATCAGCACTTAATAAATGAGCCTATTACATGGCTCAGTAACCAGATAGTTCAGCAGCCTTTTGCATTAATCAGCCCCTAATGTCCCTATTACACGAGAAGCTGTGCAGCTAACGGCCAACGATTTTTAAGCATGCCGGAAATAAGCGATTGGTTGATTTCTGGTCCTATTACACAAGGCGATATCGGCCAATTGGGTTGATAATAACTTGCGTAATGGGGGTTTTCTGAGGAGCAGAAGACTATCCGAATATATGCCCACTCCCTCTATTACAAGAGGCTACAGAGAGGAGCACAGGAGCGCTGTCAGTGCTCTCTGACACCTTGTTCCCCGCTCACTGCTGGCGCTATTGCACGCATTGTTAGCGAGCGGATGAGTGCAAGGGGGGGGGGCACAGGGAGCTGTGGGGGGGACTGCCCAGTTGATTGCTTGATTGTCCGGGCAGCCCATAGCAGATAGCAGCAGTCTACTGCCGCTGTTCCTATTCCATGGAGTGACAGCAACAGATTGCTGCTATATTAGTATTATATTGCTTCTATTACACAAGACTATTATCGGCCAAATATGGCCGATAATCCTTTTGTGTAATAGGGCCTTATGTCTTGAAAGGCTTACCTTTGAGACATGGATTCCCAGACAATGAACGTCAGGGAGCAAGAAGCTTCAGCTGTTTCCTTCTACCCAGACAACCCTTTAAAGATAGCTGTTAGGCCTAAGGGTGGGTTCACACTGCGTTTTTGCAATCCGTTTAACGGATCCGGTTTTTTTTTAACGGTCAAAAAAATAGTGTCAACAGTACTTTATTGTACGTAAAAAAAAAAACGCAACCGTTTTGATCCTTTTTTTTTTTATAATGGAAGTCAATGGAAAAACGGATCAAAAACGCATGCACACAAATGCATCCGTTTTTTGCAAAAAACGGATCAATTAAACGGATGCTGAAAACGCAGTGTGAACCTAGCCTAATTGCTTGTAAGATCTACAGCGCTTTATTTAAAGGATTACTCTGAAGGAAAGTGGAGTTTTCTTTTCAGTCTGACACAGTGCTCTCTGTTGCCACCTCTGTCCATATCAAGAACTGCTCAGAGCTGTGGGGATTTGCTACTAGTCTGGACAGTTTCTCACATGGACAGAGGTGGCAGCAGAGAGCACTTTGTCATACTGGAGAGAATACACCACTTCCTGCAGGACATACAGCAGCTGATCAGTACTCAAGTTCTTGAAATAGAAATAATGTACACATCTATATAACTTTCGGGTAATTTAACACATTATAGGTGAATATATAGTACAGTCTAAAATTTAAAACCGTATAGAATGTAGAATCCTTTAAATTCTGAGCCTGAAGAGGTCGTTCTATTAGAGATTAGTGATGTTTTTCTTCCCCTACTGTCGGGCGCTTGGAGCACCCCCTTCTATTTTGCCTGTTTATACTAAGCAGAATTATAGATCAGACCTGTAGTTACTTAGCAATTAGCTCGGGCATTCATCCAAGAGAAAGTTATTATATCGGAGCACAAAGACGCAGTAACACTTCTCAGACTGCTGATTTTATTGTATTGAATCGAGAATGCCCTTTCTCCTCTATTATTGTAAGTCTTAGGAAAGTTGTATATACAGTAAGGACTGACCACAATTGGATTTGGTGCATTAAAGTTTCCTATCCTGGTTTTCGTTGGAAGGTCATATGTGTCTGCCTTAATTTGCTTTAAATAATTATCTTTATTTATAGTATTAAAGCCAATGCCATGCTTTACATTAGGGGAGTAGCTTTACAGAGGTGCAATGGTAGCAAATGCACACAGGCCCTGATTTCTGGTGAATAAACTTTTATGCAATTTTTTCATAAATTTACCAAAAATTTGCTTTGTCAACAAATTTAATTTTTGCTAAATTTGCTGCTATAATTGCAGAAATTTTATTTCATTTCCAATTTTCAACAGAATTTTAAATTGACCTTTACAACATTAATTTTTGGGGAAGAATTCTTTCTGTGTGATGCGTTTTGCTTCTTATTTGTCCATTCAATTTTATAATTTAGACTTTAAAATTACTATAGATCAACACATATGTTCAATCTGGATATTTGTTTTAAATTTGTAGCCCATAAAAGCATCTGAAATCATTCAAATACATTATGAAATTACCCATGAGACCTCCATCAACAAAATTTACACTGCGATATTCGAAATTGGGCGAAGACGTGAAGAATAATTTATTCACCTCTTCGGGAAGTGGCTTTTCTTTTTTTTCCCTGACAAATACCCCACCCAGATAGATTAATGTCTGAAGCATTAGGTTTGTAATGAATGCATCTCAGATAAGCCTGTGTGATAGGAATGTTCAGATAGTGCCAGATGTGCTGTCCTGCAGCCAACTTCACAGGGTTGTAAATTTGTCACCTCTGGACGTCAAGTCTTCTTATCTTGTGAAGTCTTATTTTTCATATATTTTTTATGGAAAAATGTTCAGAGTAAACATATAGAGTAATGACCAGGTTTCAATACTTTTGACACAAAGGTAAATTTTCTAATTCAAAGAAATGCATGAAATAGCATGTCAGCCATTATGGACCCAACCAACCTTTTTTGGCTTTGGGCCATGATCAGGAGTCTAAACATCTTCTAGGTTTTCATTCTTCATCTTATTCTAGGATGCAGAAGCTGAACATCTGGTTCTAGAGTTACCAGATCACTCCACAACGGTGGTCCCTGTATACATCGACTGGCCCAGCAGACCTCATGGTGTCGGTGCGGGGCACTGGGGAGTCAGGCAAGTAGTCAGCAGGCCAGGTTATACACTTGGGAGTCAGAACACGCACAGTCCTATACATGCAGATGCTTAAAGGGGTTGTCCAGTGCTACAAAAACATGGCCACTTTTTTTCGAGAGACAGCCTCACTCTTGTCTTCAGCTTGGGCGGGGTTTTGCTGCTCCGTTCCATTGAAGTGAATGGAGCTTAATTGCACCTAAACTGGAGACAAGAGTTGTGTTGTCTCTGAAAGAAAGTTGCCATGTTTTTGTAGCACTGGACAACCCCTTTAAGACAGGTCCACTGGTTCACATCTAGAACAGCAAAAGGAGAGACATTATGCTCTAGTCACTGATTGGCTGATCAGCCAGTCCAACAGCTGAGACAGGCATTTTCTCCTGAGTCTTGACGTCATCACAGATCAGGGGAAAATGCCTTCTGGTGGGGGTCCCGAGACCAGTCCCGCTGCTCACAGCAGGCACGGGGAGAGGTAAGTGCCTACTCATTATCAAATTCCAAATCTATCTTTCTCTCTATCATCTATCACTATCTTCAGTACAAGACTCTTAATCCTAGTGTTATGGGTTGTTGTGGCATTACAGTGCCTCAACGGATAGCATTGTTACTGTGCTGGGGTCATCAGTTCAAACCCAACCAAAGACAACAGCTGCATGGAGTTTGTATGTTCTCTCCAGGTCCCACACGTCAAAACATACTAATAGGTTAACTTGGAATTGTGAACCCCATTGGGGACAGTATGGGAAGACTACAAGCTTTGTAAAGTATTGAAGAATATGTCAACGTTACATAAATAATTGTTATTATCATCTGTCTCGAGCAAACAAGGTGTAACTGCATCATCTCATGGCGAACATCAGGGACACAACTTCTTGCACCCTACTTTAGCTACGAACGATTTATCAGGACACGACTTGATGGAAAGCATGTGGGAAAATAACACGCTGTGCACACCAGTGTAAATAATGACATTACAGGAACGGGCAGAGGGATTTTAATCATAACATGATCATGAACATCTGAGAACTGACAGGGAATCATATACAGATCATAAGTACAGACATATGCACAACAAGAGACTCTGGCCCGCAACATCAGTCACATCACTTTTCACTTAGTTTTGCTAATCTGCATAATATGAGACTGATGGGTATTCATTAGAAATGTCCTTTTATTGTGAAGCTATAGCCACTGTGGTGACCCATGTGTCACCCCAATAACAGACACCTTGTGCAGTCTATCTATACATTACTTCCTGGTAATATACCAAGTGTACAATAGGAATAGATAGATGGAAGTCTGACTGCAGGATCTGACTACAAAGGGTTTGTTTGTTGTCTGTTTCTATGGTGATACATTAGTGAAGACTATTTGAAAAAAAAAATTAGAATTATTAGATGCATTGGAAGAATAAAAAAATAATAATTTTAAGGGGGACAAAATCAGAGTCGGAGCTGGGTCTCTGGTGGCGGATGTGATTCTAGTCATCAGTAGAGAAAACACTGGAAAAAGTTAGGTTCTATCGAACTCGAACCTTGTTGAACCTTCTGCATTTGATTCCTGATGCCTTCCTGTTCTGTGCGGAAGGGGGAGACAGCCCGGGTACCGCCTGGAATTCCAAGTGGCACACATGAACTGCTACAGTTCTTTTCACTGATATAGTTCGTTTCTTTGTTTCTGCCTACGCCTCTTGGTACCTGTAGTGCTACTCCTGGCTATACCTAAATACTAAAGAAGAAACAACTACTATCTCTCCAGATCAACAAATGGATTTTCTTTCATCATTATTGGAACATAGACACATTTCGAGCCTTTTGACCCTTAATCATGGCTGTAGTTGTAGTGCCGTAGTACCGCCGGCAGCATCATATGGCTCACATGCCACATCAGGGGAATCAGGTCCCTTCAACCTGCATTGTGTAGGAACAGGGTCAGGCATATGCATGCATGTGATGTTGTGTCTGACAAGGCTTTTTTACTGCAGCCAGTAAGGGTCAGAAGACTCGAAATGCATCGGCTTATCTATGTTTCAATAAAGATGTAAGAAGTTCTACCTACTATCGCTTCTTTATACCTAAATACAATTTTCCTGGTAATGACCCCTAGCTACATTTCTGACCATGTTTTCCATTGACAGTGCCAACACAGTAAATCAATGAGTGTCCTGAGGACAATGAGTGTCCTGAGGACCAGAGCCTGGGAATCCTCCTGCACTCCGGTCCACAGATGAAACCAATGGATTCCTTATACTCTCCATCAGGTACCGCCTGTGCCAAACATATTATGTATTAGAGAGTCTACTATTCACTACTGCAACATAACAATGTTTGATTTTTTTCTTTTTTTCTAGTAGAATTATAAACTAACATTTAGAATACACCTACAGTCCAAAGAGCTGTACTAAGCTGATGGGGTTGTCTTCTTTACCTGTCTAAACACTGCCAAAAGGGAACGAGTTCCATCCCCCACCTGTGAAACATGACAACTCATTGTGAAGGGGTATGGGTCCAAGTTTTATACCCTATCTTCCCTCAACCCAATAAAAGCACTTAGGCGAATCTGTAAGGTACATTTGACATTGACCAGCTTTGGTTTCACTTAAATCAGGAAATGTTCACTATTGATTGCTATTGATTTCCCCTATTGGCAGCATTCAAGCTCTACCACACCAGTGGTAATGGATTTATCTAACAAACTGGCCATCAGATTTCAAGGACTTGCTAAGGGCGAAAGAAACACATTAAACACATAAAGGGCTCCCACCGCTAACTTTATCAATGTGAAGTAATTTACCTACAGACACATTTAAAGGGAACCCATCACCATGAAATGCTACCTAATCTATCAGCGTCATGTTATAGGTCAGATGAAGCTGAGCAGAATTATATATATCAATATGGGAAAAGATTCAGTGTAGCTTGCAATTTATTGATTGATTGATATCTAAAGCTTCTATGCTAAAGAGTCCAGACCATTGAGTGACCTCGCCCACTGGACTCCTTAACACAGAATGATCAGGGATTTCAATTTACAAGATACACTGAATCTTTTCCCATAAAGATATATATCAATCTGCTCAGCTGTTCCTGCTCTATAACATGATGGTGATGGATTTAAAAGCATTGTCTCGGTGATCGGTTCCCTTTAACCCCTTAAGGACCCATGACGTACCTGTACACCAGTGGGTCCAGACGCGCTATGCAGTGAGCTGAGGAGCTGAGCTCACTTTACATCGCATGGGGACCGGCTGCTATATGCAGCCAGATCCTCACTGTTAATGACGAGGCCGCCTGCCACTAACCCCTGCAGTGCCGCAGCACTTAACACAGTGACAGGAGCTGCCAATCGGGACACCTGCAGTGTGATGCAGGGGTTACGATCGTTCTATCTGACTGCTGGAGGTCCTTTAACTTCTTCCCGGCAGCAGGGCCGGCGTTAGGGGGGGGCAAAGAGGGCAGTTGCCCAGGGCCCCCATCCCCCAGGGGCCCCCTGCCCCAGTTACAGTGAGTGTTAGGTGCAGGACCGCACGGACAGCGTCCTGCAGGCTCTGGCAGTGATCCCTGGCTGCAGCTTATGGCTGCTATCAGGGGTCACACAGAGGCTACAGGACGCTCTGCTCCGGAGTGTGTAGCTTCCCCCTCCCCCTCCCTTCTGTACCATGTGATTTCCTCTCTCTTCCTCCTGAGACTGGTGTGGAGCTGTCGGGACGATAGAGGAGAGGGCTGCAGGGTGAGGATCCCAGCCTCCTGCTGCTGCTGCCATGGACAAGGACAACTACACCCAGCATGCTGTTAGAGGGGGTAAGTATACTGTATATGTAGTGTGTGTATGAATGTAGGTGTATAATGGATGACTGTAGTGTGTGTTACATGTCATGTGTGTAGTATATGGACTGGATGGTTTGGATCTGTATAATGTGTTTTCATGGATGTGTTAGTGTGTGTGTGTGTGTGTATATATATATATATATATATATATATATATATATATATATATATACACACACACACACACATATATATATTAGTGTGTGTGTATTAGCACTGCTGACTCCAAGTGTTGAGGTGAATAGACTGTGTATAGGAGCTGCAGCCATTCTCTGGTGACCACTGAGGCCGCTGATTGGCTGCAGCTCCTATGTATAGTGTATGATGATGTCACTAAGGCAATACTGTGTATTTTATTGAGAAAAAAACAAGGTGGCGGTCACTGTATGGTAGTAATATTGGTCCGTATATAGTGTCATTATGCAGTGGTCAGTCTATGGTGGTAATATTGGTCTGTATATAGTGTGTATAGAGAGTTATTACCGCCATAGAGGGACCGCCACATAATGACTCTATATACACTATATAGAGACCAATATTACTGCCATAGACTGACCGCCACATAATGCATAATGACTCTATATACACACTATATACAAACCATTATTACCACCATAGAGTGACCGCCACATGATATTGGTCTGTATATAGTGTGTATATAGAGTCATTATGTGGTGATCACGCTATGGCAGTAATATTAGTCTGTATATAGTGTGAATAGTGTCATTATGTAGTGATCATTTTTTGGCAGTAATATTAGTCTGTATATAGTGTATATATAGTGTCATTATGCAGTGGTCAGTCTATGGCGGTAATATTGGTCTGTATATAGTGTGTATAGTGTCATTATGCAGTGGTCAGTCTATGGTGGTAAAATTGGTCTGTATATAGTGTATATAGTTATTTCCGCCATAGAGTGACCGCCACATAATGACTCTATATATACACTATATACAGACCAATATTACCGCCATAGAGTGACCGCCACATAATGACTCTATATACACTATATACAGACCAATATTACCGCCATAGACTGACCACTGCATAACGACTCTATATACACTATATACAGACCAATATTACCGCCATACAGTGACCGCCACATGATATTGGTCTGTATATAGTGTGTATATAGAGTCATTATGTGGTGATCACACTATAGCGGTAATATTGGTCTGTATATAGTGTGTATATAGAGTCATTATGCAGTGGTCACTCTATGGCAGTAATAATGATCTGTATATAGTTTATACAGAGTCATTATGCGGTGGTTAGTCTATGGCGGTAATATTGGTCTGTATATAGAGTCATTATGCGGTGGTCAGTCTATGGCGGTAATATTGGTCTGTATATAGTTATTATGCGGTGGTCAGTCTATGGCGGTAATATTGGTCTGTATATAGAGTTATTATGCGGTGGTCACTCTATGGCAGTAATATTGGTCTGTATATAGTGTATATAGGGTCATTATGTGATGGTCACTCTATGGCGGTAATATTGGTCTGTATATAGTGTATATAGAGTTATTATGTGGTGGTCACTCTATGACAGTAATATTGGTCTGTATATAGTGTATACAGAGTCATTATGCGGTGGTCAGTCTATAGTAGTAATATTGGTCTGTATATAGTGTATATAGAATCATGTGGCGGTCATGGTGTGGTGCTAATATTGGTGTGTATATAGTGTCATTATGGGGCAGTCACTTTATGGTGGTAATATTGGCCTATATATAAGAAAAGTTTTCTTCAATAACGGTATGGAGGTAATATTTGGTCCTGATAGAGTGATTTTTTAAAACAATGCATATAAATATTTTTTGTGTTTACACCACTAGCGGCGGTCCTGACATGTAGCGGCAGTCCTGACATGTAGCGGCAGTCCCCACAAGTAGCGGCAGTCCCGGCATGTGGCGGCAGTCCCGGCATGTGGCGGCAGTCCCGGCATGTGGCGGCAGTCCCCGCATGTAACTTTCTGAATTGACTCAATTTGACTAAGGGCCCTAATATACAGAGCAAAAATTGTCCTAACCTGGCCGATATCGCTCTGTGTATATAGAGACAACTGTAATCAGCTGATCATTGTCTTTTGGCAAGTGTAAAAATCATTGTCTGCTGATTGTGCGTATAACATAATAAAGCTGGTACTTACCTGATCACGTTCCCCGGTGTCCTCAGGCCTTGTCTGTTTGTTACGGCCAGTGATTGGCTGAACGGCCTGTCACCTCAGAGAGAGGACCAGAAGTGAGAGCTGGGACTGGGGGATCCCACAGACAAGGCCTAAGGACACCGGGGAACGTGATCAGCTAGTATATATCTTCATTGTTCACTATATACAGCAAGGGCTGCACACACATCACTAATGATTATATATATATATATATTATATATATATATATATATATATATATATATATATATATATATATATAATCTCATCTGGCCCTGTCCTCCCCATACACAGGAATGTTCGGCACAGCTGAGCGTTTCTGTGTTCTCTATAGGAGGGGTAAGCCATAGTCAGACAGATCTGATGACGGCTTGTCTCTCTGAGAACAAAGAGGTTGGATGTTGATTTTCCATCAAGGACTGTACAAAGTGCCCCATTCACCTTACACTGATGGCCGAACCCACCACGAGCAGCAGGTACCACCAACAAGTGTATGGGAACCTTAAATTGCTGCTACAATATTTCAGCATTTGGGGCCCCACTTTGCTCAACTTTGCCCAGGGCCACATTTAGTCTAAAACCGGCCCTGCCCGGCAGTCAGATCAGCGATTATTGTATAGAGTCTGCCACAGGCAGGCTCTATGCAATGATCGCAGATAACACTGATCAATGCTATGCTATGGCATAGCAGTGTTTAGTGTTAAAAATCCAATGTAAAAATGTTAAAGTCCCCTAAGGGGACATAAAAAGTGTAAAGTAAAAAAATGTAAAAAGTTTTTTTTAACCCCTTCGTGCTGCAGCTAGTTTGGGCCTTAATGACCAGGCTAATTTTTCAAAATCTGACCTGTCTCACTTTATGCTCTTATAGCTCAGTGATGCTTTAACGTATGCTAGCGATTCTGAGATTGTTTTTTCGTCACATATGGCACTTTATGTTAGTGGCAAAATTTGGTCACTACTTTGTGTGTTTTTTGTGAAAAACATCAAAATATGAAAAATTAAAAAATTTTGCATTTTATGAACTTTGAAATTCTCTGCTTCTAAAAAAAGAAAGTTGTAGCACATAAATTAGTTACTAAGTCACATTACCAATATGTCCTCTTTATTCTGGCTTCATTTTATAAACATATTTTACTTTTTTAGGGTGTTATGGGGCTTAGAAATTCATCAGCAAATTATCACATTTTCGTGAAAGTTTCCAAAACTGATTTTTTTAGGGACCAGTTCTTTTTTTAAATGGATTTAGAAGTCTGGTATCCTGAAAACCCCCATAAGTGACCCCATTTTGGAAACTACACACCTTAAAGAATTAATCTAGGGGTATAATGAGCATTTTAACCCTACAGGGGCTGGAGGAAAGTATTCACAATTAGGCAGTAAAAAAATGGAAAATTAAAATTTTCCAATAATATATACGTTTAGATTAAAGTTTCTCATTTTCAAAAGAAAAATGAGAGAAAAAGCACCCCAAAATTTGTAACGCAGGTTCTCCTGAGTACAACGGTACCCCATATGTGGGCGTAAACCACTGTATTGGCACATAGCAGGGTTCAGAAGGAAGGGAGCGCCAATTAGCTTTTCCAATGCAGATTTTGCTGAAGAAGTTTCTGAGCGCCAGGTGCGTTTGCAATGCCCCTGTAGTGTCAGCAGAGAAAAAAAAAACCCGTAAGTCACCCCATTTTGGAAAGTGCACCCCTCAAAGAATTCATCTTGGTGTGTGGTGACCATTTTGACCCCACAGGTATTAGAGGAAAGTATTCAAAAGAAGACAGTAAAAATGAAAAACTCGAATTCTTCCAATAATATGTTTGTTTAGTTTGAAATTTCTCAATTTCACGAGGAACAAGAGAAAAAAAGTACCCCAAAATTTGTAACGCAGGTTCTCCTGAGTGAAAAGGTACCTCATATGTGGGCATAAACCACTGCATGGGCACACAGGAGGGCTCAGAAGGAAAGGAGCGCCAATTAGCTTTTTCAATGCAGATTTTGCTGAAAAAGTTTCTGAGCGCCAGGTCCGTTTGCAGCGCCCCTGTAGTGCCAGCAGAGTAAAATCTCCCAATAAGTCACTCCATTTTGGAAAGTACACCCCTCAGAGAATTCATTTTTGGGTGTGGTGACCATTTTTACCCCACAGGTATTAGAGGAAAGTATTAAAATAAAAATGGCCAGTAAAAATGAAAAACTCGAATTTTTCCAATAATATGTTGGTTTAGTTTGAAATTTCTCAATTTGACGAGGAACAGGAGAGAAAACGTACCCCAAAATCTGTAACTCAGGTTCTCCTGAGTAAAACGGTACCTCATATGTGGGCATAAACCACTGTATGGGCACAGAGCGGGGCTCAGAAGGGAAGGAGCGCCAATTTACTGGAGCAAAACCGCAGCTAGTAATGGTTATTAGAATAGCGCAGTTACTAAAATAAAATAAAAAAAATGAGATTACAGGTAATGTGGGTTGGTTACGGGCAACCAGGGGTGGTTATGGGCAACCTGAGGTAGTTACAGGTAATTTGGGGTGGTTACGGACAACATGGGGTGGTCACGGGCAACCTGCTATGGTTACGGCAACCTGGGGTGGTTACGAGCAACCTGCAGTGCTTACAGACAATCTGGGGTGGTTACGGGCAACGTGGGGTGGTTTCGGGCAATGTGGGGTGGTTCCGGATAAACTGAAGTGCTTATAAGTAATCTCGGGTGGGTACCTGTAATCTGGCATGGTTACTGCAATCTGGAGGGGGTCATTGGCAATTAGGGGTGGTCAGAGGCAACATGCAGTGGTCAGAGGCAACCTGCGGTGGTCGAAGGAAACCTGCGGTGGTCAGAGGCAACCTTTGGTGGTCAGAGACGACGTGGCGCGGTCAGAGGTGACGTGAGGTGGTCAGAGGCAAAGTGGGGTGGTTACGGGCAACGTGGGCTGGTGACGGGCAACCTGCTGTGCTTACAGACAATCTGGGGTGGTTACGGGCAACATGGGGTGGTTACGGGCAACCTGCAGTGTTTACAGACAATCTGGGGTGGATACGGGCAATGTGGGGTGGTTACGGATAAACTGAAGTTCTTATAGGCAATCTGGGGTGGATACCTGTAATCTGGCATGGGCACCGCAATCTGGAGGGGGTCATTGGCAATTTGGGGTGGTCAGAGGCAACGTGGCGTGGTCAGAGGCGCCGTGGCGTGGCCAGAGGCATCGTGGCGTGGCCAGAGGCAACGTGCGGTGGTCAGAGGCAACATGCGGTGGTCAGAGGCAACGTGCGGTGGTCAGAGGCATCATGGCGTGGTCAGAGGCAACGTGCGGTGGTTACGTGCAATCTGGGTGGTTACATGTAATCTGGCGTGATTACGGGAATATGCAAAACAAGAGTCCGTGGAGCCTCAGTTACGAGTCTCAAAACACGGGATAGCCAGATATCTCTAGCCTGTTGCCAACGGGGTGCCTCCAGGATGGGGAGAGCACCACACCACCCTGATAAATAACCCCTTAAGTCCCACTCGGTTGCGAGTATTGGAACATAGACAGGGAAACAACGGGATCGTGATTACGGGAAACCTGGGGGGGTTATGTGCAACCTGGAAGGGTTACAGACAATCTGGGATTGTTACTGCTAAACTGAAGTGCCTATAGGTAATCTGGGGTTGGTAAATGTAATTTGGGGTGGTTACGGACAATCTGGAGGGGGTCACTGGCAATTTGGGGTGGTTACGGGCAATGTGCAGTGGTTACGGGCAACGTGTGGTTGTTACGGGCAACGTGCAGTGGTTACGGGCAACGTGCGGTTGTTACGGGTAATCTGGGGGGGGTTAGGGGTAATTTGGGAGTAAACTGCAATTATTACTATAATAAAAAGTGCGTGTTTTATTTTTTTGTATGTTTGTCACTTTTTGTACTTTATACATTCATGTTCACTATATTACTATGATTACTGTGATATTTTCTATCTCAGTAATCATAGTTCAGTGACAGAGACCAAATTGGTCTCTGTCACTTTACATTTTCCAGAGTTGGCTGGTTGTGAAGCGCATGCACACTTCATAACCAGCCAGGACGTCGAGGAGGACGGAGCTCCAGGATCAGGTGAGTATATGGGGAAGGGGGGGGGTGACTGGTGGACGGGGGTGACAGGGGGGGTGGGGGGCGACTTGGGGGGTGGGGGGATATCACTTTTTATCCCCTGTCACCAATCATTCATGGTGACAGGGGATAAAAAGTGCCGGCGGCACATGGTACAAGCGATCAGCGGTATATAGTATATACCGCTGATCCCTTTTACCGGGACCCCACAGGGGGGTCCCCGATGACTGCCCCGTGCTCTCCGCTACCTCCGGTGGCGGAGAGCATGGGGCTTTCATTCATTTAAACTTTTCCATCCCTGCGAACAAACATCGTTTGTTCGCAGGGATGGCGGCGGCCATCTTGGAAATGATGGCCGCTGGGGGAGGGGGGTTAGTGATTCCCTACTAGGGGGGACTGATTTGGGGTCTGAGGGGACACTTATTTCATCTCCCCCCGCCGTGGATTCACAGCGGGGGGAGATGAAAAGCAGCGGCGGCACCGGCAATCTCCTTTACCGATGGCCGCCGCTATAAGGTTAATAGTGGCGATCGTCGGTAAGGGAGGGGGGGGGGCGGGACGGACCCCACACACTGCCCCAACCACTCAGCTACCACCGGTAGCTGGGGGGATGGGCTGGGGGCCGTCCCGGCCCCGCAGCCTTATTCTCTGCCATCGCCGTAAAAGCTGATGGCAGCAGAATAAGGACCCTTAGTGACCGCCGTAGAAAGCCGTATCGGCGGTCACTAAGGGGTTAAAACACACCTAAGCCCCTCCCCCAATAAAAAAATTAAATAATCCCCTTTTCCATTTTATTAATAAAACACATAAATAAATAAAAAATATTATATATCGTAGCGTGCGTAATCATCCGATCCATTAAAATAAAAAAAATTATTATTCCCACGCAGTGAACAGTGTAAATAAAAAGCGGCTAAAAAAAAGCAGAGATAGATTATCTTTATTAAAAAACATAAAAATCACAAAAATCGACTCCCCATACATTCCCGTAGGTGAAAAAAATAAATGCGCTATAAGAGTCACAATAGGGTCATTGTAATCACACCTATTTGCAAATAAATAAAAGTTTAACTGTTAATAAAAATAGTGAAACATTAGAAAAGCTATATAACCTGCATATCGCTGTATTCAGACCAACCTATAGAATAAATATATTACAGTATGTCAATTATACCGTAAAGTGCATTATGGAAACACATATACCCCCAAAATTTGCAGATTTGTGTCCCCCCCCCCACACACATTTCACCCCATAAATGATATATACATGTTATGGTAGATTGAAAGAAACCATTACAAAGTACACCTGTTCCTGAAAATAACAAGCCCTCACCTGGCCCTGTAGATGGAAAAATAAAAGAGTTGTAGACGAGGAAGAAAAAACAAAAACACAAAACACAAAAGGCCTCTGTCCTTTAAGGGTTAAGAAGTTCTCTGGGACTTTAAAGTTTAACCTTTAACCCTTAGGGGACACAGCCAGTTTTAATTTTTGCGTTTTCGTTTTTCCCTCCTCGTGTATATAAGGCCATAGCGCCTGCATTTTTCCACCTAGAGACCCAAATGAGCCCTTATTTTTTGCGCAACTAATTGTACTTTGCTATGGCAGATGTAATTTTTGTCTAAAATGTGTCGGGAAACCAGAAAAAAATTATATGTGTGGTGAAATTGAAAAAAAAAAATGTTTTTTTTTTTTTTATTATTTGGGGGAGGGGGGTTTTACTTCGTTCGCACTAGGGTAAAACTGACTTGTTATATATGTTCCTTAAGTTGTTACGATTACAACGATATATAACATGTATAACTTTTATTTGATTTGATGGCCTGTAAAAAATTTAAACCTTTTAAAGAAAATATATGTTCCTTAAAATCGCTCCATTCCCAGGCTTATAGCGCTTTTATCCTTTGCTCTATGGGGCTTTTTATTACAATTATTCTGGATTTGATGCGACCAAAAATGCGCAATTTTGCACTTTGGGATTTTTTTGCGCTGACGCCATTTACCGTGTGAGATCAGGAATGTGATTAATTAATAGTTCTGGCGATTACGCACGCGGCGATAGCAAACATGTTTGTTTATTTATTTATTTACTTTTATTTATAAAATGGGGAAAGGGGGGTGATTTAGACTTTTATTAGGGGAGGGGATTTTGTGTTATTAAAAATACATTTTTCTTTTACTTTACACATATACTAGAAGCCCCCCTGGGGTTGGGGTTATTCCCCCTGGGATTAGGGTTATTCCCCCTGGGGGACTTCTAGTATTTGCACTCTGATCTCTCATAGAGATCCATGCAGTATAGTTATACTGCATGAATCCATGAGATCTGTGTTTTATTGCTTTTGGCTGCTGCAGCCGAAAGCAATAGAATGCCGAGCCGGGATCAGCATCATTACGGCGCCAGACCCCGGCCCGGGACGGATGCGGGGATCGCCCCCCCCGCAATCGCGCCGCGGGGGGGGGGCGATCCCCCCACTAGACCACCAGGGATGGAGATGAGCAAGTATTTAGAAGCAGCTGTCAACTTTGACAGCTGCTTCTAAGTACTTAATTAGCGGGTACGGCGATCGGACCATGCCCGCTAATAGCCGCTATCCCGGGCTACATGCGGCACCTGGGATCGCGGCAGTTCAGAGGGGGGTCGCCGTGCACAAGGACGTTCAGTAACGTCCTGGTGCAGCTATGGGTTAATATGTCAAATAAACATGTCAAAATTTTTGATCTGTGTCATTTGGGCGCTGGGACCCCAACGTTTACTGTAACGGATTGGGAGAAGTACTTAGCTTTGTCCTCATTGCAATACATAGATTCTATAGAATGTCAAAGAGTCTTACCTTTCCTATTTATTTTGGCAATCTTTAGTTTTCTTTTTACCCAAAATTTTTTGATATTTTTTTTATATCAAAAAAAATTCTCCACCACAAAATCTATCACCTCTGCAGATTCTTGTAGCTGCATACAACCATGTCGGGATTTACCAAGTAGACGTGAAATATTTCCAGTCCCCAATAATCAAATCCTCTCATCCCTATATCCCTCATTAGCCCCTCTGATTTTTCCCATGCATTTCATTCACAATACTCAAAACCTTTTAATTTTTTTTTTAATATATATATATATATGCACCTGGCAAATGAGCCATCATCTTGATGTATTATGCTGTATTATCTAGATAAATAAAAGGAATGATCATATAGAATTACCTCCGCAATGTATACATTACTCTTTGAAAAAACACAGCTGCATTCTAACGTACAGATGTAGCAGAGCTGAATTTGTTTTTCGGCTTAACTCATAGAGAGATAACAATATGCTAAATGAGGTTATACTCACACGCATGCAAACCTAATCAGTTCGTATAGAGAGTTATTATGGTTCCAGAGCAATTTGGTCTCTAAAATGTTAAATAGCGTAGACGGCTCTGTTACGTCCGTACCGGCAGAATATAGTAACATGTTATTTCTACAGTATTTTCAACCTAACAAGGATGCACATAGCATAGATGCTGCTCACCATGGCTGAAATGGGGCCGGGAGAAGGAGACTCTAATACTAGAATATTTAGATGTCACCAGCATTATAGCTCATAAGCTCATGTAGGGAATCTACACAAAAGATTAGTGAAAGTGCATGGGTCTATTCTAAGATGGGCAAAAATATGTCGGACATTAAGAATGTGATCTGCGGTCTTGTGCCATACTGTGCGTTCCATCCACTAGGAACAGCGCTGGGTTCTCCCAGCTATCAGGTTATTAGACCAGCAGACACTGTGTAGTAAAGTTAAAGGACAACTCCCACAAAAATTTTTTTTTGCTCATTTAACACACATTACAAAGTTATATAACTTTGTAATGTGGTTAAATACCCGGCCTGGCCCCCTTCCCCCACTTTCGGACCCCCGACCCCCCACCCCGGAAGTTAAGGAATGTATACATTACCTATTACGATCGTCACGGTCCTCTTCTCCGGGGCGGCATCTGGTGACGACGACGTCAGAGCTGGGGGGCGGTCCGGGTCTTCTTCCTCCTCGGCGTCTTCATGCAAAGTGAATGGGGATGAAAAGGCTGCTGGTGCACATGCGCACAAGCAGCCTTTTCATTGGCTGGAGCGTATCACATGGCTTCCAGCTTGCTCAGCCCTGATTGGCTGAGCTTGCTGGAAGCCATGTGATGCGCTCCAGCCAATGAAAAGGCTGCCGGTGCGCAAGCGCACTGGCAGCCTTTTCCATCCCCTGGACCCGGAAGTTGGAGACATCGCTGGATGACGGACGGCGGCGACGGAGAGGCGGACGGCGGGCGAATCGAGTGGCGATCGTCACCGGAGAGATGGTGAGTATGGTGTCTGTGTGTGTCTGTGTTTTTTTTTTTTTTGGGGTCCCGTGGGAGTTGTCCTTTAATAGTGTAGCCTGTAATTCCACATTGCACATTGTACTACATGACTATATTCACCTGATCCATAGAAGCTTTAAGTGGATTTTTTTTTAAGTCACTGTTCAGGGGTGGAAATGAGCAGGGCAGGTTGTAATTGCTGGGGATCCTGACAGTCAGACCACCACCAGTTTATCACCTATTAGAGGGAAAGTCCCTTTAAACTGAATGCGTTAACTAGATTTTGTTTACAATAATAATAATAATAATAATATTTTTAAAACAAAACATAAAAAAATAAAAACAATATTAAACAAACATAAACGCTTCATTTTACCCCTTCAAGACAGAGCCCTTTGATGCACAGATGTTCAGGTCAAATTAATGCAATGTTCCTCCCCTTCTAAAGGGCCGTAGCGCTTTTATTTTTCCACCTACAGGGCTAGTTGGGGTGTCATTTTTTGAGCCATGATCTCTAGTTTTATTGGTATCATACTGAGGTAAGAGAAAATTTTTGATCGCTTTTTATAAAAAAAATTTATGATATATAATCTTGGTGTTATTCTTTTTTTGCTTACGCCGTTCACTGTGCGGGAACAATAATGTTTATTTTAATAGATCGGACAATTCCGATCTATTTTATTTTTTTAAATATCTTTTTTTTTTTTTTTAGAATGGGCAAGGGGGTATTTTAAAGGACTTATCCAGTGCTACAAAAACATGGCCACTTTCTTTCAGAGACAACACGACTCTTGTCTCCAGTTCAGGTGCAGTTTGCAATTAAGCTCCATTCACTTCAATGGAACTGAGCAGCAAAACCCCGCCCCGGCTGGAGACAAGAGTGGGGCTGTCTCTGTAAGAAAGTGGCCATGTTTTTGTAACACTGGATAACCCCTTTAAACTTTTATTGGGGGCGGGGTTATAAACTTTTTTTTACACTTTTTTTTTCACTTTAAACATGCAATTATTCGATTGCATATACTGAACTGTGCTATGCCATAGCATAGCATAGATCAGTGTTATCAGCGATCTATGCATAGAGCCTGCCTGAGAGCAGACTCTATGCAACAGGACGGAGTTAAGTGGATTACCCCACCCCCCCACCCGCCCATCGGCACAACTGATTGGGACCCCCACAGCATGGTTGCGGGTGTCCCGATCACTCAGTGACAGAAGCTTGTTCTGTCACTGAGTACCTTAAACGCTGCCATACATAGCGTCGTTTAAGGGGTCAATGACAAGCAGCTGGGGGATCACAGCTGCCTCTCATTACACTCGGCTCCCTGGACTCCCTGTGTGCGGGGCTGCTCTCACCGCAGCGGTCCCGCACACATCAAACCCCCTGAAGTCTGGAACGTATATATACATGTTACTGATGGGAAGGGGTTAAACAATAGATTGTTTTCTGGTAATACACTTCCTTTAAAGTGTACCTGTTGGTTTTCTTTTACTTACAATAACATGCTGACATTTTTTTTTCTAATCTGTCTGGATTTTCTGCCCGAAAATATATACTATACAGCAAGTAATTAAGGTTAACTAATTAGGGTTTGGACATTCTATGCCGAATTTACTATATAGTCGGTTATCACTTTGTAGGTGTTAGTTTTTATCATTTGATTTTTCCTTTTTATGTATCATTGTTTGTCATTTCGGTACGTCGGAATGTAACCGCTTATTATCTATATACTGGTGTCTACTTCCTCTGTAAGGCTATGTTCACACTACGAAACACACTAATCACTGAACTCCAAAAGGGGGCCACCCTGTTGTTTCCCTATTTATGTTCCAATACTCGCAACCGAGTGGGACTTAAGGGGCTACGTATCAGGGTGGTGTGGTGCTCTCCCCATCATGGAGGCCCCCCGTGGCAACAGGTTAAGGATATCTGGCTATTTCCGTGTTGAAACTTGCAACCGAGGCTCCACGGACTCTTGTTTTGCATATTTAAATTTTTGGGGGCATCAGTGGAGACTCTTGATTGAGCACTTCATTGCTCTTCCTATCATGGAGGCACCCCGTTGGCAACAGGCTAGAGATATCTGACTATCCTGTGTTTTGAGACTCGCAACCGAGGCTCCACGGACTCCTGTTTTGCATATGCTTACACTACGTAAGTACCTGGGGTACTTACATAATGCTGCAGGCTGAGGGAATTCTGGCCGGAGCGTATACACATAGTATACTCTCCGGCTGGGATCCCTAATGGACATATCAGTTTTCTGCAGCCACTATTCAGTGAATAGCGCCCGCACAAAACCTGTCAGTTCACACAATGGAGCGAGCGGGTCTGGCCGCACGCTACATTGTGTGCTTTGAGGAGTTCTAATGTGGGCATCGGAACTCAGTGGCGCTAAAGATTATCCAGCCGATACTGAGATAACAGCTGGTATGATCTTTTCTGAGACTGGCCAGGTCACGGAACGGCAGGTTGCTTACGATGTGTGACCATAGCCTAACTCTGTATGTGATGATAAAGAGGGCACTTCTGGGCAGTGGTCTCTACACAAATGCCGCAAGGCATTTTCCCCCAAGTTGCTGTGATGTCACAACGCGAGGGAAAATGCTTGTTCTGGCTGGTGGACTGGCTGCTCAAGCTTAGCAACCAGTCCATCAGCCGGGTGGTGACGTGTGCAGCTCTGGAGTTCCCCTGAGCCCAGTGGGGGTGACGGAGCAGCGATCTGGGGCTGAAGAGGCCCCTGCCTTTAAAAAGAAACAATACAAAAAAAAAACAGGGAGGCCGGACTTCTCCTTTAAGCAAAAAATAGATAAGTGTTACCAAGTGCAGGCGGCCATTAACAAGCATCACATGTATAAAAAATAGAAAAAAGAAACTAAAAGGGGTAAACTACACTCATAGCAGCTGGTGTTAGACACACACCTGAGCTAAGAAAGAAGTCAATACAGTGAGGCTGTTATTTGTACAAACAGGATGAATAGATTATTCGGATCTAGAGTACGAGAACATATGAACACGGGAGAGGAAATCTGTCACTACATGACAAAGACCATTCAAGCATACTGAGAAGCTGGGTGACAATCCATGTGCGGAGCTGTAATTATGAACATACTAGTTGTCACCCAGAATTCCCAGTAACTTACAGTGTCTGAATAGAATGGTTAATACAATGGCTTATTTATAGAATTTGAAGGGGAAGGCTTATTAATGATTTAATTATAATTCTACCCGCTATGATATTTGGTTCCAGATATATCGATCGTCTTATAGAACCGATAAGAAACCTAGCGGCGTACAGAGGACATCCTTCCTATTAGAGGGCAGACAATATGTCCTTTGAGTCACTTACTGACCCTTCTTCCACTACGCATTCTCTATAGGCATCGCTACAATTACATTTCAATTGATTTTTAGTTCATTTTCATTTTACTAATGTTAATAATTAACATTATTTTTTTTACTATTCTTTTTATCCTCTCTCTTTACTATAATAACATGAAAGCAAACCGGCATAATTGTATGGAGGAATAATGTCCAATCTCGTACTGGGGGTCATCTATTGTAGGACCCTCCATTGCACAGGATTGAAAGAAGTGTAGGATTAGTCCATGGGAATGGGCATGGGAAAAAAAAAACATCAGGCCCTTATGTCCTAGGTGGTATTATCTGGTGACATGCATCCTCAGTTATGTTTTTTAAAGGGGTTGTCCAGCGAAAAACCTTGTCTTTCGAATCAACTGTATCAGAAAGTTATATAGATTTGTAACTTACTTCTATTAAAAAATCCCCTGTCATCCCATACATATCAGCTGCTGTATGTCCTGCAGGAAATGTTGTTTTCTTTCCAGACTGACATAGTGCTCTCTGCTGCCACCTCTGTCCATGTCAGGAACTGTCCAGAGCAGGAGAAGTTTTATATAGGGACTTGCTTCTGCTCTGGACAGTTCCTGACATGGACAGAGGTGGCATCAAAGAGCACTGTGTTAGACTGAAAAGAAAACAACATTTCCTGCAGGACATACAGCAGCTGATAAGTATGAGAGTTTTTAATAGAAGTAGATTACAAATCTACATAACTTTTTAAAATCAGTCTATTTTGAAGGAAACGATTTTCGCTGGGATACTACAAGTTGGAGTGAGATACTGACTTGAAAGAATACCTGTCACTATGACCGCTGCCAGATGAATGTTGAATTCATCTCCAAATCTGGAAGTTTGGGTATCCCTGTGATGGAAATGTGCAACCTCCACTGCAAGACAATAGAGGTTGTGCGAATTTTCATCACCACGCGGCTTGTTACCATGGATACCCAAACTTATGGATTAGGAGGGAAATTCACTGCTGATTCGGAAGTGGCCAAAGTGATAGGTACACTTTAAAGGGGTAGTTTAAAAAAAAAATAATAGTAATTCTTTCAAATCAACTGGCCAGCAAGTGCCAGAGACTTGTAATTTACTTCTATTAAAAAAATCTCCAGTCTTCCAGTACTTATCAGCTGCTGTATGTCCTACAGGAAGTGGTGTATTCTCTCCAGTCTGACACAGTGCTCTCTGCTGCCACCTCTGTCCATGTCAGGAACTGTCCAGAGCAGTAGCAAATCCCCATAGAAAACCTTTCCTGCTCTCCAGGCTGTAAAGAATACACCACTTCCTGCAGGATATACAGCAGCTGACAAGTACTGGAAGACCTACATTTTTTTTAGTAGAAGTAAATTACAAATCTCTTGTACTTGCTGGGACCAGTTAATTTATTATTATTATTATTATTATTTTTTGTTTTTTTTTTGTTTTTTTTTGTTTTTTTGTTTTTGTGAACTGCCCCTTTAAGGCAAAGATATCTTGAAAAAATTGTGTAAAAGTTGATTTGCATATGCTTTCTTCCCAGAATCCCAATGAAACATGAATGGCTTATGAGTTTTTTTGTGATGCGCTCTTTAAGGAGAAACTTAACCCATTTGGTTCCCATTTAAAGAGTAATATACAAAAATGCAGCTTT
Organism: Dendropsophus ebraccatus; assembly: GCF_027789765.1. NCBI lineage: Eukaryota > Metazoa > Chordata > Amphibia > Anura > Hylidae > Dendropsophus > Dendropsophus ebraccatus. Next base: position 88,098,079 of record NC_091464.1, on the reverse strand, counting down.
GCTCCTTCCTTCCTGGCATTCAGGTCATTGGGGAACACACTAAGCCCTTCCTTCAGACTGATATACTACCTCTCTCCACAAGCCTAATTCACAAGATAAAGATGCCAGGGCTGCGGGGGTCTGAATCAATGGGGGTGGAGGAGACAGGTCTATAGGAGAAGCGCATGCATGGATACGGAGGGGCAGAGGGATGTCAGGACAGCTAAGTACATGGAAGTTTTAGCGGCCGCGTATGACAACTGCTGGCAGTGTTTCTGTAGCATTATTAGATCATCATCCAGGGTATATGTGACCATGCCGCCATTGATCAGCTGACTACCAGCGTTGACGGGAACATGGAACAGCAATTTTTTTTTTAATAAACAAACAAAAAAACATCTAAGCTCCATAATCTGCATGTTTCCCTCCTAAGGTCTCGTCCCCACAGGCGTACTTTGCCGTCAGCAATAACAGACCTGCAAGGACTAACAAATTATAGTCTACGGGCAAATGCATGCAACCATGGCTGCCACAGTCAGTGGCGTAGCTATAGGGGTCGCAGCGGTCGCCATGGCGACCTGGCCTGTAAGCCCGCCGGCCCTCCTCACCACTTCCTGTCTCTGTGCAGTTCTTTCGAATCAGCAGTGATCAGTTCAGGATAAGTGCACAGAGCAGGCTGCTCGGCGCCCCCTGCCTGCTGAGCGGAGGATTCTCAGCGTTATGTCTATAGTACAGTCCCCTGCGCTCTGGCTGCTTATCCTGGTAGGACAACTCACATCTCCCCAGGCAGTGGTGATGACGAGGCCCCTTCCTAGCCATACACACATCTGCTCCTGACTGTCCCCCCAGTCTCCTGAGATGGTCTCCTCCTCCCCGTCCCTGTCTCCTTCTCTCCAGGACAGACATGTAAGGGGGAGGGGGGGAGGTGCTCCTGGATCCTGCACTCTGTACACAAGAACTGCCGGCACTGTGAGCTGTGGCTACTCAGTGGCGGATTATAAAGTGGGCGGTTTGGGCGGCCACCCGGGGCCCAAGGCTCCGGGGGGGCCCGCGCCGCCCTTATTAAGATCTTACATAGCAGCGCCAGCAGCACATCACTTTCGGCGGCCCAATGGGCCCCCGAGTGATGTTCTGCTGTGGCGCGCTGTCGTTGGAGTCCACCGCGGCCCCGCCCCCTCTCTCTGATTCCTTGCCTGCTGGATTCCTTGCCGTCTTTGCGGTGCCCGTACTTCTCTCCTGGCGGCGTGATGACGTCACATCATGCGCGCCGCCAAGCAGAGAAGTTCGGGCACCGCGGGGCTGTACTGTGAGCTTCCGGCCTGCGTGACAGGCACTCCGGAAACTCACCCCGGCTCCCTGCCGCCCGGCTGTACCCCTTGCCCCTTAGCTGCTCTCCATGCCGCCCCATCTTCTCCCCCTGCTGCTACCCTTCATCATCTTCTCCCCCTGCTGCTACCCCCATCATCTTCTCCCCCTGCTACTACCCCATCATCTACTCCCCCTGCTGCTACCCCCATCATCTTCTCCCCCTGCTGCCCCATCATCTTCTCCCCCTGCTGCCACCCCCATCATCTTCTCCCCCTGCTGCCACCCCCATCATCTTCTCCCCCTGCTGCCACCCCCATCATCTTCTCCCCCTGCTGCCACTCACATCATCTTCTCCCCCTGCTGCCACCCCCATCATCTTCTCCCCCTGCTGCTACCCCCATCATCTTCTCCCCCTGCTGCCACCCCAATCATCTTCTCCCCCTGCTGCTACCCCCATCATCTTCTCCCCCTGCTGCCACCCCCATCATCTTCTCCCCCTGCTGCTACCCCCATCATCTTCTCCCCCTGCTGCTACCCCCATCATCTTCTCCCCCTGCTGCCACCCCCATCATCTTCTCCCCCTGCTGCTACCCCCATCATCTTCTCCTCCTGCTGCTACCCCCATCATCTTCTCCCCCTGCTGCCACTCCCATCATCTTCTCCTCCTGCTGCTACCCCCATCATCTTCTCCCCCTGCTGCTACCCCCATCATCTTCTCCCCCTGCTGCCACCCCCATCATCTTCTCCCCCTGCTGCTACCCCCATCATCTTCTCCTCCTGCTGCTACCCCCCATCATCTTCTCCCCCTGCTGCCACTCCCATCATCTTCTCCTCCTGCTGCTACCCCCATCATCTTCTCCCCCTGCTGCCACTCCCATCATCTTCTCCTCCTGCTGCTACCCCCATCATCTTCTCCCCCTGCTGCCACTCCCATCATCTTCTCCCCCTGCTGCTACCCCCATCATCTTCTCCCCCTGCTGCCACACCCATCATCTTCTCCCCCTGCTGCCACACCCATCATCTTCTCCCCCTGCTGCCACACCCATCATCTTCTCCCCCTGCTGCCACACCCATCATCTTCTCCCCCTGCTGCCACACCCATCATCTTCTCCCCCTGCTGCTACCCCCATCATCTTCTCCCCCTGCTGCCACCCCCATCATCTTCTCCCCCTGCTGCCACCCCCATCATCATCTCCTCCTGCTGCCACCCCCATCATCTTCTCCCCCTGCTGCCACCCCCATCATCTTCTCCCCCTGCTGCCACCCCATCATCTTCTCCCCCCGATGCCACCCCCATCATCTTCTCCCCCTGCTGCTACCCCCATCATCTTCTCCCCCTGCTGCCACCCCCATCATCTTCTCCCCCTGCTGCTACCCCCATCATCTTCTCCCCTGCTGCTACCCCCATCATCTTCTCCCCCTGCTGCCACCCCCATCATCTTCTCCCCCTGCTGCTACCCCCATCATCTTCTCCTCCTGCTGCTACCCCCATCATCTTCTCCCCCTGCTGCCACTCCCATCATCTTCTCCTCCTGCTGCTACCCCCATCATCTTCTCCCCCTGCTGCTACCCCCATCATCTTCTCCCCCTGCTGCCACCCCCATCATCTTCTCCCCCTGCTGCTACTCCCATCATCTTCTCCCCCTGCTGCTACCCCATCATCTTTTCCCCCTGCTGCTACCCCCATCATCTTCTCCCCCTGCTGCTACCCCCATCATCTTCTCCCCCTGCTGCTACCCCCATCATCTTCTCCCCCTGCTGCTACCCCCATCATCTTCTCCCCTGCTGCTACCCCCATCATCATCTCCCCCTGCTTCCACCCCCATCATCTTCTCCCCCTGCTGCCACTCACATCATCTTCTCCCCCTGCTGCTACCCCCATCATCTTCTCCCCCTGCTGCTACCCCCATCATCTTCTCCCCCTGCTGCTACCCCCATCATCTTCTCCCCCTGCTGCTACCCCCATCATCATCTCCCCCTGCTGCCACCCCCATCATCTTCTCCCCCTGCTGCTACCCCCATCATCTTCTCCCCCTGCTGCTACCCCCATCATCTTCTCCCCCTGCTGCTACCCCCATCATCTTCTCCCCCTGCTGCCACCCCCAGCGTCTCCCCCTTCTGCTACCCCCAGCGTCTCCCCGTGCTGCTTCCCTGCCTCCCCAGCTTCCCCCCCCCCTCCGGCCTCTGTTGCCCCAGCTGCTCCCCCTGTTGCCCCAGCTGCTCCCCCTGTTGCCCCAGCTTCTCTTCCTATTGCCCCAGCTTCTCTTCCTATTGCCCCAGCTTCTCCCCCTGTCGCCCCAGCTGCCTCCCTTCCCCAGTCACCCCCAGCTCCCCGCCTGCAGATGAGTTGGGTCGGAGAAGTCTTCATGATGCTGCGCCAAATAGAAAAGAAAACAAAAAGTGAGCGACGGCAATCTGAGAAGACGTCACCTGTGAGTCATTAGTAACGGGACTGTAATCACTTATATAGTGTGCAGAGCCTGTGTACCATTGGGGTCTAAATGGGTCAGTATATTGTTTGCGGTAGTGTACTGACACAGCCCCGAGGTCACTACAGTACACTAGCGAAAACTTTTAAACTAGAACCCAACTACAACTGCAGGCACTACAACTCCCAGCATTTGCTGAGGGCTGCAGACTGTCAGTACATGCTGGGAGTTGTAGTGCCTGTAGCTGTTGTAGTTGGGTCCTAAGTGGATTATACACTGGATACTTTGTGGCGTCTAAGAATACATAGACCTGTGGGGGCTCAGTGCAGGGAAGTGACCCCCAGAACATCACTAATAGGGGATAGAACAAAAGCATCTCCCCCTGTCCCCTATTAGTGATGTTCTGGGGTCACTTCTATATACTGATCCCCCACAGACCTCTGTATTCTTATATACCCCACACAAACCTGCGGTTTAGGTGGACGGGGGGGGGGGGGGGGGTGGACGGGGGGGGGGCAGGTTGGGCGGACAGCCCGGGGCCCAGGGTACATTTAATCCGCCACTGTGGCTACTGATAGAATAGAAGCACATGGGTCCTTCAGGTAACCTCTGACTTTAATTAACCCCCTCACTCCACCATTGCTGCTGCTTAGCTAAGCTGTCATGGACCACCAAAGATGAGAGCTGCACTTTGGAAGTGTCACCCAGCTTTCTCAGGATCCTGTATGGCAGCAAGCAGTATGCAACCTATTGCTCCCCAGCTGTGATGATGAAATTACTACTCATGCAGCTCTCAGGGCATCCTGGGAATTGTAGTTTAACCACAAATCTGGGGTCAAAGGTTGTAGACTACATCAAGGGAGTCAAACTGTGGCCCTCCAGCTGTTGCAAAACTACAATTCCCATGATGTCCGGGCATCCAAAGCTTTATCTTTGGCTGTCCAGGCATGATGGGAATTGTAGTTCTGTAACAGCTGGAGGGCCTGAGTTTGACACATGTAGACTACATTTTTATAGTTCTAAAAGTAATTATATAAGTGACGCACAGCTTCATGAACTCATGAACACTATATTGGATTGGTTATGCAGTGGTTAACCCCTTACTCCAGTACAGTTGTCATAAACTCAGGAGTCTGGAGCTGTACTGTGAATTATTACAGGTGGGATACAGCTTTTCCAGAGTCCTGAACAATATATTTGGTTAGGTATGCAATAGGAAACCCCTCACCCCCTGCTCCGGCGGCTGGGGTCCTGACATCCCTGGTATATGCTGTATACCGTATGTTATGTGGAGTCTACAAAGTGTTATAAAGTATGATAAGTGACATATTAACTACTATACTATGGTACATACAGTGCAGAATTGTAATATCGTATGCCACATATAGTACAGTATGCCATAAAGAGTACATATTGTTATATATATCGCAGTGATCGACAGCACCATCATGTCCTGCTGGCAGCTCATGATGGGAGTTTTTCTGCTGGAGAGTCAAAGATTGGGAAAGATATGACACAGTACAGTCCATTAATTATAGGGGGCAGTGGCACGGTACATTGAGGGGGATAATTCATTAGGACACACATAGGGGGTGTCACCTTAGAGTAATTGGATATGATTTGGATATGGTTTTCTTTTGGCCTCTGACTGCGCCTGCTTGGGTGGGATGGGGGGCCCAAGGTAAGATCTTGCACCAGGGCCCATCAGTCTTTAGCTACGCCCCTTGCCACAGTCCATTCATTGGGCAAAAAACATATACTTTAAATCAGGGATGGGGAACCTTTGGCCCTCCAGCTGTTGCAAAACTGCAATTTCCATCATGCCTGGACAGTAGTGATGAGCGAATAGCGAAATATTCGAATATTACAAATATCTCCGAATATTCGATCAAAAATTTGATCCAGTTAAAGTCAATGGGAACAAGTATTTGATTATTGAAAAACATCTATTTGACCACTTGGAGGTAAAAACCGGAAGCTGGGGGATTTGAACGCTTATCGAATATTTATCGAATATTCAGCGAACTACTAGACAACTAGACCTTACTATTCGATCGAATATCTGTTTGATCTAACAGTATTCGCTCATCACTACTGGACAGCTAAAGGCTGTCCAGGCATAAGGGTAATTGTAGTTTTGCAACAGCTGGAGGGCCCAAGGTTCGCCATTCCTGCTTTAAAGGGTACCTGCCACTACAGCCGCTGCCAGATCAGTGGTGATTTTCTCTCATTCGGAAGTTTGTGTATCCATGACAATGAACCACAGAAATAAGCGTAACTTTTGTAGATCAAAGTAGAGGTTGATGGCAATTCCATCATCACATGGTTCGTTGTCATGGATACCCAAACTTTTGGATTCCGAGAGAAATTCATGGCTGATCCAGTAGTGGATGTAGTGACAGTCAGTCATTATCCCTCTTGCAAGCGCACAGTCCTTGATGGCGGGTGACATATCCATGGGCCGCCCTCACTCACAGACTGTGCATTATAGTCTCACCCACAGATGTGTGGACGAGGCCTGACAGTCTTCAAAGGAGTTATTAAGGGTTTAAAAAAAAAAAAAAAAAAAAAAACAGTTTTTTTCCAAAAACAGCACCACCACTTCATGCTGGGTTCACACTAACATGAAAAAAACATGAAAAAAAAAATGGATGCATTTGCGTGCATCCATTTTGATTAGTTTTCCCATTGATTTCCATTGTTAATAAATTAAAGGAAAAAAAAAAAAAAACTTATCCGTTTTTTGTTTTTTTTAAAGTACACAAAAAACGTGGTCAACCATATTTTTATGTACGTTTAAAAAAATGGAAGTCAATGGAAAAACTAATCAAAACGGATGTACACATCTGTTTTTTTTGGGGGGAAAAAAAAATGTGAACCCAGCCTTACAGTACTGCACACAACCTGGGGGCAGAGGTAGTGTTTTTTGAAGAAAGAAGCTGTATTTTTCTAATCCCAGTTAACCCCTTTATCCCTTCAAATTTTTAATGAAAGAGTTTTCCATACCTATAAGGTTAACATGCCCACATAGACAAAACTATGAACCTTCCAGAGGGAAGGGGGGGGGGGCTTACGCTAAGCCAGCTGCTCTACCAAGAAGAAAAGGAGTCAAGAGCTAGCCTCTCTAGTGAGAAGAGGGTAGTGTAGCCTCTCTTCTGCAGGTTAGCCTCCTCATGTGGTGAGAAGAGATTTCATTAGAGTAGAATAAATGAGACAAGGTTATGCTGCGTTTACACATAATGATTATCGTGCGAATTTGCGCGATAACGATCGAATTCGAACGATAATTGTATGTGTAAACGCAGCGAACGATCAAACGACGAACGATAAATCGTTCATTTTGATCTTACAACATGTCTCAAATTGTCGTTGGTCGTTCGCAAAAAATTTGCTGATCGTTCCGTGTAAACAGTCGTTCGCCGATTTAACCAATGTGTGAGATAGGCTTAAGCGATCGCAAAACGAATTTTCCGTACGATATATCGTACCGTCTAAACGCTGATCGTTATGAAAAAAAAAAATTGTTACTCCGACATTGTTAATCGTACAATCGGGCCAATTATCATTTCATGTAAACGCAGCATTAGAATACTTACAGCGCCTGCTAAGAATTCCTTACCCAGCCTGTGATTGACTTGTGTTCCTGCTAAGAATCCAGTTATTTCTCTTACAAGTCCTATGTGTGAGTGGGTGCAAGACAAGTGAAGAAGTCTGCAGATTTGCCCCCCCCATTCTTGCAACATTACAAAAGGGCTAGAGGGGAGAGAATAAGCTCCAGGTATCCTACTACACAGCTTTCAGCTCCAGCCATGAGCCGGCCTGTCAACATATTTATGGGACTGTGCCACCTTTGTGGAAGAATCTGTTATTTCTAGTAAAGAATTGTAAGTTTGTTTCAGATATCAAAGTGGCTGCTTTAGGTTTGGACTGGCCCACAGGGGAAACTAGGGAGTCCCCAGTGAAAGACTTAAAGTGTCACTGTCATTATAACTTTCAAAATCTAAATGAACAGTAGATGTGATATAAAGCAAAATTGCAATATACATTCATTATTTTTTTTGTTGTTATCATGCTGTAAAACAAAGCTGTACTTACAAGAAATCCAGGTCCAGTCTCCTGAAGGCAGCTATATAACAGCTATACTTACTGTATCCAGGTCCTGTCTCCTGAAGGCAGCTATATAACAGCTATACTTACTGTATCCAGGTCCATTCTCCTGAAGGCAGCTATATAACAGCTATACTTACTGTATCCAGGTCCATTCTCCTGAGGGCAGCTATATAACAGCTATACTTACTGTATCCAGGTCCATTCTCCTGAAGGCTGCTATATAACAGCTATACTTACAAGAAATCCAGGTCCAGTCTCCTGAAGGCAGCTATATAACAGCTATACTTACTGTATCCAGGTCCATTCTCCTGAAGGCAGCTATATAACAGCTATACTTACTGTATCCAGGTCCATTCTCCTGAAGGCAGCTATATAACAGCTATACTTACTGTATCCAGGTCCAGTCTCCTGAAGGCAGCTATATACCAGCTATACTTACTGTATCCAGGTCCATTCTCCTGAAGGCAGCTATATAACAGCTATACTTACTGTATCCAGGTCCATTCTCCTGAAGGCAGCTATATAACAGCTATACTTACTGTATCCAGGTCCATTCTCCTGAAGGCTGCTATATAACAGCTATACTTACTGTATCCAGGTCCATTCTCCTGAAGGCAGCTATATAACAGCTATACTTACAAAAAAATCCAGGTCCAGTCTCCTGAAGGCTGCTATATAACAGCTATACTTACTGTATCCAGGTCCATTCTCCTGAAGGCTGCTATATATCAGCTATACTTACAAGAAATCCAGGTCCAGTCTCCTGCAGGCAGATTTTCTGAAAAAAAAACAAAAAGCAAAAAAAACTGACTAAACACATGAATTCCAGCCAGTACAGAGAGTCACGGATCAATGTGTCCATCAGACACATGACAGCCTTCTCTCTGTGAGCGCTCAGATGGCCTGGGATACAAAGGACTTGTTTTCTGACTGTTTCCTGTTTCTTAAAAAAAATTGTCAGAAAACAGGAAGTGCTGTGTTTCCCATGATAACTAAAATAATAATAATAATAATAATAATAATAATAATAATAATAATAATAATAATAATGATGTAAATTGCAAACTTGCTTCATATGACATCTACTGTTGATTTAGATTTTGAAAGTTATAACGACAGGGACCCTTTAAGCATCTAGATGTGTATAGTCTGGAGGTAAAAAGGGAAACTGGGAACATGATTGAAACCTTTAAGATTGAACCCAACTACCGGGGGAAATAATCAGAGGTTATTTAGTGGAAAGGTCATAAATAACACAATAAAAGATTATTTTACTGAATGAGTAGTAGATGCATGGAACAAACTTCCAGCAGATGTGGTAGGTGAATCTACAGTAACTGAAAGTAAACCTGCCTGGTACATACATATATCCATCCTAACATAATAAGAAAGGAAGCACTAAAAAGGGCTGACTAGATGGACCCAGTGGTCTTTCTATTCCATGTCTCTATGTTTTTTATGTTTATTTACTTTTTATTATTATTATTATTATTATTATTATTATTATTATTATTGCAGCAGGTTTTGCACACATTTCTACAGCTGCATCTGAATTGGTCTTGCAGGGATCCATGTACATGCTGCCAAAACAACTCCATTCAGTTGAACTAAGCCAATTTTCAGTGGCACAAATTTCTACAATAAAATCTGCCGCGTGTGAACCCACCCATAGTTCAGAACTGAGATGAATCCGAAAACATGGATCTGTAATTTATTAAGGTTTTATTGCAGTTGTTTGTCTACTGCCTGGATGCTAAGAAAGCCCTGACAGATCTGTATTTTATCTGTATTCCTACTTTTCACCATTCAGATTGATGGAATTCTTGGTGATTTATTTGTTATGTTCCTCTACAGAAATTATGTTATTTATGTACGTGACATTCACAGATTAGCCAAACCTGAAATAGGCCATAAAACTGCTTGACAGTCGTCAGGTATTAGAACATATGCCGGAGGACCTGGTTCAATATACTGAACAGTGGTTCTATAGTCTTCTGAAAACTATAAGTGACCTTTGTTAATTCAGCCAAATACAATATGCAATATGGTTGTTAAAACATCAGCTGTGCAATTCATATATATATATATATATATATATATATATATATATATTTTTTTTTTTTTTTTTTTTTTTACTTACAGGGTATAGTTCCACCAAAGGATTGCAGCAATCCTATAGTAGAATAATTCACCAAAACTTTATTTCATCATAAGTGAAGAAGAGGAAGAAGAAGAACAAGAAGAAGAAGAAGAAGAAGAGGAAGCAATATTTGTCATTATAACTTTTAAAATCTAAATCAGTAGATGTGATATTAAGCAAGTTTGCATTTTACATTCATTAATTTTTTTTAGTTATCATGGAAAACACAGCACTTCCTGTTTCTGACTCTTTTTTTTTCAAAAAATAGGAAACAGTCAAAAAACAGGAAGTCCTGTGTATCCCAGGCCATCTGAGCGCTCACAGAGAGAAGACAGTCATGTGACTGATGGACATATCGAGCCGTGTACTGGCTGGAATTCCTGTGTTTAATCAGTTTTTTTTTTTAAACCAGCACAAGTCAGAAAATCTGCCTGCAGGAGACTGGACCTGCATATCTGGTAAGTATAGCTGTTATATAGCTATAATCAAATAGTCCAATAGAGAAATCCACTGCACTCACCGAATCAGTGAAGTAGATGCGCCTGCACGCTTCAACTGGCTCACATGATGTGAGCAAGTTGAAGCGCGCAGGCGCGAAACGTTCGTTGCTCCTTCTGTGGAACGCACCTGCACATGTTGTTATTATCTTCCTGAAATAAAGCATCTACTTCGCTGATTCGGTGAGTGCAGCGGATTTCTCTATTGGACTATTTGATTATGACTGCATCTTGTGCTTTACCCACGAACACCACCACAGCGAGCCAGTTGTTAGCGGTGCTGTGTCTGCGGGGCCTGAAAGCTGTAGTGTCTGCTCTTTCTCCCCTCGTTTTGCTGTTATATAGCTGCCTTCAGGAGACTGGGCCTGGATTTCTGGTAAGTATAGCTGTTATATAGATGCCTTCTGGACCTGGATTTCTGGTAAGTTCAACTTTGTTTTACAGCATGATGACAACAACAAAAATAATGAATGTATATTGCAAACTTGCTACCGATCTACTGTGACACTTTAAAGTTGTGGCTGTTCCATTAAAGTAGTGCAAGAATATCCACACAAAGTTGTGTATATTTGCAAATTGCATACAAACAAATTTCATTAAAAATAGTTGTAAGCGAACATGTTCGTAAATGTTCGTGTGTTCGTACGATCATGCCGCTAATTGTTAGTGTCCGCCGGTACGAACAATTTGCGAACATGTGAACGTTTATCTCGTGATGTACGCAACCGCGTAAGTATAAGCTAACGTGTGCGGTGGCTATTGCGGCCGCCATGTTTAGCAAATTTGTGAAGCCAATTTTTCGAAAATACCTGATTTGCTGCTAATCGGCATTCGTCAGATTCGCTTTGCTCATCTCTATTTTCTACCATTGGATTGCTGCAGTATTATTTTCAAGTAACCCAATCATGGCCCAGCATTTCTGCAGTGCGGCTCCTTTGTGTTTTGGCTTGTAGACAGGGCATAGATATATAACAGAAGGATAGACTGTCATTGGTATCCATTGTGTGAAGGATCTGGTATTGTGTTGTGGTTTCTTTATAAACAGAAACCAGGACACAAATGTGAACAGAGCCTCAGGTAAATCAGAGCTAGGCCAGGGAGCCAAGGATTAGGGCCGTCTGGTCTGATACTCATGTGTCTTCTATCATGTGGATGTCTGGCAGTGTGTACATTAATTATTTGATGAAGAGATGACTCCAGGATGTACAACAAAAATAAGTCAGGTTAGTTGTAGGCAGTGTGATGCTCTGGGCAATGTTTTGCTGGGAAACCTTGAGTCCTGGCATCATGTGATGTTAATGTGATACATACTATATCCCCTACCTAAATATTGGTGCAGACCAAGTATATCTCTTCAAGCATTGGTATTACTCTGGATAGCCTGGCCAGCAGTGAAGAACATGACAAAGAGTTCATGCTGGTGACTAGTGATGAGCGAACATGTGCGTAAGTGTTCCTATGTTCGTACCAACATGACGCCATTTGTTCGTGTTCACCGATAAACTATTTGTTCACCGATAAACTATTTTCGAACATATTTGAACATGCAAACGTCTATGTCATGATGTGCGTAACTGCGCAATTTATGCTTTGGACCTGATAACCTGTACGCATGTGCATACCTCTAGACCAAAACATACGCAACAATATAATTTACGCTTTACACCTGATAATCTGTACACATGTGCGTAACTCTAGACGAAAATGTACGCAACAACGTAATTTACGCTTTGCACCTGATAATCTGCACGCATGTGCGTAACTCTAGACGAAAATGTACGCAACAACGTAATTTACGCTTTGCACCTGATAATTTGTACCCATGTGCGTAGAGCAAAATGTACACTTCTACTGTATGTTCGTTATTTGTTCGTGAATGTTTTTTTTTTTTTTTTTTTTTAAATCTTCATGTTCGGGATCCGAACCGAACGTCGGGACGTTCGCTCATCACTACTGGTGACTTGGCCTCCAAATTGCCCACATCTCATGTGACTGAATGTGAAAAATAATGATCCATGGAGGCCGCACCTCATGACTTTGAGGTTTTCTAAAAAAGTTAAAAATATGTCTTGAGCATAAAGTTTTATTTCTTTTTATATTCTCCTTTCTGAGCCTGTTCTCTTCTTCCTGCTGTCAGTAGCTTCACCAGTGAAGACTACATTTCTGGGCATTAAACTTGGCTGATACAATCTGTTTCGCTTACTCCAAGCCTTAGTTAACCCAATGGCAGCAGAAACAGGACATGCATGGAATTGCCCCATTGGTGGTGGGAGCACCATCCCCCCCCCCCCCCCCCCCCCCCCCACCCCCCCCCCCCCCCCCTTAAAGGACATCACTGAAAATGTGGTATATATCCAGGGACTGTAATGTAAGAAGGATCTATATGGTCAATGTCCAGCACTTTATCAAAACAGTAAATTTACTTGGGCTCAGTGACCATGTGACTGAAAAACAGCAAACTGGTGTGACTTCTGGGAATGCAAATACAGGCAAAGGTCTATTGCTTTCAGGTGTTCAGAAAAAGAGTTGAAAATATATTGGCCTTAGAATTTTGAATGCTACTAAGGTGCTGGATATATATATATATATATATATATATATATATATAGTGTCCCAATATGCAGAGTGGATTATGATTCTTCCAGACTAGATGCCCATTTCGCCAACTCTACAGCTTGAAAAAAGTTCAACATGTCTTTTTAGAGAATAAATGTATTTTTTTTTTTTTAATGCGATGTGCAGGTAATACAATATATAAAATATGCAATGGATAGTAGGTCCTTCTTTTTGATTAGGAGGCACTCTCCTTCTGCTCTCCTATTCCTATATATATATATATATATATATATACTGACTGGGAAGATTTGCATTTGATGAAATGAACCTTCATATTTTTAATTTGCGCAATTACTTTCAAACCTGTGTAAATAATAAAAAGCTGCCTAGATGAAAATAGATATAATTCCTCAATATTTAATGTTATATATATATATATATATACATATATTTTTACACCTCTCGAATTAAAACTGAAAGTCTCCGCTTCAACCGCATAATCCGTGGCTTTGTTTGGAGGCGAAAATTTGGAAAATTGTGTCACTGTCCGAATACACCTGGACCCAGTTGTATAATATACGGTATATATATATATATATATATATATATATATATATATATATATATAATCACTCTGGTTTTATATGCACATTCTGTAAACTCCTACATAAATGAAGTTCCTTGATATCACTTCACTGACAATAATTCCTTTATAAGCCAAGCACCAGTCTGTCCTATTGCTATACCCCCATTGGTAAACCAAGCTGCACCTCTGCAAGACACAGGAGTCATAAAAAGGTAATTTAATTTCCTGATGGCAGTGCACAGGTGAAGTAATCCTCACCCTGGCTGGCAGTGGATTTTACAAGCTGGCACTAGAGACTAGCAGGCAGTGTCTAGGACCCAGAGAGGCAGCAGGAGCAGCAGGCAGGCAGGCAGCAGACTCCTCCTTATCTCCAGTGTCAAACTTGACATCAGGCTGCTGGGGAGAGCATGGTAACTTGGGAGCTGGAGTCCCATCATCCTCAGTGCTGGAGATAGATAATATGCGCCTTCCAGCTCCCTGCACTGGCCAAGAATGGATTGTCAGCTGTGCTCCATCCTCTGCCTCCTGTCCTGGCTCTCCCTCAGCTGCTCAGCACAAGTGACCTCCCATCCTCCCAATGAAGGTAAGAGGAATCCGGGGGACTCTGTCCTCTGCCTCCCTGCTCCGCTGCCTGACGTGTGGGACAGCGGATCCAGCGGCTCCGGGACCCCGAGGATCACAGGACGGGGATGGAACGTTCACACTCCAAATTGTTACAAATAGTGAGGGGATTTATAGGGAGAGTGAGCGCCCCGGGACCTGCGGGGAGACACTGCTCAGGCTGGATAGTGTGTGTGTTGTATCACTCTGTATAGTGTGTGTTGTATCACTAGGTGTAGTGTGTGTTGTATCACTATGTATAGTGTGTGTTGTAGCACTATGTATAGTGTGTGTTGTATCCCTGTGTGTATATATAGTGTGTATTGTACCACTATGTATAGTGTGTGTTGTATCCCTGTGTGTATATATAGTGTGTATTGTATCACTATGTATAGTGTGTGTGTTGTATCACTATGTATAGTGTGTGTGTTGTATCACTATGTATAGTGTGTATTGTATCCCTGTGTGTAGTGTGTATTGTATCACTCTGTATAGTGTGTGTGTTGTATCACTATGTGTAGTGTGTATTGTATCCCTGTGTGTATATATAGTGTGTATTGTACCACTATGTATAGTGTGTATTGTATCCCTGTGTGTATATATAGTGTGTATTGTATCACTATGTATAGTGTGTGTTGTATCACTATGTGTAGTGTGTATTGTATCCCTGTGTGTATATATAGTGTGTATTGTACCACTATGTATAGTGTGTATTGTATCCCTGTGTGTATATATAGTGTGTATTGTATCACTATGTATAGTGTGTGTTGTATCCCTGTGTGTATATATAGTGTGTATTGTATCACTATGTATAGTGTGTGTTGTATCCCTGTGTGTATTGTATCACTATGTGTAGTGTGTGTTGTATCCCTGTGTGTATATATAGTGTGTATTGTATCACTATGTATAGTGTGTGTTGTATCCCTGTGTGTATTGTAGCACTATGTATAGTGTGTGTTGTATCCCTGTGTGTATATATAGTGTGTATTGTACCACTATGTATAGTGTGTATTGTATCCCTGTGTGTATATATAGTGTGTATTGTACCACTATGTATAGTGTGTATTGTATCCCTGTGTGTATATATAGTGTGTATTGTATCACTATGTATAGTGTGTGTTGTATCCCTGTGTGTATTGTATCACTATGTGTAGTGTGTATTGTATCCGTGTGTATTGTATCACTATGTATAGTGTGTGTTGTATCCCTGTGTGTATTGTATCACTATGTGTAGTGTGTGTGTATTGTATGTATTGTGTGTATTGTATCCCTGTGTATATAGTGTGTATTGTATCACTTTGTATAGTGTGTGTATTGTATCTCTGTGTATATTGTGTGTATTGTATCATGTTGTATCCCTGTGTATTGTATCCCTGTGTATATTGTGTGTATTGTATGACTATGTATACTGTGTGGAGGAGCATTGTGATACATTCTCTCACTGTATATTATAAGTTACGTTTGTGACCCCCCCCCCATAGATGACTCCTTAGTCAGATGTAAGTGTAATACATCTTTGTGATGCTGTCTCTTCATGTGTATAGTGCTGGTTATTATATTATTATATTAGACTATAGGGTTTCTGTAGGGTGAACTTGATGGACTCTTGTCTTTGTTACTGTATGTAAGGAGTCACTTATATTTGGAGCCCTAGTGAGAAATCATAGGTGTTGGATTTGGGGGATTTGTAGGACATTCCAGGTACAGGTATTATAGCTCTGTAATGAAATTAAGTAGATATGGGATAGATAGAGACATCTATATATTAGATAGATGGATAGATAGATCGATCATGTATTGGTCTTTAGAATGTATAGTTTTATATTTTTAATGGGGATTATTTGGTTAAAGTGTTGCGCCCATGTGTAACTGTGTCTGCATGTCTCCAGCTTATTACTGATACTTATTAGCGGTTTCTACAGTAACTTTTTTAAGTGTCCTATAAACTATAATATATAATGGAGTTCATATGTCATGTAAGTGTGTCGTTATGGCTGCCTTAATAACACATGAGGATCAATTCTGATACCAAATGACAAACTCAGCTCTATATCATTAACAGGTTTCTGGATTAGATTTATAGATAAAAAAGCTGCCATTAATTATTATTATTATTATTATTATTATTATTAATCATAACCCTATGTTATGTAAACTACGTCTTGTTACAAGTGTCCAGAGGTCGGTGTATATTCTGTATATTGTGTGTGTATGTGTATAAGTGGCCTGGTGTACAGCAGTTACTTCATTGTCCTATGAGATACTTTCTATGGTAAATATACAGCGCCCTAATATATACTGTACTATACTGTGTAGTGTATTTACTGCATATGCAATGGGAGATAGATAGATAGATAATAGATATGACATAGATAGATAGATAGGAGATAGATAGATAGATAGATAGATAGATAGGAAGTAGATAGATAGATAGATAGATAGATAGATAGGAGATAGATAGGAGATAGATAGATAGATAGATACATAGGAGATAGATAGATAGATAGATAGATAGGTAGATAGATAGATAGATAGGAGATAGATAGGAGATAGATAGATAGATAGATAGATACATAGGAGATAGATAGATAGGAGATAGATAGATAGATACATAGGAGATAGATAGATAGGAGATAGATAGGAGATAGATAGGAGATAGATAGATAGATAGATAGATAGGCGATAGATAGGTAGATAGGAGATAGATAGATAGATAGATAGGAGATAGATAGGTAGATAGATAATAGATATGACAGATAGATACATACATAGATAGTAGATAGATAGATACATAGAAGATAGATAGATAGACTATATGGCACAAACCTAAAAATAATTATTTATTTACTACTATTATCCTACTATGATCTCGATATAAGTTGTGCCAAATGTCACTCTCAGCTCTGCTGCACTAATATAACAAAACCTAACCTGTTAGTGTTGTCACGTTATACTTTATCACTTATCTTCACCGAGTTCTCACAATGTAAAAAAAAAAAAAAAAGAAAGAAAGAAAAGAAACCGATGACCAATTCAGCTCTGCTACATCAACAATAAATGTTACAATAATCTGATTTGAACCTATAGATGCTTCTATCAGACCCCTCTCGTGTCTCTTTCGTCTGTATTGAATAGGCCATCTGCTTATAAATATGAAAGTATAGCAGGGCAGGCAGCGGAGAAATCCAAGTGGCGGCTCCCAATGTGTGAGGCTTTATCTGCAGCAGCGGAATTTAGGAGGCAAACACTGGAGATGGAGTAAATCCTTTGTAATTACCTGAAGCAATTATTTCTCAATGGCTGGTGCCCTCCTGTGATACTGTACACAGCTCTGTTCTCCAGTGATAAAACAGAGTCCAAAAATGTCAAATATTAGTGCAAATTTATACATAACGTCTGGTGACGAATGGTTCACGGGGAAAATCTTCTCCAGGAAATCCTAAACAGACTTTTCACCTTTCGACTGAGTGAGCTGCATGGTACTAGAAGGGGGATCATTTGTTCCTGGAATGTTAATGGAAGTTTGCAGGTTTCTAGCAGGGTCCCTCCTGTGTGCTGCTATGTGCCAAA